>NC_132945.1:10999000-11332000 GCF_034638445.1 Ciconia boyciana
CATCCCGAGCCAATACAGGAGAAAACAGAAACTAGCAGGACACCCTGCTCGCAGCTGTCCATCACCTACCCCATGCTAAGCGGGCACAGTGGGAATGCCAGGTGGTGGTTCCCCTTCCTGCTTCTCCTCAGCTCCCTGCGTGCTTGCAGGGAGGCAGCTATTTAGCTTGCAACAGCAGAGATAAGCAGGGAGAGGCAGAGACATCCTTTCTCTCATGTTCTGTCTCTGCTGTGACAGAACATTAGTGCTTTTACTGAACAATTTACCAGTTATCGGTAGTGAAAGGGAAGAAGCAACTCTGAGTGGAAGGAAGAACTGAGAATAGAGGCAGCTGGAAAAAAGATTTCCATAAAGCTAATTTTTAGCCAAAGCCCTTTTTCCCCCTCCATGTACATATCTCTGTAGGAGATTTCAAACAGTAATTTCCCTAATTAATTAGTCCATGGGAGAAGAGGCAAACATACTCTCCAATACTTGGCCAGTTCTAGCTGATATACTCTCCAGAAGAACAATATTTAGCATTTTACACTAATGGCTTGTATCCAGTAACTAATTAATCCTCTCAACATAGAGGTATATGATTTCTTTTTTTCCTTAATGTTAAAAAAAAAAATTCACTACCTTATGCCAATCTGCAATTACAAAATGTTCACTCCTTTACCAGAGAACAGGAATGCTATTTTAGGGCCTGATGCTGCAGGTTTGCACCAACTCCACACTGCCTATGAAAACAGTATTCGCTGAAAACCAGTGCATCACAGTTAACCGCTGCCAGTCACCTAAAAGGCCAGATGTTCAACATGAAATTAGCTCCTGTAAATCCATTCAGGGAAACTAGTTTCATAGTCTTGTGTCTCTTTAAGGATGATGATGTTTATTTCCCCAGCAACATCTAAATTAAATTCAAGCACATTTGAATATACAGCAGCATCTATCATGGTGACTTTGCAGCCAACTGTTGATACAGTTTATAGTCTTGCTGTCAAAAAATATTGTTGCATGCCTATCAGGAGGAGACTTCAACTCCATCCCTGAGGCAGAGTATTCTCTGATGGCTAATATAGCTGTGCCCCTGAAAGATTCTATGCGCAGCCTACTCAAAGCAGCCAGAAGAGGCTTGAGAGGCTCTTGCCCATGACTTGGGCATGCTAAAACTGATCTTTGCCTATCAGTATAGCAGAACTGCGTGGAGCAAGCAGAGGGGATGATTTAGATGCTGTTTCCAGGGCAGTAAGTGGCTCGAGTGTCACAGAGTGGGTCATTCCCAGAACTGACCCATCATTAGACATCACACAACCCCCACTTTTGGCTGTCCACAAAAATCAAGCTGACCCACTCTGCTCCTTACATCCAGACCAGTGTTCAAGGAGGGTCATCAGAAACATGTTAAAAAGACAGCAGCTCAAGACCACATGTTGATGTGCTCCCAAACAAAGACTTCAAGAAGCCTGCAAGGGATTGCATGCAGCTCTTACACATCCACAGTGGCAGTTAAATGATTTATTCTTCCAAAGGTTTGAGAGCAGGTTTTGGGGCTTTATATTTCTGATGCAGTAATTGTTTAAATATAAAAGCATAGGCCATATAGCACTTCCTAGGATGCAATTCACTTTCAGTGCAAAGCTGCAATGAACTTAGGTAAATTTTCATATATATGTAAAAGGGTAATTTTCAAAGATGCACAGACTCAGTTCATAGAAAATATCCTTCTTAGCCAGACCAAGCAATGACCATCAGGCAGTGACTCACATCCTGCACACTCAGGTTGGCATGAATAGTTTTCAGCCTTCCCGTATCCAAAGTGAATCAGCATAAAACTTGCCAAATTGCACCAAAATCTAATGCAAGTCACACTCAGAGTTACAATCACAGACAGAAAATATTAGATCTGTTCCCTCCTTGGTAAGAAATTGTTATCATCATAAGTTTGCTGTGCAAACAGCTAACATCTTCAGAAAATTTTCCTAAGGTCGAAAACTGAACAGATAAAAAACTTTTCAAGTGTTAATGAGTATAATACCTCAAAAACCTTCATTATAAAATCTCTTCTTTCCCCCCCCCCCAAATCTCATTAGAACAGAACACAAGACTGGCTGGTTTTAGAAAGATAAAGTATGCTCAGAACAGCTCGGAGAGCAGATCCCAACAGTCATAACCCACCACCACACTGTGCTGTTCAAGCAGCATGCTGACTTTTTACCACTGGTGGGGAAGCTGGCCAAGACCACACAATTTCTAATGAGCACTGCCCAAAACAAACAGGTTTAGCCAAACCTGAAAGCAACATCCACCAGTGCCTTATGGTGAGAGCAATGCATGGAATACCATCATGCAACAGAGCGAGATAGCATCTCTCCATAGAAGATGTGAGTGCAAAGGCATAATGAGTTATATCACAGGACACCACCACAACTCTTTGTCTGAGCAACCCCAGCTTTGAGGGGAGAGAAGTGCAACAGGTATGCTGGGATTCAGGCAAGGAGTCAGAGAGAGGATTGGGATACCTTTGACACATGCTCTGAGCCTGGGCCTGGTGTGGACAGACGAGCAGAAATGCAGAAGGTGGAAGTAAAGGAGGATGAGGAGTGAACATGTGGCCAAAAATAAATAAAAATCAAGGCACTCATATTTGAGGAGCCCAACACACTGCCTTCCTTAAGGACTCATAAGAGATGAAGGACTTCAGCCTGAGAGGTGAAGACAGAGGCAGAAAAGAACATCAAGGAGGAATGGCAGAGGCAGAAGAGACGAAGAGTAGGGCTATAGCTAGGAAGTCAGGCTGCAGGAAGCACAAATCCTGCCAGAAGATGAACAGAAGTCATGGCTTCTCTGAAGAAGCAGGAAGATTCAGAGACTGCCTCTTTGTACAGGTTCAGGACAGAAAGGACCAACATATGTTCAAGGCTGGAGGCCTGCACCATTAGGGCACACAGCAGCAAGGCAGAGCTGCGGGAACCAAGCAGGAGTGCTGCATTTGCTGCATTGACAGGGGATGCCCTGTGGTGTCAGCACTTGGAGAGGAGACACAGAACAGAAACAGCTAAACAAGCTGCAGATGTGAATAAAGCTCTATAGAAATAAAAGTGGAGGATGAACCTTCAAAATGGATGGCCCCTCCAAAAAAAAAAAAAAAAAAACCCAAACCCAAAAAACAAACAAAAAAAACCCCAACCAAAAAAACCCCAAACCTAAACAAACAAAAATTAACAAAAGCAACCCAAAAAAAAGCAAAAAGAAAAAGCTGAAAAACAGTCTATAAAACTATAGAGCCACTGACCAAACTCACTCTCAGGATCATTGTGTATAAAATCCTGAGACTGTTGAAGCTACATTAAAGTTGTTTTGCAAATATATTACAAAAAGCATGTGCACAGTTACTGACTGAGGATGACTTATATTTTGAAATTATTGTTCAAGCACACAATTACTTCACTGACAGTTCTCCAAAAACTACAAACCTTCAAGTCTCAAACTGGGAAATCAAGACAACAAGCACTGATACCCTCAGAAGTAAGGCCCCATGTACGTGGAGGAGAGTGACAGGTTAAGAAGTACAGTCAGAAAAGTATCTGAAATGATGGAAAGGATTCTGCTGGGACCTCCTGAAAGTGAGAAAGATTAGAACCACAGCTTCAAGCAGAGGAGGAAGGTACAGATCTGATATAAGAGGGATGAAAGGACAACATACCACGATCTGTACCGCTGAGAGTCAATATTAGCTGGAGTGATCCAACGGTCTGACCGAGAGGTCCCTTCTTTCTTTGTTAATGAACTGGAAAGATTTTCTCTTGTGCACATAACAGTTGCTGCTTTTTGAGCAGCAGCAGAGAGCTCTATTCCAATTGATCTACCTTACTGCCTGTTCTAGTAAAGAAATGCAACATCTTTTGCCAGCAACTGAAGAGGTCACCATCTGAAGTCGACCTGCATCCTTTGACTGCTTTAATACAAATGAGACTACTGTATTTTGTATTTTTTGAGCATTTTACTGAAGGCAGCATCAAAGAGGAAAGTAGAAGCAGGCACATATTTGGCTTTGCTTACATCTTTCTATCAGCAGACTCCAGTGCTGATCAAGATGACTTAATTCAAGGCAGCCCCTCAGCTGGCCCAGACTGATAAACTGCCCCCATGCGCTGGATCCCTAAATCATAGGAACATTTGACAAGGCTTCAAAGACACTTCTTATGCTTTGCTATAAACTCTGAATTAATTTTTCCCTCCTCTGCATAAGGAGAAGTATTAATTCTTATTACAGATCCAAAGAACCATCACAGGATGAATCACCTAATGAATTACTCAAGTATTTCATTCTCTGCAGATGGCCTCGCCTCCTACATGCTGCTCTATTGCTTTCTCTTTGTGGCTTATGCAGTACTATAAGCCAAAGCGTAAGTCCTAGTGTTCCAAAACAACATGATAGAAACATCAGTAACTGGACAAACATTGCACGTCAACCTGGAGATAGCTTCTACAGCAGGCTGTGCCCTTTACTACCTCTTGGACACTGTTGAAACATTTACTATGTAAAATTAAGCCAACCATAACTACGTAAAGTTCAGCTAATCATAGACCATTCAGTTCAAACATGATACACTTGCAAGCAGGCATGCAAAGTCCAGCCAGAATCCAAAAAGGAAAACTAGATCTTCTATTTTGGTGGCAGCTATGAAAACAGTGGCCATACCCATTGCCTGCCCCAGGTTTAAACCAGCAGGTCTAACTAGAATTGTTCTACCCCATCCACCCTCAACTGTGCACATTCAGCAACATCTTCTCATTCAACACAGAAATAAAAGCAGGTTCCCTTGCACAGAAAGAATAACCATCACCCAGCAGCATTAGCAGGCTCTTACCTTCTTCCACAAGCCAGCACATGAGGGGCATATCATCCTTGACATGCTGGCTCATTTCTGTTGCTGGAATTAATTCAGAATGCCAATACAGACCTAATAAAAAGGCACAGTTTCTTCCACGACTACTTTCAGGACAGTATCTCAGAACAACACCCCCCCAAGGTAGCAGAAATGAGGAATTTTAATTTCAGCATTACATTTTTCAGAGGAAAGACCAGCCAGAGAGCAGCAGGAAAAATCAGGAAAAATTACACTAGCTAAAGAGTATTTTAGGTAGTAAACGCAGACAAGCCAAAAACAGGTCATTGGGAAAAATAAAAGCTAAGGTGCTACATAGCAGATATTCCAACACCATGTACAAAGCATCCCACAGCAGTGCTGAATTTGCCATAAGAACACAGCAAGTTAATGTAACAGCTATAAATACTAATTCTTAGCATCTTCTTCTTTTTTCTTATTCAAGAGGCCAGAGAAGAAACTCCAAGGAGATCACAACCATGCTGATATGTGATGTTTTGGCATAACTATTGAAATGCATGAGAAGAGAGTCTTAGATTAGAGCAGTCAAATAACTATGGACTTCAAGAAATATTTACTCTGAGTCCCTATGGAGTTGTATTCCCCCAGAGATTCTACAGCTCAATTTTTCCTGCAACCACATAGACTGATACAGATATTTATACTCTGACTGCAATATATCATGTAAAATTAAAGTGACTGCTCTCAAGGAGCATTAACAAAAGCAATTAAATGAATGTCAGAAGGGTATGTGGCTTATAAGGAGCTTCTGCTTAAATGTGCAATACAACAAGACGACACCAACCCCTGTTCTAAAAAGCTGCAGAATTGCATCCAGGATCCACTAATGTCATTGTGATAAACAGTAGTCTTAGCAGCAGCAGGAACACTACAAACAGGATTCCTATTAGCAGGGTGGACGCAGAAATGGCACTTGATAATCCAGTTTCTCTGACAGTACAGGGATGTCCTCTCCCACCTGAAGCTGTGCCCCAGCACTGCCTCAACAGCTTGTCACCATGCCTCCAACCAGAGATTATATTCCTCTCCATCCATTTGAGCTGTTTATATGAACAGTCCTTAAACTGTTCCAGCAAAAATGTGCCTGCTCAGCTTCGATCATCTCCTTTTTATTAACTGAGCTCACTCAGTGCTTCTTCACTCATTTCAACACAAACTGTTCAGACAGAAGATCAGTGTAGGCAGCCACTCGCTACCTGTCAAAGCTGTCAACGCAGAGGTTGCATCCCTGATATAGCATTGGCATGTCTCATAACATGTATCTTTACGATTAACAAAATTTCAGACATTTTTTAATAAAGCAAGATTTATGGCAAGGAAAATTGATTAATCTTCAGGAGATAGTATTTGTCCTATCTTTATCTCCATTATAACAAGCCAGTTACATATCTCCAGACCTCTGTAAACATTTGGAGGCCTCAGTTGTCCTCTGTAAACCATGGGAAGCACCACCGTTAGGTCTGTCTGTGGTCTTTGTCCAGATGTTCTGCTGTTAACTGACCCTCCCTTCCTGTCATGAAAGCACTTGTTAACAACAGTACACTTGTTTTGCTTTTTCTATAGGGCTGCATTCAGACAGGTTGGACAGTTTTCTAGTTTTGCTTCAGCTTTTCTTCTGACAGATACTTTAATACAAGTTACCTCAAAACTGACAGCCTTTCCCGAAGGTGCAGTGCACACAGCCATGCCTTTACCCTTCTAAGTGGATTTCTCTCCACCCCGAGTTTTACAGATACAGCCCTCCACTGTAGCACAGCTCTTTACTACAGTGTTTCCTTTCGTAAGCCCACACCTCAGTGACAAACCAAAACCAGAGACGGGATATGTGCAGGTGCCATCCCTGCAAGTGATGATCTATGAGAAACTTTTTATGCATCTTTCCACTCTTACCCACCCTTCCTACCTCCACAGCGCTCCCCTTGATAGATCCTCAGGAAATTTTTCGCCCTGTGTGGCTTAATCCTGATTGGGCTTTGCCCTGCAGCCCAGTAACTCGCACAGCCTCCAGAACTATACCGCACAAACAGACACTTAATCTCTCCCTGTCACATGAAAACCAGCCATAATTGGTATAGCCATCAATTATAAACAGGCAAAGTGCTAATGTTTGCCTATAAGTGTATTTTACATTCAGAAATATAAAACAGGCATTATTATTTCATAGAAGTGTAATTATTTTCTCCTGCTTCAACACGTGTCAGTACCAGTGTTCTGGCAAAAGGCCACCAGCATATATATTGTAAAAGGCAGAAAGAATAACATTACAGGTGCAGCAAGGAGAGCACAGGCTGTGTGAAGTTATCAGCATTTCAGCAAGCAGTGAAAAGTTGAAAGATACAGAGCCAAATTAACAACTGCAAGGGCATCAGCTGGGTATAATAACCATCAGAAATGCACCTGAATAAAATGATACAACACAACTGATAGGAGATGATGAAGTGAAGAGACACTTCAGTAAACAATGACAGACCTTAAAAAGCCAGAAAGGCTCAACCAAAGGTAGGGAAACAGATCTCTTAGGGGAGAGGTATTAGCCCTCAAACAGTGAAATTCAGAAGGCAGGTTGTTCACTGAGAATTTCTGTTTCATAGGCTTATTCTAATTTGGAAGGAAGCACAACTGATGATGCTGCTGCTGCTACACTCCTGGCTGCAATGTCCCACCCCAAAGCCCATTGAGGCTCATAGCCCTCATACTGCTATAATAAGCTCGAAGTCCACAGACTGCTTGAAGCAGGGGAGGAAGACAGAGAAACCGAGTTTCAGCACAAAGCAGAATTCAGGACAGTGCAATTCCTACACAAATCTCTTCAACCCAGGTAATCCTGCAGGTACAAGCCTAAATAGGACAGCTACTTGTACCAGGTTACACATCAAGATGCAAGACCTCAAACACCAGAAAGCCAGACCTAAAAGCAGTTGCAGAGAAGAAATTACAAACAGAAAGATGTCAGTCATCTTTTCTCCATTCCTAATCCAAACTTTGTACCACAAAAATCCCAGATGAGTCAGTAGCCCAAAAATGAGTTTTTCCACATGTTAAAACTATGCAGGCATAGTCAGAGAGCTAACATCATGACCAGTTTAGATCCTGAGCAGGTGATTGCTACACTCTGTGCTACACTAACCTGTGCTTTGCCTCCTCTTTCAGTCAACTCACATCTCAAAACATCTTTACAACCTCCTTGGACAGGGGGAAAACCTCATCCCTTACCTGGTGCTGTGCTGCAAGTGGGAGCAGCATCGGACACCACGGAGCTCTCTGAGCACACAAACCAGCCCACTCGTTTTCTTCTGCTTGCAAACTCTCTTCATCTCTGGCCTCACTCACAGATAAAACTAAGCCTCTATGTACAGACAAATCCTAAATATTGACAGCTTGTAAAAGGCTTAGTACTGAGGATTGCTATGAAGTATTATTTCATGGCATAATTTGCTTTCCAGAGCAACCTGCATTTCACTAACAGAGTAGAAGCTATTGGATATTCAGAGAAAGCTTCCGAACCACAGCTAGGGAGGCAAGCATGGCACAGGGTGCTGGGAACAAGCACTGTTTGCAAGTGCCCCGCATCTGCCAAACACCTAAGAAAAATTATATACAGCTGCATATGAAAGTATAAAGCCAACAGCATTCCCAAAATACGCAGCGTTATGTACCATGTGTATGAGGTTCATTTCACTGCTTTAGGAGTAAGCTAAAACCAACCAAGCCTCCCATGGAAAAAAGGTTATTTTTGATTTTGATCAGCTTCTCAATTCAGTTTGCTGCTTGTGTGAGCACACAGGATGGAGTAGAGCATGGACAGGAGTGAAAACATGAGGATATTGAGACTGTTTATTTCAGCGTCAGTGCTGACCTATAGCCTGTAGCTGACTTTACAGACACTGCTTGTTTTTCTTTCACAACATTCACAGCACTGTTTCAGGATTTTCACATATTTAGCCTTTTATTACCAAATGCTAACACCTAATTTCCAGAAGCAGACCCTTTGTAAAATGGATTTTACTAAGCTGATTATTTAATATGTCAACTTTGTTCTTTTAATGATACTAAATGTTTTCTGCCTTCACATTTAATGGAAAGCATACACCATTCACATCTGCATCGCTGACTGATGTTCCCAGTCCCAGCAACTCATCGCATCCTCCGGCGCAGCTGAATAGCCTTCACTGTCCAGACGGAGTGGACATTTTGCAGCAACAGATCTGATTCTTTTGGAACCATTTGCTTCAGAAATTTATCACCAATTTGACAAATAAATTATAAAGTACCTCACCAGTTTCAGCAAAGTACTTCTGATTTGCATTTGTGTAGCTAAAAATAGGATTCAGCAGAAAAGTCCAAGACAGGCCCAGCTTGATTCAGTTCCCTGTTTATTCCCAGTGCTAAGTGAGTCAGCTAATGAAAAGCTTATGGGACAGCCAGCATCACTGGCCTTTTCTTGAAAGTCCGCTTGGAGACAGATGCGGTACCACAAGCATTTGAATCCTTATCTTCCCTGCTCACGTCAGTTCTAGACAGAAAAAATTCCAGACACCAGAGGATCAACTGGGCTAACGTGGCCCGGGAAGGTTTCCTTGGGCAGCGATGGTGCCAGGTTTCCATTCTGCTGCTCAGCCTAGTTTCATTCTCAGCTCATTCACACCCTGCACAGGCTGTGCATCTCATTTTTGACATTTCTAGACATTTTACTTAAATCTCATGCTGTTCACATCTGCAGACTTCTCTTGGAGGACACCCCAAAACTCAGCTGTCCAATATAACATTGATTCAGAGGTTAACTGTGGTCATTAGATCATTGCAATAAGAACTGAAAAGATACCAACTGCTAATGAATTAGTGACACACATACTCACACTTATTTTGAAGCAGAAACCCTCTTTACACCCACTGCTCACAACATAGCAAAAATACTCTGCTTAGCCCAGCAGCTAAGATATGCACAATTCTAATTCAACAAAAGACATTTCTTCTTGTAGACAGATATGATGAATGAATCTGAGGAAGCAAACCAAAAAAGTTTGAGAAACTTCTTTCTTAAGCATGAGTCAAAGCAACAAAGAATGAGTACAACATTATTCAGTAGATCACCATCTTTCATCTACCTACAAAGCACATTAATTTCATAAATTAGAACTTGAATATTACTATGTCTGATGAATACCATAAAAGAAGTTGCATTTGTCTGACTTTGACAGTGGCCAGTGGTAAGACGTGCACAGGATCAATCTCATCTAGGTTGTTTTTATACTTTCTGCTATGTGGAAAAAGATACAGACCTGGGAGCACTTTGTTCATGTCTCAAGCCAGAAGTTTTTGTAACTCACACCTGCTCATTCATCACCCATTTTTTGTTACACCTCCATCACAAAATCAGGCATCTATAGTGATAGCTGTGGCTTGATGACCCCCTGCTATTGTGAGTGACCCCATCCCCTTGCTTGCTGCAGTCCCTACCTGCAACCAGCTCGTCTCATACTTACAAGCGCTCCCAGGCACAGGCCATTTGCATCATGTGTTTATAAAGTTGCTAGCACAATGAGGTCTTTGTTCAAGAGTACAGTTTCTAGGAACATCAGTAATACACATTCATTAATATGCTGCATTATAAAAGTTCAATCATACACCAAATGAAACTGTGTTTAGTAATCCTAAAATTACTATAAAGAAAAATATTTACAATGAGGGATGGAGAGGATGAAGGTCAGAGAGTGCAACAATAATGACCTAAACCACAGGAAAATGCTACATGAATAGGAAACAAAAAGATTAAGGAAGCTTTGAAAGGACAGCAATGAAAAACAAAAGATGGTATAAAGCAGTGAGCAGCCTACAGACACTAGGCCAAAAATGTCTAGGCTGCTTCTTCTTGTGCTGTGAAATGAGAGAACAGTCAGAGGGGTGAAGGCCCAGCAATTTAAAACTAAACATAAAATGTCAGCTAATCCACTGGAACCTTGTGCCAAACACCAGAGGTTAAGATTGAAGCAGGTTTCAAAAGAGGATGGGGCACTGCTATCAGCTCCCAAGAACAGCTAAGTTTCAGTAGAAGAAACAAGACGCTCCAATGACTGCAAGCCCCTGATTTCCTTGCAGGGGAGTGTTAGCTCAGTCTCAAGCCACCCATTTCATCCTTACCTGCAGCAAGCTTCTTGCTACTCCCCCTGAAGCAAAGGTGTCTGACGCCAAGCAGGACCAGGATCAGGCTGAGTGGAGGTCGGATCCAGCTCAGCAGCTCCCATGCTCTAAAAGCTGCATGACTCTGTCCCAGAGTGCCCGCAGCAGCCCTTTGTCACAAACTGGGATTGCACATAATCCTCTCAGAAAACCCCTTCACTACTAGTATTACTGGATGCTGAGAGTGCATCGTGCTGAGCACTTGCAGGCTTCCCTTGGCCTCCCCTGAGGGGCCTGCAGGGTGGTCCCAGGCTACATGGGCTGTGGGTGCCCCAGGGTACCTGCAGTGCCCCTTCTCATGGATCCACTGTCCTGCACCCTGCCATCATCCTCTGCGTACTCTGCACAACTGGAAACAGGAGCAAAACAAAGGCAGCGAGTAGAGAAAAAAAACCCTGAAACAATCACCTCCAACAAGAGGCCCTCTGTTTCTCTGACTCCCATCCATACAAAGCAACTGTGCACGCAGTGGCAAGCACTGGCTTCCCAAATCAAAGCAGCAGCAGCAAGAGCTGCATGTGTTCAAGAATTTTTTTAGTTGGTAATTTTCTCCGGTGGGACAGCAGGGAATTTTGACTTCTCCCAGTTCCTGGAAAAGGTATTCTCCATCTCACCACCCTGATCTATACCCAGTCTGCCTGCCAGTTCCCCGGCCACAGTACAGGGTCCAGTTCCTCCTTCTTCCATCGCTCATCCTTTACCTGGACTGCTCTTCTGCTCACAAAGGGCTTCCAGCTGACATTGCTTGGCCCACTGTAGTGACACAACCTCCCTCCTATTCTTCATGTACCACCAGGCATAGCTATCCATCATGGCTGTACAAGCCACAAACAGCTATTTAAAAAGCAACTGGTCTCCTACACAGGGTCCACTCAAACCAATGCTTTGCCACATGCAGCCCCATTCCTGGGACCAGAGCATTAAAGCTTCTGCAGTTCAGATTTGCGTCCACCATCCCTCCTGGTGCCCGGCGTAGTCTTGCTGCAGCTCTTCTTTCACTGTCTTTTAAAACTGAAACCAGTAAAATTAATTTCATTAGATTTGCAAGGTACGTAAGAGCTACTATATTTTCTTTTATTATCTTCATTTGCAATTTCCTGATTGTTCCCTCACCAAAAGAACTTAGTTACTACAGTGTATGTTAATTTAGAACACATTTGTCTTTATTAGAAAAAAAGAAAGCTTCTTTTAGCTGAGACTGCAACAAAGAGCAGTGGACTCTGGCTCACCTTTTGAAAGGACTGAAGCATTTCTGCCAGCTA
The DNA here is from genome assembly GCF_034638445.1 of Ciconia boyciana. NCBI lineage: Eukaryota > Metazoa > Chordata > Aves > Ciconiiformes > Ciconiidae > Ciconia > Ciconia boyciana. The sequence continues at coordinate 11,011,335 of NC_132945.1, forward strand.
CCTGAGTTCACACAAAAAGCTCAAAGGTGGCTACAGGTGGTTATGAATGGAAAGCTCTTCCTCTCCCCAGGGCTCACTAAACACTTTAAATACTCAGCTTAAAACAGTAGTGGGATGCTTTTGTATACTTTAAAAAAAATATATTATCCTGTTCACTATTCTTTTTTTGTATTCGTGCAAGAAAACGTCAAGCAACAGCTCTTAAGTGGTATCTGTTCTGTAACTAGACACATCTGATTACACATTCTGTGGTGCTGTTAAAGCATGAAGGTGTCCCACTTTCTGAAGATAAAAATGCACTTCAGAAAAGGAATGCAGAGAAAATGAAGTCTAGCCACCTGTATTTTTGGGTTCATTGCCCAAAAATGGACTGCCCAACTTACATCCGAATCAGACAAGAGAGGAAAACTTGAAAGCAGTCCAGCATTAGGTCTTTGGTGTCCAAACTGTGAACTGAGGCAGAGCTGGATTGCTCACAAAGAAAACACTTGGGGATAACAATGCCAGACAGCCTTTGGGAGCCTACTTTGATACACAGTGCAGATCAGGGCAGCCTGTTTGGGCATGGAAGTGTTCCGGAATTTGGGGGAGCTAAGCCTAGCTAAAACTGTAACACCAGGTCATGCATTCAACCCTAAGGAATGTAAGATAGATTTCAACCCTGAAGTGTAATATTTGTTTTGTGGCTCTCATAGCTTAACACAGACTCACCAAGCAACAGCAAACAGTTACACAGTGTAACAGACTCCAGAAGACTTGATTTAGTAAGCTAAAACCATTTAGAAAATTGATATAATCTGTACCAGGGTCTAAGGCAATGAGATATTACAAAGGTTTTGTAACACCTTCACAGGTTTTACAGTTTGGGCCTTCTGCACATAAGGAACCCAACAGGAATGCAGCCATGACCTCCTCTTCACGCTGACTGAGCCAGATCATAAGGCAGTACTTCCATGAAAGGAAACAGTAACGATTAACTGTTATATTCTCATCAGGAACCTCTGGCTTTCAATAGCTCTGTTTCTGGAGGATTCCCACTTGCACTTTGCAGGTGGCCCACAGGTAACCGGGATTTCCTCAAGCTGCAGGCACACCAGGGGCCAAACCGCTGTTTAGCAGACTCTTCTGTTTAGCCAAACCTCAGCAGCATGAAGAACACAGACCTTTTACTCTGCTCTGGATTTACAGTATCCCAGCAAGTAATCTCTGAAGTAGTGAGTCCCATCCACTCACGTCTTGGAACAGGCAACACTGGAAATCCAGCCCAGAGAGCTGAGTTTCACTGTAAGGGAAGGACCATACCCAGTCTTGAGATAACCATGAAGCCCTTCGGGCATCTCAGTTGTTTAGCATTTTTCTCATTCTTCTTGTTAAAATACTGCTCTCAAAATATTTTGCATGGCTGGAAGCTAGGAACATAATTTTAATCCTCCCCTCCACCATTAATTCATTCAATTATGTCTTCCCCTGGTCCTCAGTCAATGTTTGCCCTAGTACCTCAATGTCAATCATGCAATTAGTAGAGCAGCTGAGAACTAGGGCCCCTCTGTAGCATTATCGCTGTGTCTAAGTGCAGAGAGAGGGAAAAAGGCAGGCTCTGCTGCAGTATTAAGACCAGACCCAACAGCAGGTGGGAAGACAGAGGAAAGAGATAATAAAAATAAAGATGTGCATAATTCTTCTCCAATCAGAAACAGCAATCGCAGCTCACCACCTGCTCTTAATGCTCTTTTTCAGTGGACCAAGTCATCAGAGCAGTTTGCGGATGAATACAACTAGTTGTTTTGTCTAGGCAGCCACAGAGATTACAGGGCTATAGAGATTACTATGCAAAGAAAGCAGAGCACATACGTGTGGATCAAGCAATCATGCAGTGGATGCTAAATGCTTTGAGGGGTTTGCAGAAAGGAATTAGAACACATAAGAGATGAAAAAAAATGGGGAAAATCAATCAAAGAAGAATAGAAGGCTGAATGTCAGGCAAGCCACAGAGGTTTATCTCTTCCCATCCCTGGGAGAGACACTGGGAGAGACACAATGGAAATGGTGACATAATCTCCTTAATTAGAACAGGAAAAAAACCCACTGACATATAGATGTGCCTTTTATGCGACAGGAGAAAGACCAAAAGGTCTTTTCTCATCTCCAGTTTTGATGCTATGCAAATTATTTAGCACCTTAACATTTGTGCTATAAGAAGCACAAGACAATCCCAACAGATCAGTCAAAACCCTGGGAGAGCATCAACTGAACCTGGCCAGGTGCCCCTGCACACAAAGCTGTGGCTCTCCCTTGTGTATCCGCTGCTTGAGAGCAAACCTGCCTCCTCCTTTAAGCCACCAAGTTTTTATTTTCATTTTTGCTGTTTAGCAAGAGGGAACCATGTTGCTAAGGTAGCTTTCTTTAGAAATTACAGCATAGAAAGATGCCTCTTTGAACTCAATAGGTTTTCCAGAAACATTCCTTTTACTTTCACTAGAAAACTACCACCACATCACCTTGATTTGTTCATTCACGAGCGTATTGCTAAGTTATTATTCATATGCTGGGAAATATTTTGTTAGATAGCAAGTCTGTCAAACAACAGTAATACTTCTTGTTTGCAACAGCTACACCACATGAAGCATAATCCCAAATAAAAACTGTTTATAGGGTTTTCTGTCCTGTTCTTGTCCATCACGACATACCAGACTGGTTAGCACTGTTGATTTGTTCTTGTTTTTCTTTGAATGTTTCCAGTCTTTTAAGCTTTTTTTTGTAGACACAGTTGACATTGTTCCGAGTTCATCCCTTTATATTTTCCTTATGGTTTTGCAGAGACTTCACAAACATAACCACAGGTTGCTTCTGGCATTCAAACCCCTCCTCCTTCCTCTCTCCTCTAGCTTACACCATCCTTAAAAGTATAATTTTAAGTTTATTTGTCTTGGCCATACTGTAACTTCTTCATGGAACTTTTTCTTCAAATAGGCTGTGGATGCATTTATCTATTGCTTCTTCAAAGCTATAATTCAGGTTTAGACCTATCTGATCTTACATTTGGTACAAGATGGCCTGAAGGTTTCATACTGAACTCCACAAGTTGTCTTTCTCTCTCCTTTTCAAATCCTAGCATTGATGAAGAGCCAGAAGTCATTTAGAGTTTTACTTACAGACACAAACACAACTTAAAAGAAGATGCTGTCTGGGTGCAGTGAGGGCTGGGGGCTCCCTGGGGGCCTGGGCTCTTCCCACCACCCCAGCCAGGGAGCAGTGCAGGTGGGTGGCAGCCTCAGCCCAGGGCATCAGGCACCTCTGTGGGGACAGGGACGAGCTGAGGCCAGACTGGGACAACAGCCCATAGGTGGCTGGGAGATATGGGGTGGGGGACGGGACCAGGATTTCTCTTACTCCTTTCCACTCCTCGCTGGACCCTGCCCTGTGCACGTTACTCAGGAGGTCTCACAGAGGCCTCTGCATCATTGCTGCCCTACCACAGAAGTTGTGCCACATCTTTTCCATCCATCTCATCATTCAGCACTTTCTCCCAGTACTCGAAAACCATCCTACAGGGCCCCAATATCCTCACACCATGAAGGGAGAAGATTTCGTCCTGTTGCCAAATACAGGCCTGGCACACACATTGTCTCCAAGCTATGCATATGCTGCTGAGCTTAAAGACATGGCTTTATTTCCCCCCCAACGTTAAAGGGTGAGTAGCTTTTGTTTGAGCTCATCTAGAATTAATCAAGATGTAGGCATTACTTGCATACAAACCCCCTTTTCCTGAAGCCATCTGCAGAATGACATTAAGAATGGCAAATTAGCTACTGATAAACCATCTGATTTGCATTCACCATTACTGCAGACAAGAAACTGTTGGGCTACAGGTAAGATCCAGCACTGCTTTTTATCTCTAATGTCAGCTCAAGAGCAAAACAAACCAACATCCAGTGAGGAAGTATTGAAGAGATCTATGTAGGATAAAAGAAACTAGACCTGAATGCATAAGTAATTCAGATACACGAACACTTTGCAGAGCATACTCCAGTCATCAGTAAGTGCTTAAATTAAGTATGCATTAGGTCATTTCCCCCCCTTAAAATGGGGGGAAAAAAGAGCAAATACTAATTGACTAATTGTGATGACATTCACCAACAAAAATGTGGGGTTTCATCAGTGCAGCCCTTCTGACTCCTCCTGCAAGCCAGCACTCCCAGGATTTTCTGCCCCAGCAAATAGCTGCTGCCTCCCTCTCCCACCCAGGTCTCTGAGAAGGTGGTGTTCAGCAGTGTGCAATGCCTTTACATGATGGGAAACAATCTGGCTGTTGGTATTTCGTTTTAACTGGCTTCTCTAAATTCTATAAATTACTGATTCCAGAATCACCATATCTAGCTGCCTCCATTGCAGATTTCAGCTTTCCTTGTTAGGGCACTACCAAATTGGTCTGCCATTAATCAAAAGGCAAAAACACTGTGATTGTTATCCAAAGAATCCTTTCTCTCCTTTATAAGCACTTGTATGCACTCTTTATACATGATACCATGCACTTCTTTTCATTATTTCTTCTATCAAGTATCTATCATGCACTTATTTTAACGACTGTTTCATCCATATGGTAAGTATGCATGCAAACTCAAATTGTTAGTAGTGCTATGCATTTAGTTCATGCTATGTATCTTTCAACATTATATTTAGTCATCTCCCTGTCTGCACATCCTCCACCATACAATATCGCTGGTGCCTTGTGGAGACTGTTAATCCATTCATAGATCTACAGATATTCCACTCAGGAATATCTAATATTTTAACTTATCTGCTATGCCTGTAACCATACAGGTACAAATTTGGATTTTTCAGACCTTTGCAGCTGTACTTTATCCTACATTACAGAGGTGAGGCAGTGGTAGGTGACACTGCTCACAAGAAATGGTCACTAAATTAATTAAAGAAAGCTCTGTGCCACTTCAGGCACACACAGAGCTTGTCTGTTATTGTGAACTCACTTGAACACTTAGAGCCCAGCCCTGGTCTCACTACATTTGAAGTTACAGCACTAGTAACTCCGTGCTTGTCAATGGAATCGCGTTAGCATGGGATGAGAATCTGCCTTTGACCATATACACAGAAACAGGACTACAATATTTTTCTTTTAAATATACAAAATACAGACGATTTATACTTTAAAGCTAGCTACAGCTGTCACCGGCCCAGATCTGAGCTTCATTTCAATACTGCAGTGCCCATATTTGGCACAGAAAGGACTTTTCAAATTAAAACAAACAAACAAAAAAAAAAAACCCCCAACCATACAACAATTTCATACACGTTTGGGGGCACTATATTTCCAGAACATTTCAGTGTTTTGCTGCTTTAGGGTCACAATAACTTGAGTTTGTCCAACCTCAGGAAAAATGCTAATATAGGATGAATCAGCCCCTTAGGAATTTATATGTTTACCCAAAATAAACTGCAGGTCATGTGAGCCTGAATGCTTCCTCTGCCTCAATCAGGAAATCTTTCCTTCAAGTTTCTCAGAAAGATTAACAGAAGCAGAACTGTCAGCTTACTTCTGTTAAAGAGACAGGCCATGAAGTGCTAGCAATGGGAAGCACTATGCTAGATTAGTAAGTATCATTGTGAACTTCACTCTACAGCCTGATTAATGGTTTTGGTAGGGATTTCCCACAAAGGTGTCCAGGCTCTAAAGTGTAATTATGGACTCTGGAGACATTGAGAGTCTGCACTATCCCGCTAACAAGCCCAGTTGCTCACTGTCTCAGCAGCTTGGAGAACAGCTGCAGAAGCAGGGGCCATCCAGGGAGAGATATTTCTATCACACTTTCAGAAATAATACTTCATGATGCCTGAGGTGCTCCATATGGATGCCCTGATACTGCACAGCGCCTTCCAAAATGTTCCCAACTTCAGCAGCCCAGTGACTGAGGAAGCATGTCAAAAACTCTGCAGCTGCACAATGAGGAGCCCTTTGGAGACCACAGTGGAGAGGCAGAGGAGCATGCAGACACTCAGCACTGGCCATGGGGTGAGCTAGAGTGTGTGCACGGGCGTATCCAGGAGACTTGTTCCTGAGCAGCGTACGATTCACAGCTCCCATCCCTCTGTCTGGGAAGACGCACAGGAACGCAAACATCTCCTGTCCAATAAAACGAAAACTAATCAAGCAGCGTAGGATGGGATAAACTAGCTGTTCAGATAGGTACCGTGGTATGAAAGGACATAAACAGCGAAAGCAATGGGTCAGAGGGTCTGACTCGGGGTCTGAGAAGAGTTACAATTTATTCTGTCCCAGTAAAAAAACCCATAGTTACACACGTGCTTTCTTTGGTTGGTTGGTGGGTGGGTTTTTTTAAGATACCTTTGAAGTTGAAGAATTTGCAATTCTGATGCTTCCTGTGGGCACTGAAACTCCACAATATGGCAAAACAATGAGGCTCCCAGCACAAGGGAGAATGGGCAGACCTCAAGGCCAGGGAGATGAAGTCCGTCGATATGCTTATAAGCAGAAGGCAGCCATCCCAATGTCATTGATTAGTCAGATGCATTTTTACCATTTCAGACACTAAGAGAGATCAGACTCAGATACAAATCATCCAGCTTCAGAGAACTGCCAAAAAAAATATGCCTTGGGAAATGCTGAACTCTCTGTGCTATTTGCAAACTGGCAGATACTCCAGGTTTCTGCCAACTCATATAACTGTTTTGTTTTTTGTTTTTTTTTTTAAAATAAAGGTCTTGGCCTATTTTTACCTTTTTTTTAGCCAAGAAATCTGCTAGATGCTATCCTTCTCAGAGAGCCTGGCGATACAGGTCTGACACAGATAACCTGAACTAGATGCATTTTTTTGCTGCTTTTCTCCCTCAAGAACCTACTTCTTGTTCATATTCCAAAGATGCATGCTGCTCCGGAGCATAGAGATTTGGGGTGTAAGATCAGCCATGAGCTGAGATGTGCTCACCCTGCATCTCCTCAAACAACTGAAGGTCTCAGAGATGAATGATTCACAGCTGTCCCCACCATCACCTACTCTCTGTCTTCAGAGGAATGAAATCTTGCCTTGTCAAAAAAAGAAAAGCAACTGCATTTCTACCTCCTCTTTCAATATTTTTAAATTTTTCTTTCATTTCTGTTGGAAATTAGATGTTTTAAGAATAGGCTTAAAAACAAGGTTAAAAAAAGAGCGTGCAAATACGTTTGCATATCATGAGCAACTGCTGAAGTACTCCCATGGCTTTTTGTTTATTCCCATATAAGAAACATACTGAAAAAAGTTTTTAAAATGAAAAGCAGTGAAGTTTCTCCGAGGTATTTCATATTTTCCCATTAGGGGAAAAAAACAATAGAAAAAAGTATGAAAGAAAGTAGGAATTTTGTCATTACTTGGAAAAATGCAGTATCTCTTTGGAAACTTTGGACACAGTAAACTGGACTGGCACAGTAAACAGCAGTGGGATCGGAACACGGAATCCAGGGCCAAGGGTGGTTAAACCAAACCAAACCCAACCCAACCCTTTCCAGGTTTGAACCCCGATGCTATCGCTTGCTTCTCTCTGCTTTAGTGAGCGTGGTGTAACAGGAAGCCCAAATGAGAAACACTTGCTTCCAAATCCATATTGCTGCTCTAACCTCGCTGCACAATCAGCAAAGAAAAAGGCAATCTATCCTTTGCCAAGGTAGGTGTCCAAGACAGATACAACAAGCGCTCCTACAGATGCACTTACAGGGCCTAACCAAGAGGTGAGCAGTTTGGGAGGGCAACGCCGAGCTGCATGCTAAGCAGGGACCTTCCCACTGCTACAGCGGGACAGGCTGGGGAGCCTGTTGTCGAGCAGGTGGTTTCATGGGAGGTTTGAGAGGGGCTCAGCAGAGCCTGTAATTTACTCAGAGTGGACTGCTGCTCCCTGCATATCAGCCTGTTTAAATGAAAACAGACAAGCAGGAAAAAAGGGTTTAGGAGAGGAACAAGAGCAAAGGAAAAAAAGACTCAACATACTCCACCATTTTCTAGACTAGCGAAAAACAATTCTCCAACAGTCCTGACAGACACTCAGAAATAGGCTTCTAATTAAAGGTAGGTCTCCCACCCCCCAAAAGACCACAAAACCCTATATTGTGTTAGTCTGGAAAACAGAACCACTGAGGATTGCTTTAAGAACCAACAGTATCTTCATTCAGAAGAGGCAAAGTTACTTTTGTACATCAATGGGATTGCGTATGCTACAGCTGCTCTGCAGGTGACGGATCACAGCTCTGCATGTTGTGACTCCACATTGGCAAAGCTTCCTGACACGTTTCAGAGTCTTTAAGTTGAGGGCACTTATTTAGCTGCACAATTAAATCCATAAATGGGCAGATACTCACCAGAGTGAAAGCTTTTTTTTTCCCCCCTAAATTATGCTCTAAATATTGTTACTTATTCAAGGAGTCCCTTAACAAAGGAGACTTTAAAATACATAACCAAACACTCATACAAGAACATTCAAAGTGTTATAGGAAATGCTGTTATATTGCCATAATTAGTCATAATCGTTAATTCCCATATTCATCACCTTTCTCACTAAGTATCTGTACTACCACAGCACCTCAGAGTCACCAACATGTACTAGGGCTCCAGTTCTAAGCACTTTACAAACACAAACAAACTGTCTTTGTCTCCATTTTACAGTTCACTCATCATAAGCTTCTTCTCTTACAAGCTTTATCCACTTGGCATAGCACCTCAACCCAGGCATTTCTGATTTCTTGTCCCCAGAGTATGGCACCATCAGCTACTTGGTCTCTGATGTTCACTGTCCATGTCTCCTTGGGGTAAGAGGTGATTCTGCAACCTGGTGCAGGTGGTTATTTTTAAATGATTTGGGTAAGTAGCTCTTCATTAGCACTGTGAAAGGATTATTATGCAGTCGTAATTCTGTTTGTGAGCAATACAAACACTGTCTGTGTAGTCTTCCTTCATAGATCTATTTGTAATATCTTCTGCATTTATTTCTATAGGAGATACATTTCAATGAGGAGCCTATTGTTAATACAAGTATCTAAACAAACAAAAAATTATCTGATGGCAAGTTTTAAATGCAGGAAATTAAATATTTAAACAGCACTGAGAGAAGGGTTCAAATCCAAATGTTCTGCAGTTTGTATCTTTTTCCTTTTACAAGAACCAGTGAAGCCCAGGAACCTCAAAGGAAACCTACCTTTGGATTGCTGGCCTCTTCTTAGGGTTCCACAGAAACAAGAGTTACTTCATCAGAAGCTGCTAAATTACTCAAGCCCTAAAAAGTAATTCTGTAAAGCCATCCACTGCTGACCACTCCCTAAATAATTTCTGAAATGCCTCATCTGTTTCTTATTTAGATTGTGTATGGTGCACATTTTAGCATTTGGCTGCATTACACAGGTAAGAATTAAAAGCAAATCTATGTTGTTAGACAAAACACATCAAGCCCAGTTGAATTTGGTGATTTGATCTGCTATTAATTTAAAGCAAAAGTGTCTCCCCCACTTGCTTGCTACTATCTGTATTATTTTCACACTATAAGTATGTACACTTTTTTTCTTAGCTTACACTATTTAATTACAACTATGAAAAATCCAGGGGCCCATAAGGCAATAACTTTATTAAAAGCCTTAGATACTGCAGTATAGTATGGCATGGCAAGATTTCTAGTGCCATGTATGTAACAGCCTAGGACATAATTTCTCCTTCTAAAAAGTCCTCCACTGTAATGGAGGAGATTGTGAATCAGCTACATAGCTTGTCTTGTTTGTACTGAGAGATGTATTGCCTGTACCTTTTTCTTGTCGTAAGCATTTCTGCAAATCCATACCTGCGAGTGATACCAATGAAACTGTTGTGCAATTTGGGCACAGGCTCTTTCTCATAAGGAGGCATTCACATAATTTCTACAGCCTGATTAATTTAACAATGTGGCAGAAACTCTGTGTGCTGCAAAGTCTGCTTAATACCCCAGGAACCAGACTATTCAGGGGTTGCCCTGCACGCAGGGTAGACCTTACCACCACAGCAAGGCTACGGCGCTTCAGAGCACCTCAGTCTACAAAGTCTCCTGAACTGCCCTGCCTCTCTGGAACAGGCCATCCAGCTTTTCTCTTGGCTACCTATTCCCAAAACAGCAGGGATACTTAATATTTCAGTGTTATTACCATAGGTGTTTGTTCAGTATTTCTGGTGACATGATTTATACACACGCACACATACAACAGGCCTTTCAGAAGGCTAATTTTTTCAGTGAAACACTCCCACAGAGCAGGGAGCTCTTTAGATCTCACCAGCGCTGTGCTGGTTTTGGCTGGGCTAGAGTTAATTATCTTCACAGTAGCTAGTATGGGGCTATGTTTGGGTTTGTGCTGGGAACAGTGTTGATGACACAGGGATGTTTTCATTCCTGCTGAGCAGTGCTTACACAGGGTCAAGGCCTTTTCTGCCTCTCACCCCACCCCACCAGCGAGTGGGCTGGGGGGGCACAAGGAGCTGGGAGGGGACACGGCTGGGACAGCTGACCCCAACTGGCCAAAGGGCTATTCCACACCATATAATATCATGCTCAGCATATAAAGCTGGGGGAAGAAGAAGGAAGGGGGATGTTCAGAGTTATGGTGTTTGTCTTCCCAACTAACTGTTACACGTGGTGGAGCCCTGCTTTCCTGGAGATGGCTGAACACCTGCCTGCCCATGGGAAGGAGTGAATGAATTCCTTGTTTTGCTTTACTTGCACACACAGATTTGCTTCACCTATTAAACTGTCTTTATCTCAGCCCGCGTGTTTTCTCACTTTTACTCTTCCAATTCTCTCCCCCATCCCACCGGGGGGAGTGAGCAAGCAGCAGGGTGGGGCTCAGTTGCCAGCTGGAGTTAAACCACAAGCAGCAGGCAGTGAGCAGCTTCCCCCTTGCAAAGCTATCCAGTTGTTAGTGCAGGTAGTTGTTGGAAATCCATATGGTTAATTTTTCCTTCAGGCACAGTTGTATTGACATTAACCTAAAGCAAAGTAAAAAAAAAAAAACAAAACAAAACACCTAACAACAAAGAAAAACCAACAACAAAAAAAACACCAAAAAACCCCCACCAAAACACAAAACACCCACAATAAAACCCTATGCTGATCACTTCTTTTTTTTAATTAGATTTTTTTTTCTCTCATTTGTGCTAGTATTTGGAGTGGTCACTTCTTCAAATAAAAGACAAATAGCAACCACCTGTTGCATTCACTTGTCAGCATATCTATATGAAGACAGGAGTGTTAGCTCTGTTTTCCATGGCCTCCTGATGCTCCAGTAACCGGAGATAAGGTAAGCAGCCCATGAGAGGTGTAGCGTGTAGGTGGAATATGAAGGCAGTGCAGAGGTGGATTACAACTGACCGCATTACTCATTTTGCCAGTCATTCAGACTAACAGGAACATTTTTAGAACACCCCCCGGAAAACAGCAGGGTCACACCAGTTACCCACACATACAGACACGTGGTTTGGAGCAGTTTTAGGCAGAGGCATGAGAGATGCACAGCAGTGCTGTCCCTTTGAATGAGCTCTCCTTTGCATCCCCAGCCCTTCACACTGCCAAATGCAATTTTTGTGCAGTGCGCTATTCAGTAGTGTGGAGCATTAAGACAAATCTCTTGCTAATGTATAGGTTTGACATTTTCGGACTTATTCAGACATATTGCCCATAAAATGGCTCTAACACAATCAAAGGACATTATTAGAATTGTCTGTTCCTAGGATGTTTGGCACTCCATAACCCAGATGCATTTAACTCCTCAATAACTCTTGTATATTTGGATAATTTGCTGCAGTAATGTATAATCTTGCCTAGAGGATTCATCCCTTAAGAAATTTAATAAATTAAATAGAAACCTGTATAACCCACATTTACTAGTCATCGTCCCATTTAAAAGACCATCCCAGAGTGTCTGCATCGCATGATCTCACCGCACTTTCTGCGAGGCACTGATGCTCAGCTAGCCCTTTACACTAGGTTTCACTGTATCAGAGGTGGAAGTGATGGGTCATCCTATCACCTCCCATCATTTCCAGGCCACTCCAGGTCAGAGGTAGCAGAGATCCCTTTAGGGTCACAACTCAAGGTAAAATGTGCTTTCCAACCCTCTCCACACCAGCCAGAGCAGGAGGCCAGAGGCAGATAGGGAAAGAAACTAAATACCTGCTCACCTCTACACAGAAGTCAGGGCCAAAAGAGAGGAACAGAACAAGATGGGCAAAAAATACCCGTCAGTGCTACATCCTCTGTGAATACAGGACTTTGACTCACAAGGCAATTTCTTTAGCACCTCTCAATTCCTGAGCCAGCAGCAGGGTGTCAGTCCAGTCTCCGTCTGCACAGACAGATTTCACTTCCAGATGAGCCTCACCTGCTGATCTCTGGTGTGGGGCACTACATGGTGCGGCACCCCATCTTTCTGAACAGTGCTTCATACCCACTCCATTAAACAAAAAACTGATCTGGAGTGCTCTGCAGAGACGTTGGGGACCGTATGAGCTGAGCGACCTGCCATATGGAAAATTTGGTGGGTCCTGGTACCCACAAGAGCCCAAAGTGCACCAACGTTCCCATCAGAGTGCATCAAAAAGTATTCCAAATGTATTCCCATGCCTATCAAAATCCAGCTTGCTCCTTCTCAATTCAAGTTCCTGCCTGCTGTTAAAACAAATAAATAAATAAAGATAGAAACCCTTAGCATGAGCCCCTCTAAGGCTGACATCTGCTCACGGGTGTCAGGGCTGCTCTGAGCCAGGTTGCAGCTGCCCATCTTTGAAGCTCCTTGGCAGCTTCTGTCCTTAGAGGGATCATTGTGTCCCTGACATCTTGCACAGCAATGCTAAGCTCCTTCTGAATTTCAGTCAATCGGCCTAAAGGTTTTAATCTAAAAAAGAACATAACCCTGTAGAGAGCACCACAAATTCAGGTCTCATCCGTGCTTTAATTACACTGGATTATTTGACTTGTTTGTAGCTCTACAAGTATGAGATAATTACACTAATGGGAAAGCAACACTTATGGTTGGAAACACTTACCATCAACAGGAGCAGAATCTATAAAGTCAAAATCACTCAGAGAATGTTATTTTATTTCAGTTCTCCTCCATTACACACTTCTGCAAGAAAACTGTAATACAGATATATGGGACCTGCCTCTCTGAGACTTTCCCAGCTCAGTGCTGAGCCAGGCTGTTCCCGTCATCCCTGGGGACAGGATTCCTCCCACCAGTGCCAGACTGGCTGGTGAGTTAAGCAGGACTGTCATCGGTGGCCAAGGTGTCATGCAGAGCCCTTGGCGCGGGCTCCACCTCTCACAAAAAACCAACAACTGCAGCAGGGTCACGCTGCTGTGAGGAACTGAGTACTGAAGTCAAGAACTGGCAAAAAATTCACATTATCTCTGCAGAACCATACAACCGTTATAAACTCCACCCTCTCATAGCAAAACCAGCGGAAGACAGCACTAAATGGATACTGTTCCACACGTCTAACCCCTACCTCAGACAACTCACACCTTTTCAAAAAATATGGGGCTAGAAGAATTAGTCTATTGTAGACAGCTGTATTTGTTTCATGAACCACTTGCTCATTTATTATGAAGTAGATATAAAAGATTCTTATAAAAGAAGTTCCTTTAAGATGCTTTTGTTAAACTATTAAGCTTCTGAAGAGCTCTGCCAAAGCTGGCAGCATCCATTGATCACCAAGACAGCTCCTTTTTTAGTATTCCTTCAAGTATTCAGCTCTTTTCTTACTGTGATTTCTATTTTGAAGATGTAAGTGATGATGCTTTTAGGGTCAGCAGGCACACTAATAACTCATTCACCAGTATACTTCACTCATTCTTCTGCATCTTATCTCAGCCCAGAAAGACCTGGATTTTTGTTTTCTTTAGGTATTAAAGATTATATATGTAAATAGCATCAAAGCTAAGAGTAGAAATCACTGAGCATGGGACCATCTGTTGCAATGAATTTTCAGAGCATCAGAGGAGGTAAAATGCTCCTTTGTCATAAATTTTGGTAAGTTTTCTTACAGCAAGACCTTACATTTCTGTCCAGCAGCTCCTTACATGAGAAGAATCCCAATCCGTCTCACATACGAGTCAGATTATATTTCTCAAGCTAGGTTGAATACTCAGTGTCTGCTACAAGATCTCATGCAATACAACAAATTAGGGTAAGAAATGCAGAATAAAACTATATCAATGGAAAGGTAGCTAGGCAGAATATAATTAAGCAGACTAGAATTTAGCAAGAGTACTTGTATTAGCATATTAACATCAGGGTTTAAATAAAAGCTTGGTGAATACCGCCAAAGAATATCACAAAAGGTGTAATAACTACCCACTGTCTGGGTCTCAGGTTTTGATGTCTTCCAGAAGAAACAGCTTCACCCGCAGTGCATGCTACCACCATGCCAGGACCTTTGCTGCTTCCCCCGAGCCATCAGTTCAGTCGAGTCCACAGCCGGCGCCAGCTCAGCACCAACTCCTCAAGACCGACCCATGAGCTCCATCACCCTTCAGCCTTCTCAAAGCCTTATTCACTCAGAGCCTGCAGCCAGGATGATACCAGGTTTCCGCAAGAAGACTAACTCATTTTCCTGCTGGGTGTCACATAGAACACTAAAACAATTGTGTCATTCAGGGAGAGGGAATGTGCGTCAATTACTATGACAGACGATGAGAGATTGACCTAATATGTGCATTAATACAGTACCTATTCATTTCTAAAAAATGGTAGTTCAGATTCATTGCTCCTGCAGCATATTCCATTTTCAAATATAATACATTCCACAGTTTTAAGTGCAAAAGCTAAAACCATTCAAAAATCAAATCTGAAAAACATATTTTTGATTCTATAGCAACAAGCCGTTCTCTTCATAGTAAACATCTTGGAAGAAAATTACTTACCTTTTTTTTTTTGTGAGACTTCAGTGGAGAGAATTGCTTTACAACTTGAATTTTGCATGACAAGTTTCAGAACCATTTGAATTTATAAGGCCAAAACAAACAACTCCTGAAAACAGTGATTTAAAGTTTAAACACCAACCTTATGAAATAGATGATGTGGTTAGATTAGTTCTCCACAAGTCCATAGGACATAATACCTTCAGTTTAAAATGTCTTAAAGTCTGGCATGTGGACAAATATCCGCATTTCTGGAAGGTGATACAGTTGATTTGTTCTTACTGTCTCAAACATGCTGAGAATTTAGTTTCTTATTACTTGAAACTGTAATTTTAAATTCGTGGCAAAACACCAATAATTGTAACAACTAATTGGTAACAATAAATTTCTCAGCAGGTACTTGACTTACTCAGTATCTGCCTCCAGCTTTCTATCACATCGTCCTCTCTACACACCAGCTCCCTAGAGGGGAGCTTCCCGCGGTGCCAAGGAGTGGCAGTGCTCTGTGCCTAGTCACTACACACTGGATGGCAACAGCATACATAACATTTCTGCAGAAAAATAAAATTAAAAAATAAAAACAAAATATTGCTTAACATATAAAAATTAAAATCCAGATAACTATTTTTTATGAAAAATATCTGACACTAAATAATACACACGTACTCAATGCTCTCCAGGTCTGCCATACAAGCACTGGAGACGTGAACAGAGATCCTGTGAGATGCCAGCACAGCACTAAAGTTTCTGCCTCACAGACCTTCTCTGTGTTTGCTAATTCGAGAGGCTTTTCTCTTTCAGAGCCTACAGTAGAAGAGTATCCTTATTCCTTACAGTAATATACATGCCATGTGCAAAATGCTGCAAGTTTATTTGCTATTAACCAGTTGCTGTATGAAGTATGAGATTTAAACACCATTTCTTCTACAGGAAGCACAAAAAGCAAAGCATTGCTCAAGCGGCAAAAAGGAATTTCCCATGAAGCAGGTATTTTCAGCTTTCAGTGCTGCACCCAGGAGGAGGAAATGGGAGCAAACCCCTGAGGCAGCCAGGACAACGAAATGATAGCATCGGACCTCCAGTGCCACTGAGCACAACTGCCTTTATGGTGGGCTGAATATTATTCACTTTTCCTCTCTAAAAAGTGAAGCATCCTTTGTAGAAAGAACATGGGGACTGTACAATTTTGCAAAAGCGAGCTTGATTCTGGCGGTTGCTTATTAGAGGCAACTAAAAAAAAAAAAAAAAAGATGCTACAGTAGGACTTTGATAAGATATCCAAAAAGCTGATTTACAAATCCCTAGATTCCAAATGGGAAGCACACTGACCAACACACAACAAACAAGAGACCAGCAATAGGAGGGAGATACCATTCAGACCTTGGCTTGTAGACTGGGTCAACACAATCTGCATTTGTTTTGTAGCTAGAGGTATAAATTAGCCCAAAGTAAATTAGTGCAATGTAAACTAAGTTGTAGATTTACAGCATGTTAGCTGCTCGTTGCTATAGCTGTCCTGAGCCCTGAGAGAACTATTCAAGTAGTTATCATGGATAACAGTCACTGCTGCACATCCACACCCTATTTTACCTGCACTTTGTTCTCAGAGCCTAGCAGTGTCTGCAGCAATTGCATTAAGAGGAGGTATACTTTGCGTACCGACCGCATTCATAATTCATGCTCTTGGCAAAGCGAGTGAGTTTTGGAATCAATATAAAAATCTCAGCTGAGCTCAATAATCGATAAAGCGTAAATCTCAGCGTTTTGCTTCTGGGGATGATACTGATTTGATTTTTTAAAATATTCTTGTTATTTAAGCATTGTGCTGATTGTACTTTATGAGGTTTATCCACTGGTTCTGTGGACTTACTTTCACGTTTATTTGGGTAAATAAAGCTGAAATCTAGGCAAGATCGCAAGATGGGTTCTGATGAACAATCATCATTATAAAATGTAAATTGCACAGAGAGTGCTTGACACAAGAAACTCATTGCAATGAATTACTATGATCATTGTTATTTTAAAATGAATTTTGACAAGATCCATTATTGGTAAGCACCATTAATTTGTTCTATTCTCCTAACTGTTTTTATGGGACACTGAAATTACATATGTCATAAAAAATGCTCATTTTAAAGTATTATTAAAACTTAATACAATGTCAGTAAAATTATCCACACTATACAACATATTCATTGTTATGAAAAACTCGTAAATTGCTGAATACATAATAGGCTTGGTGAGAAGGAAAGGAAATTTGTATTGCATAGGAATAATTCTACTTTACAACATGTTACCTTAATTCAGTACTTCCCCTAGGAAATAGAAATGAGGGCTACAATAAATTAAAATTACATCTTTTTGCAGGTACGCAGAAGTTAACATCATATTGGAAATTCCTATTTTGCGTTAATGTTTTTTGTAGAAGTTTCATAAACAGACAATGATCTTGTGATGAGGCAGTAACGATGTATTTGTGGGGATATCTGGACTATTTTCATGTATCTTCCTTAGAATAAGCCAAACTGGGAATTCTTCTAGTTGGAGACCGTGAATCAGACCTGGATTAGCTGCCTACCTGTGGGAATGCCGGCTGTGCATGTGTCTTGATTGTACATGCACAGAGTGCAAACGAACACATTTGCACCACTCCAGCAGCAGCCCCTTTGTTCTAATGGAAGCCTCAGGATCAGGCACAGTGAATCACCTCCCTAAATTAAGGGAATGCAATTGCCTGCTGATAAAGTATTCAGAGGTGAACAATTCTGCTAAATACAAGCAATGCCAAGGGAATGGTTTTTCCAGCTTTCAAGGCACGAGAATATTCAAGAACTACTGCAGAACTTATTCCAGATACCTGTGGGAGATGCTCTTTAAAGAATAAGCAAGGATCACGTATCAGAAAATATGCATTATTCATATAAAGTAACGTTAAACTTTAGCACTTTCTTTGGACCATAGCAGTGAGCACCACATAATATAGAATAGAAAGATTCAGATTAGATGAGCCCCAATACTGAAACATACTGGTATCAGATCTTTGCTCTAAGAAGGGAGGAAACAGTGAGGTTTTGTGGAAATAGTGCAGTATATCAACTGCCACAAAGCAGAACATGCCCAAACTTTAACTAACATCATAACATCAGTCTCTCAATACTTGTTTACTTTCTTGGAAATTATCCCTTTTATTTGCACTTAACCAGGTCTTCTGCAAGGCTGCCACATCAATACAGAATCGATCCAAAAGGTCCCTTCAAAGAATTTCCTTGCTTTCACAAACAAGACGTTAGACTAATAGGTTTTCCTGCCTTTCATTATATTTTGAGTAACCTGTGGAGAGAAGCCTAGGGTATACTCCAGGAAGCACTGGAGGTATTTATTCCAGCAGATAAATTGATTCCTAGTGATCCAGCCTCAGTTAAACTACAGGAGCGCTCACAATACTCCAAGACACCAACACATTCCCTTTTCCCTTTGTCAAAAGGGCTGCAAGGATGATATATAGCTATTATGACTGTAATGATGAGCAAGCTGATTTTAAATGTGGATGCGACAGGCATATTTGGTTGCTACAACCTGTTCAGATGAAGTTACTGATGCTGTTGCATCTATACATAACATCTATTCCAGTAAATAATCTAAAGATGCAGTGAGGAAAGCCTCGGATAGAGTATTAGTGCATCCCACATTGCTCCTCGGGGAGCGGAGATCTCACGTCCACCAACAGCAGCTTTGGTTTCTCCTACCCAGTCTCTGAAGCTTAATTTTGCATGGTCACCACCTATACATATCAGAAACACCAAAAGAAAACTTAGCAGCAAATGAAGGAACAATAGATATTGATGATATCTAATGAGCCATAACCTCAGAGTTTTGCAGTCTAGACAGAAGTGGAAAGGCTGGAAGCTTTAAAAAAAATAATTGCTGTTCCAAAAAAAATTTTCTTCCAAAGAAAGTAAATCAACATACAAACTCTTTCTGTGCTGACATTTTCCCTCACAAACAGGTGACAGAATAAAGAGGACAAATTGAAAGTGAACACTTACTATATTCCTCTGAAGAAGTCCTAAGTGATATTATAAAAATTGTATTCAGCCAAAATAAAGATGTTTTCAGCTCTCAAAGAATATCTGATCAGTACATTTCAGCTGTTCTACTTCCAGTTGAACACAAGAAGCAAAGACAAGAAAAGAATCTGGTTAAAGATAAAATAATTATTGATGAGCAAACTGAAAAAAATCATTTGTCTGGTAAACAAGATGCACAATAATGAAATAAAATGCTACTAAGTTATAGGTCATGTGAATGTATATCTCATTAGCAATCCAAAAAAAAGCTTAATAGTTATTTCATCACTTTAAAGGTATCACCAGCTCCTCAGCAAACATCATTTGCTGTGCATAGTCATAGACCTCAGCATCACTTTAACTTGTTAGAATTTCCCCAAAATCTACTGTGGATTTCTTGCAAGTAAAGCCAAGCACTTTTGTAGCAGCCCAGAAAGAAAGAGATAAGCAATTGAAATCAGTGTTAGTTAAACTGTTATTAACTTTATTGTCCGAGTTCCTTTTGCAGAATATATTACATAGAAGCGGCAAGAGTTTCCTCAGTGTACCACAGAAAGCAACACCTTTTAGAGCAAAAGATAAAGCATTTCAAGACTTTAACACCTCACACAAGCATGTGTCCTATTATTTTATTTTTCACCTAAAAACTGGCATTCCTATGATGATGATATATTCAGTGCAGTGCTGGATGCAGTTGTTTATATTCATTGTATTTTTCAATGTATTACAGTGATGGAAGAGAAAGAAAGCCTTAGGAAAGAAAGGAGTAAAACACAATTTAAAAATAGGTAGCAGCCACTCCAAGCTGGTTTTTTTCACCTTTTATTATTCTGCTAATTTATGTTAATATCAAGAAGAGGAGATTCCTCACCAAGGAATTTAATAAGAAGGTAATGATCTGAAGAATAATGAAGCAAAATGCATACAGATTGTTACTTTACTTTCTGACTGGTTGGGATGCCACCAGAAACCAGAAACCATTCAAAACACCACAGCCCTAGATTATTAGGTATTTTTATCGTTTCAATCAGATGGATCATAGGTGAGACATGATGCCAGAACATCCACATGAAAGAGAAAGAGTCAGCAGTGCGGCATAGTGCAACTATTAAAACAAAAGCGTGTCTCCAGTGTGATGAAGGCAGGACACTCCCCATAGTAGTAGAAAGACTGAGGCTACCTGCTGATCTTCAAAACCACATTGGTAGTTCCTTTTACTGTGCATGGGGAACAAGTATTTTCCAAAGACTGGCAAGTCCACTTATGTAGTATGTGAACAAAGAAAAAGGAAGGATGGAAAAGGGGTATTAATGAAATTCAGGTCCCATAACCATTGCCAATACATTCTCTTATATATCCAGCATATTGCAATGTATTTCTTTCAATTTTCCATGCACAGATGTTAACCATGAAACAAAAGTACAAGGGAGAGGACTAGCTGGACAAAATAAATCATAGTAGAAGAGCACATGGAGAATGACACACAGCCAGTTATTTGCCCAGTTGTTCCATGGACATTTAAGAAGGCAAAACATTCAACGTGATATGCTGAGAATGAAGCCTTTGACTTACATAAACGCACTGGAATCAGCAGTCTCTCATTCCTCCGTCTTGGGTTTACCATGTTTGGAGTCTGTTGCTCC
Source organism: Ciconia boyciana (assembly GCF_034638445.1). NCBI lineage: Eukaryota > Metazoa > Chordata > Aves > Ciconiiformes > Ciconiidae > Ciconia > Ciconia boyciana. The sequence continues at coordinate 11,031,979 of NC_132945.1, forward strand.
CAGTTGTTCAGTTCAAAATCTGCTGGCTGTGGGACAAAGCCAGCTGTTGGAGCCACCGTGGGACAAAGCCTGAGGCAGGGCTGTACTTCATTCTCCGACTCATGAGTGCTTGGAGCTCTCTCACAATCAGGCTCCCAGTCTCACCTTTCTCATGCCCGGCTTGTGCTGCAGCTATGCAGATCTGTTGACTATCCATAACTGGAAATGTAGATTTGATAGATACCTGGTTTTCCACGTATGCTGGAGCTCTCCCTGCCCAGTTCTTCCATGTGCCTGTGTTCATTTCCTCATTTCCATTTTTTGTCCCAAACCCATTTCATTGCTTTTGTGCAGTCTGAGTCTGGCTCAGCACTCAAGCATTGACAGGTACATGGATTTAAACACACACCTCCACCCTGGTGGAGTTCCCTTCCACACAAATCTGATAACCAGTCGCTGAAACCAACTCCCAAAAGAAGCATCAAATTCTCTCAATTCTGGTATTTTCAAATATAGGGATACCTGCCTTGGAGATGGAACATGATGGCCTCCAATATTCAAGAAACCATACAAAAAGAGAGGGTGGACCCTTCTTAGCCTTATAGGCCGATTTAAATGTTCACTTTACCCTGGTATTAATAATCGCTTGGGTACGTAAGCTTTTATAATGCTGCTGCTCAAATTCAGAGCAACTTTCATTGAAGATGAACATATTTTGCACAATAGCTCGACCAAATTTGAGCTAGCATTTAAAGTGGATATTACGAATGCATCAGTTCTACTCTGGTTCAAGGTTTATATCCTTTTATAGCTTAACCTTAGATAAAAGAACTCACTTCATACAAGAATATGCCAGTATTTATTAAACACTAATTTTGAAAAGGCTTGAATAATTTATCAAGGCTTCTTTCTTAGAGAGATGGACACAACTCTAACGTAATTTTTAATAAACTTGTCATCACAAAGAACTCTAAACACACATTTTCACACAGACTTTATCATAGCATTCTGCAATATGGAAATAGCTTGCAGGATAAATGTTTATCTTTTGTAAATATGAGCAAATAAAGGAAGGATCTTGGTGCCAGAGGCATGGACACATTCTTAGACATCTGAACATCTTTGTACTGAAAAGCTTAGGGTTTAAATGGGAACGGCAACAGATGAGCCACACTGCAATATATTGAATGTGATTATTTCTCTCCTTAAAAACATAACTCCAATTAAAGACCAGTTCAAATGTAGATCAATTAAAACCTGATTTTTAATGGATAACTGAATACCAGAGTGGATGAAACTTCATACTTAGAGCTCAACTCCTCAGTACCCAGCACTGACAGCACGTACAGTCAGCCAGCCATCATTTAAATGCCCAGCACTGGCACACCCATTTAAATATAGTCATCAGTGGGAGAAATCCTAGCAAGTTTTACCACTCTTCTATTATGAGTGTTTAGCTGTGCTTAGCTGTGCTTTTTATTGCTCTAGCAGTTACAAAAGATGAGCTTTTATAGGCTCAAGTCCACAGCATTCAGTGAAGTTATTTTGGAGCCCTGCTTGTACCAAATTAGTTTGGGGGGTAAGGGGTGAATCGTATTTCAAAAGTCAGCATAACTTCTGTATAGCAACTGAGTTACCATGCTATCCCCTAATTAAGGGACAGCTTTGCACTGTATAATTATCAAAAGTGATAACACCAAAATAAAAGAACAATTATCTTGAAAATAATTATGGATTTAAAGTAGTTATTTAAACATACAATGTATTTCATTGGTAACAAATATGAAAAACTCTCTTTTTTGTAATCACAGAAAAGTTCTTTATGACCTATAACCATTTATAGGACAGTAACAGAAGACCCATCACCTGGGATAAATAAACTGAGTGGGGCAAAACAGTAATAAATGACACACACATATGGAATATCCACTGCACACAAGGGACAAGAAGTAATTTCTCTATCTTTTAAAAACATCTGACACACAATCCATCTGAACAGGTAAATTGTTCCTAGTGTGGTTACGCCCTTTTCAAATTCTAAAAAAAATTACAGTGGAACATGAAGGTTAGGAGCACAAACTCCTTGTTCTCACATCCTTATTTCTCAATAATCCAATGTCCTTTAAAGACAGTTGTGAATCCACGATGTTCCAATCTTGGATACTTCAAGGCAACTCAGTTGCAAAGCTGGTACTGCTGCAGCACTAAGCTGTACTGCTGAGGGGCTCTTGGGTGCACTCAGTGCCTTGAACAGGTTGCATCCATTGCTCATCGCCGTTTCAGCAGCCATGGAAGAAAGAAAGTTCAATCCTCCACTCTGTCCTAGATCTACTGCACAAACCTGGGCAACTAACGCAACCTTTCATTGCTGCTTTAGTAGGATGGTGATGCTAGCCTTGCCATGTTGTGAGAGCGTGAGTATGAAGGCACTACGATACAGCACATACAATGCAAAAGGCGCCCACAAGGTTGCCTATCTTGTTATACCTGTCTTGTGTATGGGAACTCTACCTTCCAATCAAGCCAATCCAATTCAATTTGCTAAAGAAAAGACCACAGGGTCTCCATTTGCAGTCTGCCAATGCCTGCAGTGGGTCAAAGACCACAACTGGGAGGAACGCTTAAACCTACAGAGCAGCTGGATCACTAAAACAAAGCACCACAGACCTCAAATGATATAGTTTATATTGTTCTCAGGGGATATTTAAGCCAGGCATGCAGCCCAAAAGTTTCAAAACAAGCAGGGAAGGCCCCAGCATCAGATGTTTGCACACCAACAGGACTCAACTGACAGCTCCAAATATTTACTCTGCACTTCCTCCTTTAAAGCACATGAAACTTTCATGCCTGATAGAGCAGCTGTCTCTCTCACACACACAGAGTACAGAAGAATTTCACTTCAAGATGAACAAAGGATTACAGGATTTGGCTTTTCCTCTTTTCTAAAGTTGCTTTTATTACAGCATAAAAAACCCTATAGGTTGCTCTAGGGCTGATGGTAGATACACATATCTGCACCAGACATTACTACTGGGATTCTGTGTTCTGCAGCAGTTTGGATTTCCTCGTATAAAAGAAATTAATCAACAAGGAATGGATAATATGCAGAAAGAAGGATTGCATCTTAATTCACATACTAAGATGCCTGTTGTTTTTCTATGCTATTTACAATAAACCTTGGAGCAGCAAAACTTGTATGCAGTCTTTTATGTTGAAAATGTCTTGGTTTCTGTATTGCCACATGTAATCAAACAGATTGAGGAACCGATTGCTTTGAAACCAACAAGTCATGATTTTATTAAAAATATTTAAGGACGACTTCAAATATATTTCTATAGACATTCCATCCACCTCCGCCAAGAATGAGAAATACGATTATGCACTACTGCCTGTATAATTCAGCATCATCTGCTCACTTTGCTTTCTTCCCCCCGATAGCCACAAAACACAGATATCCATGTAATAGCAAGGCTGTGTAAGGGACAAACCTTTATTTGAACCTCTCAGTGGTATACTTAAATATCACCAGCTCCCAGTCAAGACCAGTAGAATTCAAGATGCTTATCAAACCTACTTTCCAGGAATTAATTTCCATGTACCTCCTTCTGGAACCAGCTAATGCCATGTTAGCAGCATCCTTTTAGATGATCCTCTACCACCTTCCCACTCCATCCTACCCTGCTCACACATTGAAGGACAAGACGAGCCATCTTAGCAACACTGTCACCAAAACTTAACTTCCATTTGCCTTTCACTGTGTCCTCTCAAGATCTTCAGGGTCACAGCTTTTAAAATTACAACCCCTACACTACGAGTGTGATCCTTGGTGGGTTTTGGTGGTCCAGGGCCATACCTACAGCCCCAGTTGGAGCCATATATCAGCACATGATACAGATGACAATCTGCAGAGCCTGCACCAGCATGCACACTTACTGGGGAGAAGACAGTATGTTTAGCCACCTTTCTCACCCCTCTGCCGATCTATATGGCAAATACTAATGAAGCATCCTTTTCACTGAAAGGAAGGGTTTGCTGCCAAAAGAGAGAGAACAGAAAAAAGAAACCCAGAATACCAGTAATACAGATTGCGATGCCTGCATTTTAAAAAAAAATACATATATGCAAATAAAGCAGGCTTCTGAATAGGACCTGTGAGACAAGCAAGCAAAGACAGGTGTCTGCAAAGGAAGGATAAAAATCAGCCTCAGGGTGAGCATGGGAGAGCCTCCAAACAACTCCGTGGCAGGTCCTGCCTCTCCTGAAAGGAACATCAGCCAGAAGCAGCTGATTCCAGTGAGCCTGGGAGAGACGTGGAGCAGAAAGTTGTGCAGGTCCTGATATATTTCTTTCTCCAATAAACTGGGCCTGGACCGCTCCACATAGTGACTTGTGAAACAGAAGGTGAGCATGTCGCATCCCAAAGGGGCAGCTTTTGGTACATGGTTAAAAGGGAAATGATCTTGCAGATGAAGAACCATTAACTTCCGAACATTTTTGATCTGCTGTAGAGATGTTCCCTTAGGATATGAAATTAAATGCAAAAGCGGTTGGGCTTAGAAACAAATAGCTGCCTGTAATTTACTGTCTGTCAGGATTATAACCTACATTTTTAATTTTTTATCAATATCAATGCAGAGTTGGACCACATTCACAGAACATTCATATATACTTGGTTTCCACTGTCCTTCACACTTATTCTCCCCTACCCTTGAGCAAGAAAAATGGAAATTTTCATGACACTTAAAAAATTCTTCTAAGTACAAGCATATCATGTATTGGGCAACATTACCAAGACAAACTAACTGCCTTACTCCTCACACAGAGCATATGGCAACAGCTTCTCTCTTCTGCTGCATTGATGGGGCTGAAGACATCTTTAGGGGCTCCAGGGTCAGAGCCATGGAAGAGGCCATGAGTTTACTGCTTTGTATACCTGGTTGTACAAGTTGCTATGCACAGTTCTCCTCCTGACTCCTGTGATACGTATTTCACAAAGAGTAAACTACAGTTCTAATAAAAATTCTTCATCAAGATTACTTTGAGGGGAAAAGTCACCCATTTTTAGAGTTGTTAGCTTAAAATTAACACCTTCCCAGAGAAATGAGCCAATTCCAAGGAAAGCAGTGGATACAAAAGTCAGCAGCGAATTCAAAACTCAGTTTTGTCACACTTCCCATGCAGAAATAGCTATTTTGTCAATGTCAGGAGAATTTGACGTTGATGAGTGAGATTTTGACAGGAGATATTTCATGTAATTTTTGTCTTTAAAAAATTTATAAATAGACTCAAAACCTCAGAAATTATTTCCATTATTCTGTGTCCTTGGCAAGCTGTGGCAACCGTCTCAGCCCCAGTTAGTGCAGCAGACAGTCAGGGAGGTAGCACCCAGCTCCGATGGCGGCCATTGCATGCTCCCCATACTACAGCCATGCTGTCAGTGAACAGCCAGAAATTCAGCCAGTCACAAGGAGGTGGGGTTTATGTTATTTAAAGATGAAACAAAAAATAAATAGCAGTATTACACATCACACTGTATGCAGCAATTATGTTCCACAACAGCGGATAATTCATTCAAATCAATGTAAGGAATTATTTGAGAGATCATCAGTTAAAGAACAACTCAATAAGAATAAAACAGAATACCAGCAAAACAGTAATGATTTGAAAAATCACATTTTTCTTCACTCTGCAAGGACTTCAGATTAAGGTCTGGACTGTACTGCCTGGGACTGCCCTCTTCAGAGCTATTTTATTTATTTATATTTATAGGAAATGGCCATTTGAACATTGACACTCATATGCTTCCAAAAAATTACAAACCCAAAAGCCCAACAGTATCATACACAGTATGATGATGATAATGCCACACACACTAGATTAGTCACCTGCAAAACTTTCCTTTCTAAGAAAAAGGCTTTCAAAATAAAGGAACAGAGGTATCCTATAACTTTAATGATTAACATTCATAATCAAGAAGCCTTGCTTTTTTCAATTGCAAAATACACTCCCTGAAGTAGAAGTACCCTTGACACAGCAAATTTCAGCCTGAAGTGACGACTCAAATTTCTGAATTATGAACTTTCAGGAACAAAGCAAACCATATCAGTGACTGATGGTAGGAAGATGTTCTTATTTTTTGACAGTAGAAATACACTCTGTGTTACAGTCCCTTTGACAAAACAGCAGTTGAAGAACAGCAGCTGCACAAAGTCCGCGGGCTAAGAAATGCCTCGTACTTGGGTAAAAACAAAACAAGGACAAATGGAAGCTGTGGACTAAGAACAGAGCATACAATGGAAGGATATTGCAGTACACAAACCAGGGAAAATTATCTCGCTCTCTTCTGCAGCAAAGACTTCAGACAGATGCTTTAGTTATAAAATGTGCACAGAAAATCCAGCAAAAGGACAATACTCCTGTGTTAGCACTAAATCACATAAATGTTTGCATGGTGTCTGCAATACAGATAACCCTGGGTATGAAATGCTATACAGCCCTACACCTGCACCCCAAATCAAAAGAATTTCTGTTTGAAGAGGAGCTGAAATTTGCTAGGAATCGCATATTATCAATTCCAGGCACACAAACCTTATCTTCCTAGAAGGCTAAGACAGCTTTGTACAGTAGAAAAAAATTGAATTTTGTGAAGAAAAAAACCCACCAGAATTCTATATTTTATATGCTTCAGATTTTAAATTATAAAAATCTTGGAAAAAATCAGATTTTAAACACAACCGGATAAATGGCTATTGATCTTTGCAAAAGCTACCATTACCTACTGAAATCTTAGGGAAAAACACAGCTCCTAAGATTTTAGCACAGTAAGTGCAGGTAAACATTAGAAGAGCTCTTCAGCCTCAGAAGAATTCCCAAACAACACAACACCTGAAATGCACCTACAACAAATACTTGAGAAAAAACAGCAAGAGTGATAACTGCTATGAAAGAAGTCAAGGTAAACGTAAGGAACAAGCATTTGTCAAGGGAAGGGCAGGTTTTATCCAAACATAATGGAAAGTATAAGGATGGAAACTGGAAATGGAAATAATTAAACACCCCTAATAAAACTGCAACAGATCCTGTTCACCGGTTCATTCACTCATACAGCACGGCCACCACCAGGGCAGCATGGATGCTCTCAGGCACCACTCTGTTGCTCAGGCTGCAGATACATTCCAGATAACCCAGTGGCTGTATTTTGGCTTTACATTATTTAGTGTGCAACATAACAATAATAATAACAACAACAACAACAATTTAAAAAAAATATTTAATTCTGCTTGCCATTTTCTTTTGAATGCACAGACTCCTTTATTCCCACTTACCTTTTTGTATTGCATCTGCCTCATTCTCTGGAAGCATCTCTGGGGCAGTTTCTCTGCAAAGACCGGTATAGCTGATTGCACGTTGTGTTTCTGTTATCTGATGAGCTTTTTTGCTTCTTCTTATTCTCTGCTTTTTGTTATTTTTCCAGCAAGAGGGGGCACATTAAGCCAGTTGAGTTAAATTTATATTATTCTTACTCCTATACTACCCATATGCTGTACTTCAACAGACATGTTACTATTGTTAAAAGCATTGGTCTGCAATACTAACAGCATCAACCATGCAAGGACATCCCAAAGCTTTATTAATGCAAATGAAACATTTTGAAGCAGACCAAGCAGGGTAAAGTACTGTTATTATTATTTTCCAGAAGTACAATTCTGTTTGGCATTAAAATGTCATCTATTTGGATTTTGTGACGCTGCCACACTGACCCACGTCCTTTGCTTCTACTGAAGCTTAAGTTTTTTAGTGAATTTAAAAATCTCCAAGGCGAGAATGCAGCTTACAGCTTCCCAAGGCAAGTCTGCCTTGAGGACATCATATTTCAAAATCAAAATCACTTTCTGCTTTCCAAAGCATATAATTTACAAACAGTTAAGGAAGATGCAGGACATAAACTGGTGCCACATGGTCACGGGTGGCGATCTGTCTGCATGGAGTTAGAATGAGACCCTTATACGGATGGCGCTTTCAGCTGAGCATGGTATTGACAGAACTGAAAAATGGAGAGTGCTACTCAAAGGACATCAATGCACAGAACAGTTATTCAGTCTTACCATAATAAAAGCTGTATATAAAAAAAAAGTGGCTGTAATCTCAAAACTGTGATCTTAGAATAAAATCCTGTTTGCAACATATGTAGTGACCTGTAAATCTGATGACAGTTGTTTACAGGGAAGTAAAATCTGAGAAAAAGAAAATCTTTCTGATAATTTTATACCTATTAAATCTGTGAGCAACATCTAAGATCACTACAGCTTAAAGTTGTGAAAGAAAAAAAAAATTCTTCACCCATCCTTCCTTTCTTCACTTAATATGTGCGTCTCAAAGGGTTTTTTTAAAAGACAGTTTCATTACTTGCCCAGAATATTTAGCTAGATATTTTGCTCTTGGGAGAAAACATTCATAAGCATCAGCAAGATAATTTTATATGTAGTTAAAAAAATTCTATTTAAAAGCTGCTCCAGCAAAAAGATATGCTAAGAAATAGCAATTTAAAATAATGGACATTAACAAAAATATTAAATCAAACCAGCAAAGAAAAAGAATCCTTTTTAAAATAATTATGTCCCGGAGCAACCCTGGCCAATGGAGTCTGGATCCTTATGGGAATTAGCACCTGTGTGATTTTGAAAGAATTTTCTCCAAAGCTCACTCACATCAGTGTCTGCCAAGTGCTTAAGCTTTAAGGCCAAGAGTAGAGAATCTAAACGTTTAATGTGGTCTTGCACATGCTATGACCCAGAAATCTTTAATTAGAGTCTCCTGCAGCTACCCTGGAAGTCAGTAATGTGCTGACCTTCAAAACTGGTATATTCCAAAGGACTTCTAGTGGTAAAGATCCACTCTGTTCTTAGGTAAGATTTTTTAGGGTTACACTTCTTCCATTAGCCTCATTGTAGCTTCCGTCCACTGATTTATATAGTTCCACTCTTGCCTATTAGTTTAAAAAGCCTCCTGCGACTATAAATCTCTCGCCGTAGTATTTATACAGTTCTGATAAGTATCCTCTTAACCTTATTTTAACGAGACTGAGCCTCTCATTAAAAATGCACTTTTTACAGACATGCAGTCATTTTTGCAGGACTTTTCCGAACCCTCTACAAATTGCTATAATCCTTTTTAAAATCGCGTTAACATTAGAGTGGGGCTTAATGTCTAGGCAGCCATGTCATCAGCAGGGTGTACGGGAGCAATAATCCTTCCCCCCACAGGTACATCCAAGAACCGCATTCGGTCGCACAAAGCCGAAGCTTACACGTGGCTGGGTTTCAGCACGACGACCAAGTCCTTTTCAACATCATGGCACACTAAGATCAAATCCTCCCACCCTGCAGATGCAAGCAATATTCTTTGTTCCTAAATGCATGACCATTGATTTGGCTGCATTAAAATGCATAGGAGACTACACCAATTACAATGGGCTTTGAATCAGACTTCAAAAGAAAATGTGCTGTGAAAAATGGGGCTTTCCAAGGACCAGAAGACAGGCATGTTAAGAGCTTATTCCAATAGCATTCTGCAGCAGGAAAAACTTATCAAGGCCAAAATTATAGCCAAATGGTAGTCTGCACAAAGACCCAGCAGGAGCGTTCACAACCCAACCGATGAAAGAAGCAATCAGGAACAGTGAGCTGACACCTATTTGTTGACAAGGAATACCTGCACCTGTTAGTACAGTCCTACTTTAGGCTTCCAGTTCTGGCAGTGTTCAGGCAAAAAGACATCCTATCTCATCTATTTTAATCAATGCAATAAGTTCATGAAAAACAAAAAGTCAACACAAAAACCTGATAGATGCTACGGAGAGGATGTAGAAGAAAAGAGCTGATCTACACTGCTGAATGGAAAGATTCCATCCTGTTACAGAACATCTCATTACAGTTTTACAGAAGTAAAATGGAAAATAGTTTTACTTGGTATGTGAAAACAGTTCTAAGATGCAGAGTTGTGGGCGTTTTCCAATAGCTCCAGAAAAGGTTACTGTTCTTGTATCATATAAGCAGATGATCAGCAAATCCATGACCTGACCACCCCACTCCACACTGCAGAAACTTCCAGGCTGCAGGCCTTGGGGGCCCAATTCTGCTATGTGAACATGATCCAAGACCCATTCAGTAATGAGACCCCCACACCTCCTTGAGTTCAGGGGACCCTAAGGCAGTCCTCAGGCTATGGCTGTGTGACTGGCAATGTAGAAAGGAGCTTCTCAGCACCAAAATCTCATGTTCATAAACCAGAGTAGCTGCTGATTTACGTGAAACAACCTCCTGGCACTGATCACTTTCAAAACTGGTGATTTTCTTTTAGGGTTTTTCAAATGAAAGTGACAGCCATTAAAAAAAAGTGGTAAGAAAAGTAATACCCGCATCATCTCTGCTGTCCTCCCTCTTCCATCTGCTGGCTTTCTCTGGCTGAAGGAATTATCTCACCTCTTCTAAGACAAGGCTCCTCCCTTTCTCTGAAATGTCTGACTTCAGCGTCTGTCAGAGCAGAGAAGCCAAACAAGACGGACCTGAAGCCTTCTCCAGCCTGGCAATTCTTGAATTCCTATACTGTTTGCCAGCAAACAAGGAAACTCCTCCAGCTTTTTAAATAGCAACAAATTCTTCACTTCTCCATGTCCTCTGAAATACCATGTACATTCACATCTCTATCAAAGCAGTAATTGTGCAAGTTAGTAATTCTTAATAATTACAATGAAGATGCCTAGACTATTCCCAGCTACCAAAATTGAAGTCCTTATACAGATGCAAATATGTTATTTTTTGTGAAATGCAGAGCCACATTTTATCTCAGTCTAATGGCTCTTCCTTAAAGGGTTACAAATTCTCTTGTGCACTGTGTTTTTGTCCTGCTAATGTGGCACTTACAAAAAGTGGTTACCAATATAACAGTATGTGTAAAGCTTCACAAAGACTAGGAAGGGCAAAACTATTCTTTCAGGCACAGTACTTTTGTCTCTACATCATTAAAGTAAGCTTTTTTCTGTTAATGATGTTCTCCTTCAATGACAACAGTAGGGGTGGGACTGAAAGGAGGAAGATATTGCCATGAGCAGTTTACGTTATACCACGGTGCAAGCAGGATGGGAAATATTGATGCTAATCAACCATTCTTATTCATCACAGCACTACGGACACAAAAATTGCCTGGATATCTCACAGGCATATTTCCATGCTCAGTGATAGAAGTTAACCCCTCACTCCAAGGTACACTTTGTGGTTAACCCATTTTTCCTGGAAACAACATATTTTTTTAACTTTTTTACTACTGTTGTAAATCTGTTCTTTTCAATATGAACTTTGCAGACAGGCTTTTACATGTAACCCAAGCACATCCTTTTGATAATGGCAAAATATTCCTCCTTTCCTATGGATATAATTGTTATGGGCACAACAGCTTTAAGGAACACCAGCCAAAGGAATCTCCTCTCCAGGGGTGCAGCAGCTGGCTTCACCAGCTCTTCCAAAGCCTTGCCGGCTCCCATCGAGTTTTGGTGGCCACGTAGCCTCTCCTGCCACCACACTGCCTTCCTGGTAGGACACACGATGAGCAACCATCCAGAGCTGAGAATGCTCTCTAATGACAGCATTATTTATGCACCTGACAGTCTTATAATTTGAGTTATGTTGGGGAGTTCCCATGGAAACAAAACATGACACTAAGAAATAAAGCAGAAAACAGATTTGAAAAGAGGGTCCCAGGCTGTAGCCCACTGACAGTCTGGAGGGACTCCAGCACTTGTCACAGCGATGAGAGAGGAAAATAGGGATAAAATAATTCCTTACAAAAAGGTATCATCCTGTCACATTTCAGAGCTACTTCATTGGTGATGAGCAGTTTGGGCAACAGCAACACAACCTGTACCACTGCATAAGCAGCAGCTCCAGACATGTTATTACATGGGCAACAGGGGCAGCACTGCTCAAAGCTCAGTCACAATCAGTGGGGACTCACAGCCCTTTTATGTCAGATTCAAACATCTTAGAAACAAGCTTTGATCTGCAGATTCAAATGCTAGGATTTCCAACTTCCGCATGATGAACACTGTCCTGCGTGGTACATGAGCTATGATCTCAGATGCCCGGCTGACAGCCTAATGAGAAAGTGGGTTTTCTCAGGCTGTGTGTCCCAGACAAGCAAGCACGGTAACCCTTAGTATGGAACAACCAGCCTTTTCTTACTACTGACCACTCCAAGGCATAAGTGCAAGATGGCTGGTAATCACCATCAACCACCTTCATCATTTGCGTTTTCACCACAGAGACAGAATTCTCATCTCAGCCCAAACACTTCAGCCAGCCAGAGGAAAAGGAACACTGAAATGCAGTAGTTAAGAGAGAAATGTTGAAATCTCAATGCCATCATTACAGCCAAAAGCAAGTGAAGAACCATCATCTTTCTTTTCAAACACACCCACCATCTGAAAACTATTCCCAGAATGAGCTGCACTTTGTTAGAACTAACCTCATTGCAGTCTAGATGGAAAAACTGGAGCTCCAGCCCATTTTTGCTAGAAACCCTGTGCCTAAGGCATAAGGAACACGGCACCAGTGCCAGTGAAACTGTGTCTTCCCCAGCACTAAGCAATGTCAGGATGGGACAGAGCTGAACAGACTCCTGCCGCTCCCCAGCTCACTGAATACAGACATCACATTGGCAGGGTGCAACACTGCGCTGCATTACCAGTCCTTAAGCTAGCTGCAAAAAAGCTATTTTCAAACCAGCACAGCTCACGGTTGCCTGGGGATTGTAGCTTGACTCCTGAAAGCTGCATAGCCATGGAGTTCTTCACGCCCTTCTGCATCCTGAACAAACATAGGGCACCATCTGGCCATTATCCAGATAGCAAATACAGAACTCAGGAAGTCAGCATGAGATTTTTCTTAGAAACCTGATAAAGAACAGTAAGTTCACACAGGGAGAGAGAGGAAGGTCTTGACTTTGGACTCATTCCACCTACAGTAAAACTCTCACTTGAATAGTTATATGTACTGTTTTCTGGTATCTATCTGATGAGTTAATGCTCTTTGTGCAACATATTCTTATTCAAAAATAACATTGTTAACAGTTTTCAGGAATACCTGTGCAAGACACCACACCCGTAATTTCTGAGCTCTTTGTAACTTCTTACTCTATTTGTAGAGACACATAAGCATGGCTGGAATGTGACAAGTCTAAAGGAGGAAGGTTGTTGCAGGAGAAGACTGGACTGCTATCCAGGAAAATCACAGTCATTTCTCAGCTCTGCCAAGATGCTCATCCTAGACATATAATGCCTCAATGCTTTGCATGCCTCAGTTCTCCAATGCTAAAATCAGATCAAAGACAGCAAATGTTGCCAGCAGAACTCCTTGAGGTATGTCAAGAGGACAGGCCCTTGGGGATAGCCTTCCTTGTACTCACCCTCGGCCCTTCTCATCCTCTTTGATTCTAAAACCTATCTGGATACGGTATTTAGCATAACAAGGGATGTCACAGTGCTGAATAAAATAAGAATAAAAATATAAAATAAGAATAAAAACAATGAAGTCAAAGACATACTTCAAAAGAAAAAAAAAATCACATCCCATTAGGTTTCTTCATAAATATCAGTTAACATATCCTACAATAATCACTGGATTTGCAGTTCTATCTTGAACTGGAACAGTGCATTCCAGTTTAACACTCACTTCCACTTCTGCTAATGCTACCTGCACCCTCACATACCCCAGCCTAGGCTTCCTCCACACCTCTCCACCTGGACCATCAATTTCCTATCTTTGGTCCAACCAGCACTGACAGTCATGTGCTGGTGATGATTTACACCATTTACACCAGGCAAGTCACACTGAAGGGAGTTCACCACATTGTCAGCTAACAGTCATCCCCCTTTCAGGAAAAGCAAGAGTTACAGTGAGGGCAAAGAGGACAGTTCCCTGTTTGGGAGCACCACACACAAGGGGTTCAAATCCAAGAACCTTGCACCTCTATAAGGTCAAGAGCCAGCACTGAGCATGCCCCTGAGCATCCTATAGTAGCTCACAATATCGTATGCTCAGATTATAGTTGAACAAGTACCACATACTTGTTTAAGAGGCGCATGAATTATTGATGATGTTCAGAAGCCCTATTAAACTGTCTAGTGGGCCAGCAAGAACATTCAGTAGTTCAAATGCATCAAAATGCATAATAAAGCTTTCTGTTTTGAAGTTTGGCTCTTAGAGAAAAGAACCCTGGCAAATATATAATTTTGTGTAATTTCACTTGGATGCTCACTGTAATAGCCGTAGTATTTATGACACTATGAGTCATACCCATACACTCCTCAGATAGCAAAGACACCATTATCCACACTATTTAAAATCAGAGTCCTTATGCGGGAAAATATTCTACTAAAGGCAAGGCCTGCTTATTTGCCTTAAACTATAGACTTAGTCTACAAATATGTACTATTTCTGTATATACATCTATGTCAGCCATGAAATGCCTATAAATAAGTGTTACAAAAGGAGAATTGTCAACATTATGATAAACACCTTCTAGTAATTCTTGTTTAGATCCTGCCTATAGAATTGAGAATTCAATTAAATTGCCTTCTTACTATGAGCACAGATGAACCCTTGGCATGCAATAATTAAATGATAAAATAAAGCCTCTCAGAAAAAAAAGACTATTGTATATTCAGAACATGATATTCAGTCTCATCCTGCCAGCATTTATGAGTGCAATCAGAAGACAAAAAACAAAGTTATCTGTATTTTGAATGTAGGGCAGAGTGGGATAGAGGTGTTTTGAGGGACATTTTCAGTAAGTCTGAGACAAGAGAGATATTTCTCCAATTCAGCTCTGGCAGGTATTCAGCTGCAAACTTGAGAAGTTCCTGCACTAAGTGTCAACCCCCCTCTCTCCTTCTTCCTCTTCACATAATGCGTAGGAGACTATGGCTCCTGAGGACGTAACCCTTTGCTGATTGTCGACACAGTTTTCACAGCTACCAGGGACCTTTCTGAGTAAGACACAGCACACAGCTTCTAGAATTTCACACATTTATTCAGTGCTGTTAATAATCACACAGTGTAAACCTGAGCAGTAAAATATTTATTCTGAGAGACACAATGTCTTGATTTAAAGAACCCTTCAGTAGCTTGGGACTCACAGTCCACCTCAACCACTGCAGTTACAGTGAAATACTAATTGGTATTTGGAGAGATTCTGTTGCATGTGATATTCAAAGGTATTTAACAAGGTGTAGCTGCTACATAAATATTATGTAGCTTTTATTCACTAAATCCACATACAACTTCCCTTTTTAATATCCTTCCCTCCTTGCTTGCAATCACCATCCACATAAAAGTCACTAACTTGGGAAAACGTTTACTCTGGAGGTGTTATATTCTATGACAAGCCTCAGAGATTGCACAGAAATTAACCATATCATCCAAAAAGTCAACTCTTTGCAGAGCTCTGCCCTAAACCCCAGGAAACAGATTACAGAATCTGTAAACACTGAGCACTATCAGAAAAGCTTTTCTGATAGCTAAAGAACTGTTAACAAATAGATAATTTATCCTCAGAAGTCATTAAAAACCTAATGCATTTCCAGAATTACATATATCCCAACACTGCCATTGCAATGGATTTCTATATAACAGTACAGCAACAGCTATTATAAAAGATGGGAGCAACAACTCCAGGCAGTAATTTGTTCTTGGATCTTCACCTTTTCCAGAGTCAGCATCTATATTTATGCAAAACAAAGGGATAACAGGGCCTCTTGTCCAAAAGGAGCTACCTCTTCCTATCATCTTAAAAAAAAAAAAAAGGAGGCCTCACTCTTTTCTTCTACTTCCTCTCCAATCAAAAATCTATCATGCTGACTACACTGAACTATCTTATAAAATTATATCAAGATTTTCAAGCTTGACCTCTCAGCTACACATCTTCAAAGAAACCACTGCCATTACAACATACATCCAACCCCTTAGGATGCTTTCCATACTATTACGAAGTCTAGTGTTTGATTGAAGTATTTTCTCATTTTTCCTCAATCAGCCAGAAGCAAAAAAGAAGTCCCTGAGCAACACATAGTGAAAGAGAAAATTCTATCTGTCTCAGTGTGCACAGTTTTCTCCTAGAAATCTCAAAACAAAAATCAGAGGTGAATACAGCTCTATAATTATTATTCACAAAGTGTTTCCAGCGAGCCTTTTGCTCATCTCTGGGAGACGCAGTCTTCTGCATCAATATAAGACAACGTTGTAAACCCACTTGGAAACTATAGAGGCTTCTGAATTCATCATTGCTTGGGGCAGTGATGTGGCTGATAGTCATCTCCTGATCAAAATTATCTCCTGGAATCCATGGCCCAGGACACAGCCTATACAAGAAAACGTTGCTGCAGCTGTAGACTGACATTATTTAGAGAGTAAGAAGAGGCTAGGGCTTGATTCTTTGTTTATTACAGATATACTGAGTGTCTTTCATTTGGATTCTGGATTTAGTTCTTCCTTCAGCCACATCTAATAACCGGATGACAAACAGAGCATCAAAGCTACACGACTAGCTAAGCTTGTAAAGCCTTAATAAGAGATCCTTTGGACAGCACAGTAGAGGCATGCTGGAAAGCATTCCACAAAAACTTAAGTGTCTTACAGCTATGGCAGGTCACTTCAGTTCTCCTAGCTTCATCCCTCTCAGGAGGGGCTCAGGAAAGTTAAATCCATGAATATTAAACAGATAACACATTGCCGAGATAGGCACAGATACCAGCTCAGTTCTCCATCGTGCCATTTTACATATGCCAGTGCTACTGTCAAGGGATGTTTGTAATGGACCTCACTGGCTATACTGGTCAGGCAGGTTCATTCAGCAAAACACGTGCCCAGGTGCCATCCGACAGGCAGCAGACTCAAAGGAAATACACAGAGCCACACGAGACCAGCCACCAGCAGCTGCATGGCATGAAACAAAAAAAAAAACCCAAAACTTTTGTTTCATTTTTTCCCCCTACTAAATGCCAGTACTGTGGAAGCAACAAACACCCTGTGAGATTAGCGTAGTCATTTTACACTGCTCTGCAAGTCACTACACAACAGTTAGATGTCAACGTGCTGAAATTTGCATTCATCAGTGAAGTATGAACTTTCCTAATATATTGTAAAAATAGTGATATCAAAAATGTGAAAAATACTTGTAAACATTAAAGAGCTGTATTTCAAAATGAAAAAAAATCAGGCAGTTAATCTGTTTGTACCCTCAGGAAGAGTGGCGATGCTAAGCAGTCTACTGTAGAAACAACACCCTGAAGTTTGGACAGACTTAAAAATGTCAGCTTAAAAAAAGAAACCCAAAATGTGTGATTCCAGTTATGAAACAATAAGAATCCTCCTCAGTCTGCTTATCCACACCCAGGTGCCTTCTCATGGCCTGGGACAACGGCAGAACTGCCTCTCACCCTGCCGCACAAACGTCATCATATGCAGTTACTGAAGAGTTTACATGGCAGGACAATAAAACAATCACTGCAAGCCATCTCCTCCCCCTAAGATATACATTAAAAAAACCTGTAAGCTTTGAAACTGTATTTTCTGAGAGGTGAGGAAAGATAGAAAAGGAGTCACATGAGCCCAAGCAGCCCAAACAGCAACAGAAGGGACCCCCATGAGCACATGGAGCTTACTGCTTCAGCAGGGAGGGAGGAACTTGCCCCCCAGGGGTATCTCTTCTCCCAGATTAGCATCCTTACCACAGCATCCGCATCTGCTCTTTCCCAACGCATAGGAGGTCTCACTGAAGTGCTGTAGGAAGATACAGTATTTGCTCTGCCATAGCTGAAAGAGCCAGGGGAAAACAATACCTTAACCCCTGCAACTCTTCAGAAAATTAATTGGAAGCCCAAGATGAGCCAAACTTCTCCAGCCTACTTTGACAGACTACATCAACACAAACTATACAACACAAGCTGGAGAAATAAAAAGAAAACTATCATAAAATCTACACGCAGCAGCAGCGAGGGACAAAGTTTAAATCTCCAGTTAATAGTATCTATTACTTTCAGGGCTCACCGCAGACTAAAACATTTCATCTCACCTTGGAAAAAAAATACTGATTCTCAGGCTGAAAAGGGGACCTCATCCAGCACTCCCATGGGCTGATATTGTCAATATAGCAACCCTTTATCATGACTATGCTCTAATCCACATTCCAATACTTAAAATATTTAAAAATGCACATTCTCTTTTAATATATATAAAGCTGTACTTAAAGTTAGCAAGACTTGTTTGTTCTAATATTATAATAGAAATAAAGAGCAGGGGCAATACCACACCCCCCTCCCCCCCCAAAGGAAGAATGGCTTTCTATTACCCTTTGGCATATTTATGATTTGGTTTAATATTAAGTTAGGGAATTTCTTTTTGCAACATTTATTTTTATTTAGCTTTTAGAAAGTGTTACATTCTTTTGTATGCATCACATCAGCATTAACAATCATTAAAGTAATATCCATTTAACATGCCCTTGCTCATCAGCCTAACTTGAAACATGGTCTGACTTGGCAGCATGATGAGCAGTTAGCTCCCTGTGCTTTCTATTGTGGTTAGGGGTATACGCCACTGGACTGCATTTACATACATTAGATAAGCACAGGTATCCCTACTGCTAAGATACCCATAAAACATTATTTTAAGAACAGAATGAATCAACCCAACCTAAAAATTAGTCTAAACATTCTTAAATAATCATGGCATCTTCATTTTGAAGAAAACCAACTTTTAAGCATCCATGGCTTGAATATTATTAAGACTTCTAAGAGAAATAGTCTACAGCCCCAGTAGAGCACATATTTTATTTAAATTAGCATTACACCTAAGAGCTTTAGCACATATTTTCTTCTCAGGCAGTCCTTATTACTTTGTGACTGTTTCGTATCACCCCTAAATAACACTGTCACTAGCTAAATGAATAGAATGTGCTATACTTACAGATGATTTATACAGAACTAAAACATATATCAAGTAGGCATGTTTCTACCCTGCGTCTCTAGATACAGTTCCCTTTGGCATCAAAGGAATTATGTGCCTTTCTGCCCTGAATTTATAACAAGCTAATTTACTTATGCACATACTCCTGAGCTCTGGCACGCACAACTTTGCACAGAGTTGGAAACCTCCATCTGGGAAAGGTGCACTGCGTGCTTCACCTTGTTCTCCTGAACATCCCCTAAAGCCACTGCTAGGATCACTTGGCATAGCTCGTTATAGGCAGTCCTCTGCTTCTGGGAAGAATAATGTCCAATCTTATTCAACAATCACATGGCATGCATTGGAGCGGTTACAGATGTAGGGACTTATGGAGTCACCTATATGAACCAATATCCTTACTGGTGAGGTCAAACGGTGAAGAGCTGGGTACTGAAGGCCAGTCATGTCAATAAAGTGCCTCTGTCTTCCCATTTGTCTTTTATACGTTATCCTAAGGAAGTTCCAAGGACTTCTCCAAAAATTTTACAGATAGTAATGAACAAAGCAACAAACACAAAAGAAAATACATCACATGAAGAAAATATGACTCTGAAATAAAATCATTCTATCAGTAAAACTGACCATCAGCTGAGGATAAATCAAAGTATGGTAAGTGTGTTGGCTGCTAGAGTAGTGATGGTAACAGAGGAAGCGCACAACTGAAGAACTAGTAATTAGACGTCTAATGCCTGCAACATCACTCCTCTGATTTAGCTGCTCAGTGCCCTGGATAATATATTCTACTTGCTAATAGAGACATTTTTAAATGCAACTTCAAACCTAGCATTTTAAAAAATTCAAATATATTTTTCTACTTGCTTCACACAGTTCAGACCTTGTTTCAGATTTAAAGGAATACTGGAGAAGTTTTCAGAAAACAAATAATCTGGAAATAAAGAATGAACCCCAAAGTAACCATGAAGATGCAGACAGAAAAATTCCCCCAAGCCCCCCACATATATCCTCCTACAACCTTGGCTATGTAATACCCCTTAATGTCACACCATAGCAAAGTCCACATCCTGGTAACACTCACAGCCTCCCATGTGCTGTATGTGAAGCCCTGCATCTCCAAATCACTGATCAAGAAGAGCAGCTGTGCAACTTGGGGCCAGCCCTTGCTGCCAGTCACCTGGCCACCGTGTGCATGCTGGTAATGCTCCCGGGCTGCCTTGCCATGGGGCAAGCAGGACAGACACCTGTAACCTCTCTGGAGGTGAGCTATATTGTTTTGGGTCTCTCCCTTCCCTATGTGGCCATGATTTTCACAAAAGATTTTGCAACATCACACTTCCAGCTATATCAGCTTGTGTTACAACTAGCCAGAGCTTGAAAGCTAGAGGAATCTGTCAGGCAGCACGATCATATAAGGGCTCATAACCAAACGCAAGGACTTCTCCCTTCATCTTGCCACACTGCAATCATCTCCTCAAGGAGCCTCCAAGGGAGAGAAACACAAGCTCCTACTCAATCAGGTGTGAGAAGTCCTGCAGATGAACCCCAGGACTGGCTCAGAAACAAGCACAGCGCTGCCATGGCTTTCTGCACTAAGCAAAGAGACACCAGGCAAGGAGAGGGCAGCACTTTTGGAGAGAGGTGCTTATGCATGAAAGTTTGCCATCTTGTAAAATTATTCTTTCCTCACCCACATGGTTTCAGGCATTATATCCCCCACTGGGCTGTGCTTAAACACATTCACAACACAGTCAGGCATACGTGATACTGATCACTGCTGGCAGGATGTATTAGGGTTATTATATTCTCACCCTGTTTCTTATATTATTCTCTAAGCATCTGCTATTTGCCACTGTTGGAGACAGGATACCAGGCTGTCAGTAACTGTTATGTCAAGGAAACAAATGGACTGCACAAGAAAAAACTGTGAAAAAATGAAGATGGCAAAGAGAGAGAAAAAAGTAATCAAGGTGGAATCATAGAATCCCAGAGATAAGGACAAGGGGTGCTAAATGAATAAGAAATACCAGGGTGAGCACTGAGGGGATGAGAAATAGAAAGCAACACCACAGCGATCAGAGGAGGAAAGGTTTTACTCCATATTCCTGCTGGAAGGGAAGTACCTCAAGGGAGGAGCAATGGAAAAAGATGAAAGGCAGGAGCAATGGAAAAAGATGATCCAGCTAAGGAAAAGACCTGGATGCCAGCAGTGTGAGGTGACGAGCTGAAGAGGAGAGTTTTTGATGGACCACAAAGGGATATATTACTCCAGCAATTGTAAGTGATCAAGATGGTTACCCAGGCTGGACGTGAGCCCCAAATCAACATCACAGAGCAATTGCTAGAGGACTGAACTCCTAAGGAATGAAAAGAAAGTAATTAAATTAAACACCAGCAGGAAACCCAAAAATGACAAAAAGTATGAGGAAACAGAAGAGTGCTCAAACACCAAATTTGTAATTTTCTTTATCTTTGTCATGGGTGATTTTATGAATACTTCAACAGCAACAGAAATCTGTTCAGTCTTTCCTGAAAAACGTCACCCAATGGCTGTCAGGAAACGGAACGCAGTAGAGATGGTTGCGACTGCAGGGAACCCTGTATCTGCATGTGATGGGAACCTCAATCAGCCCTCTTAGATAATCCTGAAATGATTTTTAATACACTTAATAAAGCAGGCTGGGAGGCGGGGTGGGGGGGTGGAATAGCAGCTGTGCCAGCATTGCAGGCTTGTTTTTTGCAAACCACTCATACTGACTGTAAGAATATGATTACATGAAATTACTACAGAACACTTTAAAAATCACTGATAATCGACTAGATGTAATTTTAATGAGGAACCATCAGTGAATGGAAATGCTTTTAACTGGGCTTACAGAGACAAGTTTCTCAAGCCAGTTCTGAGTTGCACTGTGCTAAGAGATAAATATTGCCAAACTCAGATGACTACAGCCAAACAACTCAGTCCCATTCATATGCCTGGCCCTGTCAAAGGCCAGACACTGTAATGCAGGAAAACACAAGTCTACTTGTCTAGGATCAAAGAATGCGATGGTGAGTGATCTACCCCACTTACAGAGGAGTGAACTGTATGTTGGAAATCAGACACTTAAAAATATATATGGGAGTCAGGGCAGATAAACAGCACATGAGGTCCCAGGGCTGTGCTGGAGCTACAGGAACTAATGACACACTTGGACGTTTGAAGAGAGGCAATTTTGTCCAAGGTCAGAAAGGTGATGTTGTTTCTGCGTACAGTGTTAGTGAGAATATTAGTAGAATGTGGTGTTCTGCTGTCCCAGAATAGCCACCTCCGATGTCCACAGCTCAAAAAGATGCTGAAAAACGGGGAGAGAAATGCATAGGATTTGAGAACCTGTGTGGGAAGAATTTAAATGATATGATCACTTTAGCAAAAAGAAGAATGAACAATAATTTATCCACATCATGGGAAATGATTTCCACTACTAGCAGGCTCCTTAATTAAGTAGACAAAGGCAGAAGAAGATTTAACATATGGAACAGGGAAATAAACTCAAATTGGATTTTTTTTTTTTAAATCACCGGAAATAATTACTCACCAAAACAACTACCCTCAGGACGCCTTTGAGTCCCAGTTATCTGCACTCTTTAAATAAGGCTGCATATACTTCTGAAAGGCAAGGAGAAATTGATGGATGAAATTTTCTATAGCTTGTGTTATCAGGAGGTCAAACAACATGATCCTAACAATCATATATGTCTTACAGAACTGAGAACTGCTAGACAGTATTTGCCATATCCACACCACAATGCTCAGACTTGCATGTTTACATGAGGTTTTATATTTGCACACAATTTTAGAAAACAGAGAAGGTGATGGTTAGCATTTAAAAATAGGTAAGTTATCAAGGCAAGAGGCCTCTTTGATATGGATGTATTCATATTCATTCCTGCATTCAACTATGGTTTTATTGTCATTATGTGCCAAGCACATAATACTGGGTACCATAAAATCTAAAAATACAGGCTTTTCCAAATAGAGCCCATATTAAACTATAACTCTTAAGAGTTTCAGTAGACCTACAATAGCCCTGTTCTGGTTTTGGCTGGGGTAGCTTTAATTTTCTTCATAGTAGCTAGTATGGGGCTTTCGGATTTGTGCTGGAAACAGTGTTGATAATAGAGAGAAGTTTTAGTTACTACTGAGTAGTGCTTACACAGAGTCCAAGGCCTTTTCTGCTTCTCACCCCACTCCACCCCACCAGCGTGTAGGCTGGGTGTGCACAAGAAGCTGGGAGGGGACACGGCTGGGACAGCTGACCCCAACTGACCAAAGGGCTATTCCAGACCATATGACACCATGCTCAGCATACAAAGCTGGGGGAAGAAGAAGGAACGGGGGATGTTCGGAGTGATGGTGTTTGTCTTCCCAAGTAACCGTTACGCATGGTGGAGTCCTGCTTTCCTGGAGATGGCTGAACACCTGCCTGCCCATGGGAAGGAGTGAATGAATTCCTTGGTTTGGTTTGCTTGTGTGTGCAACTTTTGCTTTACCTATTAAACTGTCTTTATCTCAACCCATGAGTTTTCTCACTTTGCTGATTCTCTCCCCCATCTTACCATGGGATGCTTAGTTGCCAGCTGGGGTTAAATCACGACAAGGCCCCATAAGAACCATTAAAATTACAGTCTTTCAGATAGCAATGTCCACAACAACTGTTTGCAAACCACTATATACATTAAACTGTGGATAATTAATATGCTTCTGCAATCTTTTTTATTTTTTCCTTTGCAAGCAATAGCTGTTATAAAATAATACATGTCTGCCCAGAGCTTCCTTAATGTTGCATATGCTGAAAAAGAACGGAGATAGGCATTCGTGGTCAAATGCTGCAAGTCTTGGCATGAAAACACACTCCTGAATTCCACATTTTGGCTGAAACAAGCCTGCTGGGTAAATCTCAAATATAAAATGTTTTATGGGACAAATCTCATACTACCGGTCTCTGCAATAGTAACTCCCTGCATACTATCAAGGTTGTGGGGAAGTGGGCAGGAGCAGGAGATCCACAAAGCCCACTGACACAAACACATATCATCCACATCAGTCTCTAAACTGTCACAGATTTTCCCACTTCTGTTTCACCATAAAGCCTGGAACATACAAGTCGAAGATTTTATTGCTATTGACAGTGGGGAAAAGCATGACTCAAAGAGATTGTATTTACAATCAAGTAGCAATACCAGGTCCCAGTGAGCAGAAACATAAGGAGTATCTGCTATTGTGGGATGCTCAGTGGCAAACAGCAGCACATACTTCACAGCCACACTTGATAATACAGACTGACAAAGATTCAAGTTCAGTAAGGCAGAGTTAAAACTACAGGGTTAGATCCTCCACAGTGCCTCTCATTTCCACCAAACCCCTCAAAGGAGCATGGAGAAGCCCAGGTGGAGCTGAGTTGCTTGGTGGGGTTCACCTCATCTAGTGCTGCGCCACCGCCCTCCCCAAGCCACCTGTATGACTAGAGAGGACTGGGCATTTCTAGCCTGCAATTCATCTCATCTTACTGTAGACTCCTAAAATAAGTAGGGGTAATGCAGTGCCTTTTTCCTCTGCTGTGAAAAAAGTCTAAACAATGAACTAGAGTGTAAATGTTTGCAGTGTCAGATTAACGCCTTTCTGTATTTTGGTGCTGGGTAATTACATCCACAATGACCAGTGAGATCTTCCCTAATGTTACCACCTCAGAAATAAAGCTGGGACAGAGCAGGGAGACCAACTTTGCCACTGCTTGAGTTGGAACCAAAATTAATTATTTGCTACCTAATTTCTGTGGCAAAAAAAAGACCAAAAAGGACCAAAAATACCAAAAAGTCTAAAAGGAACCAGGTTACCAGAACCTCACAGTATCTGTCCCGCTGCCCAGGAGACTGAAGTGATGATCAACATGTGTCCTGGCTGGAGATCAAACCAGCTGAAGTAGCTTCTGTGCAACCTGAGTCCATGGACTGCGGCCCTGAGGGTGGAAACATTTTGGGTGACAGTGGGGCTACCTGTATCATGTCCACTACTACCTAGCTCACAAATAAAGTGCAATTTTGGTGTGCAACAACTTTCCAGCTTTTCCTTATCTATTGTGCAGAAACCATACAATTCATACAATAATTATAGCAAGGAAAGAGTATTTCAGTGATGGAAGAGGTGATGTCATTTCTCTAATGTTTGTTGACTTATGGCTAGAATGTGCAATTCAACAGCTGAGGAACGTATCATTTCTATTCATGCTGCATTACGCAGAAGTGCACGCGTTACAATCCATGTCATCAGAACAAAGGTAGCAAGATCCTTGGACATGCCACTGCAGCTCTGTAGTAAAATTATGGTCCTTTGAACATTTTATGATTTCTGATGATTACAGCACTTGCATTGGGCTGATGGTTCAAATCAATCTGATTTTCAAAAGTTACAGTGTTTAATTAGGATTAGTAATAAAAATGATAGCATTGAAAAGAAAAAGTATTATGACAGCATCTGTCCTGCAACAGGGTGGGACAGGGGGGAAATCAGTCAGGGTTTAAAAAAAAGAAATTAAGAGTGACTAACAACAAAATAAAATAATGTTCTGGAACAATAGGTAGCAGCTGCCTCTTATCTTCGGGGTGGAAAGTCACTTGATACTTTTGCACCTCAAGACATTTTTACTTTGATGTGGTGTAAAACCCTCTCTACAATGCAGGTCCCTTTCTATGCATTTTCTAAGCGACTAAATCCTAGCACTCCATTTTGACTTTTATTGCTTTTCAGACTGGTGAGAGCCATATAATGATTCATCATTAAAGTAATCTTTAAGCAGCTTTGTTCCTATTTGCTGCTATATATATTAAATAGAAATTGCTCTTTGAATTCACCTTTAAAGTCAGACTCATTTTTTTATCTAACAAGAATGGTATCTCCAGTTGTCATCTGAATGCAGCAAAGTGAGAAAACCTTTTGCATAATATAAATATCTGCATTCACTAAGAGGAGGCTGATGCCACCACCTACTGTGAATGCATTTTATAAGTGGTACAAAGCCAGATAGATTTCAAATGCAGTAGCACAGTTTCTTAAAGATACTCCAGGCACTGTCAGAAAGGTACAGTTTTATCTCCAACTCAACAGTTTCTGGACCACAGGCTTTGATCACCTGTAGCTGGTTTACAAGCAGCATCCAAAGCATAAAAATGCAATGGTCACTGAAAGACTGCAGGCACCTAATGACTGACCTTCGTTTACCTCCCCACAGAAACCAGGGAAATCACTCCCTAGCAAATAGTTCTTGAAGATTCACTTTATTCCCTTTGCTCTTGTCCGTTATCCGTTCCCTGCACCACCTGTGACTGCCAAGCAGCACACGACTGGCCAGCTGTCCCAGCGTGGCTTGCCAGGCGCAGGACCTGATGGGTAAAGCCAGGCATTTGTCTCCAAAAAGGCAAACCCCACAGGGATGCCAGCATTGCTGCTGCCAGGTCACCACTGGGCCCAGATGAATGTCAAGCTTAGCCCCATCTTGCAGCAGAGCACCTGTGGGGCACACTGGGGAGCATCCTGCCCTTGCTGTACGAGATGGGCAGTTATGTGACTGTCAGGCAGAGGAAGGTATCAGTACAGCACGTGACACGCAATGCTGACCAGCCCCCATTTAATAAATTACAATTTTTAAAATTACCATTATTAACTCTAGCAAATAGCTCTCGACTTCTACATAATTAGAGTTTAATGCAAAACTGTATTACTGACCAGAAAGGCTGCTTAGAAATAATCAGTAGTTCAAATGTACTGGTTTGATTTCCTGAGTGGATGGGAGTACGGCTATAAGGCACGTATTCCCATCCGCTCCTTCAGACCACATCACTCGTGAATACACTCCAACATTTTGCTGTTTTCGCAAAAGTACTTTTTGAAAAATGCACTTGCTGGAATAGGGTCACAAAGACGACTAAAACAGTTGCTGGCCAGCAAGCACCAAATTAATGTTGAATTTTGAAAGCATGTTTGTGGGAAGCATTTTACTTTTACTCAGCCAGTTCTAATCACCATTCTGCCTGTGTGCAAATAGCAGTAAATGGGATGACTACCATATAATTTTTCCAGTGATTCCTGCACAAGCAATTGGGTTATTTAATGCTCATCACCTTTTGTAAGTGCTCTTCTAGAGAGAAGTCATTCAGATGACCTTACACCAGTATTACACCAGTGAGACTCCACTGGGTGTTCGTACATTTGTGTTTTCACCTCTCCAAGTGAAGCCAGGAAATTTTTCTCCTCTTTGTGGGAGAAACGAGTGTTGCTATGGAGCACTGCTGCCCAGCTCTACCTAGTATGTCAATAAGAAGGGATCCTTTTTCCCAGGATGGAGAGGAGCAGCTAGCTACTCCCCCGCCATCATCGCAGCCTCCGTCCCCGGCAGGGGTTGTGGCTTCTTGATTCATACACAGCAGCGAATCCACCAGACCCACTTCTGCTCCTCCACCTCCAACACAGAGGTCTTGCAGAGCAGCAGAGGTCTCTTCTACAGGATCCCAAAGGAGGATGCACAAGTATCCTGTTCTTGAAATAAAAGAAACATGTTCTTGCTTGCATTTGGGCCCAAATTACAGCTAAACAGGGGGATTCTTCTCCAGCCTTCCCTATGAGATATGTCAGTGCTGACTCAAGCATAGCACAACAGCCCTGGGGAAGTTGAGGAGGCAATAATAAATGCTCTGGCAGCAACATGCTCCAGTCAAGAAGCCCTGACTAAAGAAAACAAAAATGACTAAAAAGATTTGCAGTGCAGATGACAGTCCTGCTCTTTTTCCTGAAGAGTACAGTTATGAATGACACATTTGTTCTGCTAGAATGCCACAGAAACACTTCTGAAACTGTTACACAGCAATGGCACTGTTGGCTGTGCTATCTCAATAGACCTGCAATGCCAGAAACGTGCACAAACCTCTCTCCACGTGATCCAGGCACATAATCCGAACAGCACCTACCTATTCTGCACGGCCAGGTTTCCTTGGCAAGGTCTGCACTCATGTGCTCAGGACCCAACATGCAAACATACATACGTAGGTCAACCAGGAGAACAAAATCAAGTAGGTATCCAATGCCCAACACTGTGCTTTTTCGGGGGAAATTGTTTGAAAACTTCCCCTTCAGCTTTATCTTTACAGAGTAAAGTTCCCACTGGAGGTGTCAAGACAAACCAAAAATGCATGCCCCACCAGTGAGGAAGGAACAGCATTAGCTGCTACTGATTTTGTTAGGTATTTCTCAAGAAGGCATCTTCCTAAACAAGCCTAAGGAAATTTGATGGCACTGGCAATTTTTCTCTCCCAGGTATTGGTGCAAAAAATCCTCAAGCAAAAGTTGCAGGTGGTAAAGCAGTTAGCAGAGATGAACAAAACTCCTCTCCAGAGAGCTGGGAAAGCAAAACACAAAAACCAGACTCATATGCAGGCTGCTTCTAAAACAAATTTCCTTCTCTACTTCCAAACACCAAGATCAACGCTTAGGACCTTAAAATTCCCTCTTCCTCAGGGAAGAGGACCTCTTTTCTTCCTTTTAGTATAATTTCACTCCTTCAAAAAACACCACCTCCCTGTCGGCAGCCCTTTCTTTCTCCGTGTGGGTGTCCTCTGTCCTCCCCACGTCCACAGGAGCAGAATGAAGGGACCTGTAGAGTGCACTGTGTCCCTGTTTCTGAACCGAAGCATCACCCAGCATACTGCAGCCAACCCCTTCAAAAGGTCATATGCTAGGAAGAAGCAGAAGCTGCCAGGTGCATTTCACAGCGACTAAGGCAAGTTTGTTCCAATTAAGCACAACAACTTTATTGCCAGGCATGAAAGGTATCACTTAGGTATCCTTTGCTCTCTCCTCCCTGCTGCACACACAAAAACCACACACACGTTTCTGTCCAGCACTAGGCTGCAAATTAAACCCCGTTTCCACTGAAAGATTTTTTTAATTTTGTAGCCCAGGCTAAGGAAAGGACTGTATCCCCCCAATAAAGATCATGGCATATTGAACAGGCAGCAGCACCTACCTCAGTGAGCCGACAGAGCCAGCAAGTCAACATAATTCCTCTTGGATGGAGACATCTACCCCAGCTCAGACTGCCGGGGCTCTGCTGCCATGCCCAGTGCTTCGGACACACCAAGAAAGCATCTTCTGTGAGCAGCGCGGCTTCTCTCACACACTGAACTGCAGCAGCAGCAGCCTGGGTGAGCAGCAGCAGTTGAATTGCTGCACATGTATCTCTGCAGATTATTTCCTGCTCGAACACTTGGCGTACAGGCAGATGCTCTTAACCCTCTGGAGGCCTATGCCTCTGTCCCCCCTCGGCAGGGGCAAGCAAGCAACTCCAAATATTCTGTGGTAAGGACAGAGAGGAGTGACTGGAGACACACAGGGCATCCTCCGAGAAGTAGTCCCAACCTCGAGTTAGTTGCAGTCACTTTGCACTCAGGGACACAGGCATTCCCATGGCAGCCCACAGCATCCCTGGCCAGGCACCACGCAGCTCCCACTGCATTACCTGCTGCAGGTCCCCAGGCACCAGCAGAACACTGCTCATAGCTCACGCAGGAGCCCCTGTGAGGGCCTGCTTGGGTGGGGTGGCCAGAGCGCTGGACCTGCGGCTGGAGGCCACAGCCACGCAGGCGAGGAAGTGAGGGGCACAGGTGACGTGGTGAGCCCAGCAGTGTCACCAAAACTCAGGCATACAGGGCTCCTGCTTCTGGCGCAAAGCTCTCCAGCCCCAGGCACTGCCCATCACCTGCAGGCACGCTCGCAGAGCACACGCTGTCCGGATGGCACTCAGCTGGCGAGCTTCAGCACTGCTCCCTCTCACAGCCTGCGAATGTGACTGGAAAGCATGGCTGAAAAACATGCTACAATTAACAGGAGGGAGGGAGATACTATTGCTCTCCTGCTAGTCTTAAAGGCACATTACTCACATGTGCCTGTTGGAAATGCAAATGCCCACAGCTCCAGCCCCAGCATCTCACACATTTGCAGGCAGCCAAGAAGCCAAGGCAGGAGTCCTGCCCGTGTCACGGGAAGGAGAGCACCCCGGGAGCCAGGAAGGGAAGGGGTAGCTAGCAGGAGAGCCCCCACATCAGGGTCTGGGAGTGAGGCCTCCCACATCTCCGTCACTATCCCAGGAGCCAAATCAAGTCCCTGTCACCCAGTTTGAATGCTTACCCCCATCACTGGCCCCTCCGCCAGCATCCCAGCTGACACAGGGCAGCCTGGCCACACCATATCCCACACACAGACCCTGGCAGGCAAGGACCGCCTGGCACACCTCGGGGGCATAGTGACCCTCTTCTGGGCTTGGCAGGAGAGCTGGGTTAGTGCTACTGCTCCCCGCCAGAGGTGCTGGCCAGGACTACAGCAGCAGCAGGTACAGTTTTGCACCCTGATGTTACCCAGAAAGGATATCCCTTCTGCAGCTCTTCTAAGAGCTAGGAGCTGTGAGACACTGAAATCCAATGTGCCACACACGCTAAAGCTGTGATGAGTTCAGCAGGTCTCGGACTGGCTGTAGCATCTGGTGCTACAGCCACCTCCCTCCTGCCACAGGGCTGCAGCCAGTGGGCTGTGCACCAGCCAAATGCCCCATGTTCTCCCCGCTTCTCTCAATATCCTCTTCTGTGTGCCTTGGAATACTCTGGTTTGTCCTTCAGTATGTCACAGCTCGGATTCAACAAGAACAATGCCAGTAACTCTAGCCCACATCAAGCTTTTCCCTCCCTGACCCACAAACAGCTAGCATCTGAAACACCCTCTAGAAGTCTGTTAAGCAGGGAATTTACCCTATTAAAAATCTCTACTTCTTTCTCAGTAGCAGTTGTTGCCATACACAACGTGCTTTTCTGAGCAGGATGGAGTTATATGAAGCCCTGGACCTTGTTAAACTGCTTTGCATCACACAGCATCATGTTAACACCTTTGATTCTCCAAGCCCACTGGAGACACCAAAATTAACCTGATCGATACCTGCCTTCATCACTGTGAGCGAAGCTATTAGCAGCGTGGACATTTTAGCCTCGTCACGCAATAACAAAATGAATTACTATGGTGAAGAAGCTGTAAGTTAAGCATAGTTTTAACTTCAGGCTTTTCTGAAAAATAGCCTGAAAGAAAAGGTACAGACTTTAAACCATTAACACAGAATCAGTGAAGAGTTACCACTGATGCAAACGTGCATCACAGCATAATAAATACCTACCTTCCTGTAGTGCTAGTACAGAGGGGCTATTAAAATGTGATCACCTGATGAGACGAGTGCAATGCAAATTTCACTGCTTCCAGGCCATGCAGCTTTGTGCAAAAATACCACAGTGAATTAGTTCAGATTTGTCTTCATTAAGCATCGTGTGTCTTAAAGAAAGTCTCTGACACCAGACCTATATGTATAAGTAGTAATCAAAATGCTAGCAGACACTCCTAAGGCTTTATACTCCTGAAGTTTTTCCCCTGACTATCAAAGATCAAATTTGTTCTACAGAGCATAGCTGAGGATTTCTCAAGTATAATGCTTCATGAACTCATCTGATTAGTATGCAAACACATCACAGTGACTACCATCATATCGCTACAAGTACCTGTCCTGAAATGTAGCAGTCCCCTACAACATATTGAATAGAAATATTCTATGTACAGGTATTATTATTTTTTTAAAGTGCAAAACCTGACTGATCAATCAAAATTCAGTGGAAAGGACTGCCTATTAAATTCATAAGATCAAATGCTGATTTGAGTTATTCCATTGTGTGCAATAGAGTGGTTTGGTGTGAAAAAAACAGGCCAGTAGGGTCACATCTTACTGTCAGCTACCAGATCTGTCACTGAGAATTACGCACATGTGTGTGGAGGGTAGAAGTGGGCCACACTTAGCTACAGCAAGTACATTGCTTCAGGGCAATGAGACTTCATTTTAAAAAAGATTTGAGTGTAAGGAAGACATCATGTTGTGAAGTGTCGTACTATAGAAAGCTGAATCATTAAAGATGTCTATGAACAACTACAAGACCCAAAATTCACATTGTAATTGTACTTAACTATGTTCCACCAAACATATGTATCCCAATTAGAGTACACAGCCATTCACAAAAAGAAAAACACTGCAAAGCAACCCTTCTTAAGGGCTTTAAAGGCATAATAAATAAATGTAACCTAAAGAAGTATAGCCACCATTACAGTGGTTTTAAGAAAGAGAACCTTGGAAGTCAGAAAACTAACTACAACTATTCAAAACTTCTAGAAACATATTTTAAACTCTGTTCCTACCTGATACCCTAGGAATAATAATGCAAACTGTAAAACCTTTTGAAACTCAAACTTTTCAGGTGGTGGGTGTGTCCATGTTGACGGATATGCCTAGCATGCAAAACAAGCAACTATCCATGAGACAGCTGCCACATTCGAGAGCATCCAGCATGCCGACCCTACTGGGACTGTATAAGAAATAACAACACTAGTTTAAATGGCTACTTTGGGGAAAAAAAAAAAAAAACAACAAAAAAACAGGCAGGGGCAGGAGACAGATGGAGGCCTGGCAGGATTAGGCTGTACCCAGTAACTCACTTGCATGGGTCCTGCAAAATACCGTGGCTATCTCTGCTCAGAAATCCTGGAATACTGACCTCAGTCATCTTCATGTTAAAAAATTAACCTGCCCTGCTCCTGAAATTCAACATCTAACCTCCCTTTATAATTATTCTTCTACTACACTCGTATAGTGCATGAAGGCTAATCCATCTTCTAAGAAATAGTTTGTCCATTTTTTAGAGAATCTGCTGTTACCAAGTTGCACATGATCATAATTGGTTTGTAACAGGTAAGTAAATGATTCATACATCTATTGCCAGCACATCCTTCAAGTGATGTGTAAGAAAATCCTTAGAAGTGGGAGGAAAGGGCTTCTGTACTGAAAATCAATGTCAGCACAATCATTTCAGACTTCTGGAGGGTGATGGGGGGTGGCTGGAGTTTCACTTGTGCACTTCACGTACTGAAGCAACCGCATAGAGCCACCACATACACTGCCATGGGCAAGGAGCTGAACTCCTGTATATAACAATGGCAAGAACAGCACTGGAAGGAATCAAAATGTCCTGTGTAAGCAGCAGGCAGGGAGATTGTCCCTCCTAAGCCTTGCATCCATTTTTGAAACATGCAGCAAGAGCCGTACTCAGTTTAGTTAATAGCTCCTGTACAGACCATGAACTGAAAATTTCTTCCAAGAAAAAAACTTGCCAAATGGCGAGATGATGCCATATAGCTAAGCTTCTCATAGAAGGACATTTCACACACATGTCCAAAAACTGTAGAGAGTAATGCCAAATTCTGTACTCCCTACAAGCTCTTAGCTACAAATAATTTAAGGAGACTCTGGGATATGCCAAGCCTTTCACCCCAGGGTTCCCTGCACTTACTCTTCTCCAGGTTGCCTAACAGAGCAGCTCCCAAACATTTTGTACCACCAATCACTCTTCAGCTTTTCTCATCGACCCCTGCCAGTAACCAGCTACTGAGCACTTACCATAACCCCATAGATGTCTACAGTTTGGAAACGCTGGGTTGATAGCAAGGGGATTCCAGCCAGAAGAGAGGGCTGGAGAGGGGGTTCAGGTGCAACAGCAGATAACAGAGCACCGAGGCTGAGAAGTAATGGCACTGAGCTTTAATGTACAGCTTTCTCGCCAACTAACTCTCAGCAAAGCTAACTAAAGTATATACAGTTTTGAACACTTGCACACATATTAGCATGGTGAGCTGACAATCCTGAGGTTTATTTACATGGGGGAAACTTCAAACCTTCAAATCAATGTCCCTAAAAAAAAAAAAGCTAAAAAAAGCTAGAGAACTCAATGCCCTTTCAAACACCATATTTGCAAGACAAAAAACGCCCTTGTGACCTGGACTGTTTAGAAGCAGATATGTATCTTTAAAATGTCTGCATTGCATTGCGTTTTTTTTTTCCCCCCAGTATTTACGTTTTGCTTGAAAATATTCTGTTGTATTTAGAAATTAGAATTTCACAGCCCTCCTTGTATCTGTGATTTAGAAATGGAAGTATTTGCACCATGAGAAGGGTTTGCAGAATTCAATGAATATATTGGCACAGAGTCAAAAGAGCATGTTTGGACAGCCTGGGGATTAGGAAGTCCCCCCAGCTGCCTTTAGCAAGCTTGCTGGTTTTACCTTTATTGAGGCTTCCTTCTTGAACTATTTTTGAGAAGCTAGTCTTGATTTCTCTGAAATTTTCAAATATATTTGAAAAATGAAACATTAAAATAGGACCACAGGAATAATTCATCAGATGATAATCTTCTATATACTGAATGCCCTGTGCAGTCAGAGACATCTGGCTGAACCCTATAGCTACAACCAACTATGGTGTCTACAACTACAAATCAATCTATCCCAAAATGGAGTTCTCAAAGAAGACACATCATTCAGCAATCAGGAGCCACAGTTCTGACTGGTGGTTCTTCTTCCTGGTTCAGTGACAAAACAAAGGTAACAACTATGAATAAAAAAACCAAAAGGTACCAAATGGAAAACAGGCTGTAGCAAAGTGTGGCAAGACTGACCACCTGAGAATTGAAAGACAAACTCTCATAAGAGTCAGGTGCAGCAAGAATGATTAAACATCAATAAAAACTCCAAACTGCAAGCAGCAGATCCTCTGTTTCTTGGTGCAGGCAAACTGCAGCTAGAAGTATTTAGGAGGGTAAGCACAGGTAACAGCTTTACTGTAGGGATAACTAGGTTAAATTGAGCTGCATTATAAAGGAGTGAGACTGAATTATTTAAACTTCCTTTCTGGCCATATGTGCTCTGAATGGCTGATAAGTCATAGGAAGAACATGCTACTTTTAGATCTCTTGACTTTCCTGCTCCAGGGCCCTTGTCTCTTCTGCTGAGCAAACAGGAAAGTAATGCTTATTGCTACTGGGAAGCTGGGAAACATGGGTTCTGCCTCTACCTCTGATGCTGGCATGATGAATTACTTTGGGCTAATCATTTAAGCTCATAACCCATCCTTTAAAACAGCCCTAACGATTCCATACACAATTGGGAGGTGCTTTGGAAAATGGCGATGCCACATAGACCCCATTGGCATCTGGCTGCAACGTCACAGACTCCAAAAACAGAAAGGTCTGTCCAGGCAACAATGACGACCAAGGTTTGTGGTCATCTGGGAGATACAAATACTGTGGAAATATTGTGAACAGAGCTCTTGAAGAAACACTGCAACAAACAATGAGCTCATGTGCCATCAGCAGTGATCAGAGCTGCACAGGCTCGGGACCCACAAAGCCGTGGGAGCACACCAGCACCTAGTGGCACAGTGAGCCACACCAAAGTCATTGGAGGCCTTCTGGCACCCTTCCCCACCTCATGTTCCTTCCAGGGATTTTATTCCTAATGAAATTCTTCCTTTCATCGATAATTTCATAAAACTTTATATACAAGTTCAATTTTTTATTTATATCTGTTTTACTCATTTATGGTTTTGGAACAATTCTAAAAGAAGTCTAGCCCATACAT
Organism: Ciconia boyciana; assembly: GCF_034638445.1. Taxonomy (NCBI): domain Eukaryota; kingdom Metazoa; phylum Chordata; class Aves; order Ciconiiformes; family Ciconiidae; genus Ciconia; species Ciconia boyciana. The sequence continues at coordinate 11,067,547 of NC_132945.1, forward strand.
TTGCCAAAATTTGATAAATCTGGTTTCTGTTCAAAGGTCCACACCGAGCAACATAGAACAGACCTGTCAAGCCCACATTCAGACCACTAGCTTCACTCTTCCACCTCTGGAGACCATCTCTCTGATATGCACCCACAGTGCAATCTCCACCTTTCCTTTGCCTTGCTGTTCCCTGCCCTGCTGCTCCCAGACACAGCATCCCTTTCCTGGGAATCTGCTGCCCTAAGTACCAGTTATGAGACCTCTCCATATGCAGGGTCTCAAACTGCCACTGAGGACCTTGTGCAAACTGAACCAATATTAACACCAGAAAGCTGTTAGGTGACCATGGAAGCAGTGGGCCTTTCCTTCACACAAAACTACACCAGGAACCTGCATGCTGAGGGTGTCCCTCTGCTTCTCAGGTGCAGCATGAGCTCATCCATGCTCCAGGCAGCACCTGATGGAGTCAGTTATTTAAACCTGGATTCTTCAGCAAGGTCCAGAAATCCCAGTGGAGAAAGTGAGAGAAAAGCAAGATATCACAGCTGACAAACCATGGCACCAAAGGGGGACCTGCTCCTCCTGCACCTTCAGGGGCTGAGGATACAGTTTCTCATACAGTAGCTGTCAAAACCTTGCTCTGAAATGGCTCAGCAAGCTTTGCCTCAGCCTTGTCCTAGCTTGTATGGCTGGGGACAGCTCTGCGCACTCTCCATTTTCCTTGGGAGTTTCAAGAGCTCGTGTGCACCCAAGGGCCCTCCTGGAGCACAGGGAGCAGGACACTGTCCTCTTCTGCACCCATGATATATTGGGAGGCCCCCTGTCCTCTCCTCCACTCCCCTTTCACACTCTCTTAGCCAGTGGCTAACAGGGTGAGAGGGGGGGAAACACTGCAGAGGACCCCAATGGTCAGCACATTTACACAGTGCACAGTGTCCCGATCTGTGCTGTTCAAGCACACAAGCACCCTGCACTAGGCTGCCAGGATGCCACAGCTGATGTTCCAGCTGCAGGCTGAGGTGTTGATCCAGCATTTTCCAGCTGGCCAGAGCAGCAGACTTTGTCTCCTGGTCCCTTTGCAGGACACTCACTGGTGCGTTGCGATTGCTCAGCCTGAACATATTAACCCAAGAGCACTAAAAAGGTTATCTGAACTGGGGCTAGAAGGAAAATGACTAAGAAGCTTTCGCAGGTGGGGTTAAACCTATCATTAATTTTAGTAGTGAATGATCTAAAATATACACACATATTGCCCTTTTATAGAGGGACTGGTTTCTCTATTGCTGCTTTAAAAATGTCATGCTAGCTCCACCTAGCACATTGAATGCTTATACTAGCACTGGTGTATCATTCAGGATTAAGTATGGTCACTTTTGTTCGGTTTGATCAACCAGTTATTTTTTGCAATTCAGCCTAATGTTTCCATTTAATTCCTTTCACAATCTCCCATGGGAAAAATACGGCCTTCAGCTAATCTCTTAAGGGTACATTTACTAAGTATGCAAAAGATTTTACAAATAACTGAGGGGGAAGACAACACTTTGTTATGCATCATATATATTTTAAAAGTCCATTAGAGTCCTCTAGATTTATCATGCTACCAGAACTCAGATGGATATTTAATACAAGTACAATTTTAAAGGTCAATGCAGAAATCCAACTGACTGATCCGAAATTGTCTGGACAACAGAAGTGCTCAGGCCACCCCTTGCAAACGTTGCCTAATGACTCATACCTTGCAAGCTCTGCTGGTCCCAACCGGATCAATATTATCCCATTAAAAGTTTCTGCTCAGTAGCTAAGCAGTACAATCACTAAAACAGGATTCCTGGAATACTAATTCCAAAGGAAAGTCAATCAGACATAATACTATTATTAGAGCCTGCGTAATTTTTTGTGATTGGCTCTACACTAAATTTAACAAAAGAAATGGGCAATCAACAAACTATTTTTGACAATAGACAAAATAAAAAAGTTTTTGGAGAAGGGACAAGCATTGAGATAAGCCATGCACTTACCTACAGAAATCCAGGAGGAATTACTGTGACATCTCACAGGACAACTTCCCTTCTAGCAGGGCTAACAAGGGGTAGCACTGCTGGTAATCACCTTTAGAGTGAAGAAGGAAGCCTTCCCTGCACCACAGATTTTTTGTGCGCTCTACTTAGTCGTTCAGATGGAAAGGATTCTTGCTGAGCATCCAAATGTGAGTAAGCAAAAGATAAATCATTCAGGGATATTTTCCAATGTCTTCGTCACAAGTTTCAGAGAAAACTTCATTGCCATTCAAATGGCTGGTCCTATGGGCCAGACCATGATGTCTAGGACATATTCTTTTTTGGCTTCTGAGTAAGTTGGGGCTGGGAAAATGGTGGGAAGATTTAAGGGCATCATATGAAGTTTACATCATTTGCACACCCCTTCCATGGGCTTGGGGCTTTGCCATTCAAGTGGTTTGTGGTTAAAGTCCATGGGCTTTCTCATCAGAAGGATCATTCCACTTTTTCTGCATCAGGTGACAAGTATGCTTGCAGCTGTGGCATTTCAGATGGGACTGGAATGGCCCCATACAAGGGGTAGAGCAGGGGTGTCCAGAGAGCAAACTGAGTCTCACCAAACTCGCACTGCAGCCCTGGTCAGTACTAAGTTCAAGCACTTCTGCTTAGAGGCCAAATTGAGGATCTAGGGACACATAACGATGTGTTGAGAAACCCACAGGCAAGGATAGAACAATGGGCCAAAGTTACTTGGATTTGTGGAAAACACGAGCTAAGGCAGATGACTCCACAGACTTTTACAACAGCCATAGGGAGACAAAACAGAGCAACAAGACACAGCAGAAACACAACAAAAGCCATCGCACATCCTCAGTATAGTATATTACCCACAGGAAACAGGCTCCTCTCTATATATATTATTAGCAATCAGATTTTTAATATTTTCATTTGAAAAAACTAACCAAATAGGAAAACGATTTCGAAAATTAGGCCTTCTGCAGAGATGAGAAAAAGAGCTGACATAGACCTTCATCACAGCACTGAATAACACCAAAAAAAGCCAGAGAAACACAGGTCAGAGCATACTCAATCCACAGGGATTTAAAAAGTGAGTCCCAGGTCTGAAAGCTGCACTACCTTTCCTACGTGGGAATCCTGTTCCTGTTTTAAAAAAGCACCGTCATTGCTGCACACACTTGGAGCACACCGAGCCCATATGCCTGGGTGGCTTTGGGCCCACACTGAGACACATGCCAGTTCCACTAGGGCAAGAGGTGCTAAGTGAATCTGCATGCAGATGGGGAGTATGCATAATGAAGTGAGTGCCAGCTCTTTGGCAGAATGCTGCTCGGCTGAGAGGGTGATGCCATGTTGATAGCAGATGCTGCTAACACCTGTTGATGGGTACAGCACTCTCTTTTTAAAAGCAGTCAACCATGGGAGGCAGGAAACCATGGGGCTTGTAGGCACTCAGGAGACAGAAACAGATAATTGCTTTTCAGGTGCCAGCGGGCAGTAAAAAAAGGAAAACACGTGCTGCAAGGTTACAGAGCCAGGCAGGACATGAGGGAATCTGCAGCAAACAGCAGCACTGGTCCTCAACGAAAAGGAACACCAGTCTGAAGCTGCAGGACCCAGAGCGATGGACCTTATTGCTTCATGCGCAGCAGCAGCAAAGCAGAAAACATAAACCCTGTTAAGTTCCAAAGGGAGCTGGGTTTAGCACAGAGACCACTCTGCCTAAGCCACACTGTGGGCTGAAATGAACTATTTGGAAAAAAAGAAGGATTAGGGCTCCGTAAAAAATAAAGAGGAAGAAAAAACATTTCCCTTTCTGAACCCAGCTCAGAGGCTGTATGCAAACTGCCTGAAACTACAATTTCTACCCAAACGTGTTGCCGCTGTTCCTGTAACACATGCCTGTTCTGCTCTGGCTACCTCCTATTCACTAATCCTTCAAGGCATTCAGCTGGCCCAGGACAGAAACCTCAGCCTGCTGCACAATTTTGTAGTGCTCAGCCAAGAAGTTCTCTAGGTGTGAGCCAGCGGACTTGCACAAGACAAATCTGGAAGGCCAGAACACCTTCATCGTTCCCTTGGAGAGCATTGTTGACTCATTATTTCAGTTTTCCACAGAATTTTTCTCCTTCATCCACATCCCTAGATAGGGAGCATCCCAGACCATCAGTAGTACTTTAATACAATATAACTTAGGAAGCATCTACTTAATTACTTGTGCATGGGACAAAAAAGGATTTGCTTCTGGCACAAAGCAGAAGTGCTGAACACATGCATTTTTACTTCTTTACGCTGAGGTCTCCAAGAACGTAACAGTCATATCGGGCCAAGACAAAAGTTCGCCTAGCTTAGGCAGATGCCGAGGACAGGGCAAGCAGATACATCCCCCTAATACTCTACTGGCATTCAACCATTTTCAAGCCAGCAGCTTTCTAAGCCAGATACAATTTCTACATATTTCATAAACCTCATTGGATCTTGTCCCATTCTCTTCTGAATCAATGTAAACTTCTGTGCTCGTGACACCTCTTGGCAAGGGCTCCCCAGGTTGACTATCCATTGCATGAAGATCCTCTTGTGCTTACACCAAACCCAGCACTCGATACCTTCACTGTATTGCTCTTGGACCAGCACTGCCTGAGAGAGCATGCCATCAATCCCTACCCATCCTCCTCACGTGATTTTATACTTCTCTGCCATATCCCTCCCCACGTCATCTCTTTTTCCACACTTTGGACTCCGGACCAGTAAGATTCATTCAAGGAGTTTTAGTGCTTCCTTTTCAGTATCACATTCTTAAATATCCCCTCTGTTCACTCTGCTTTAGAAACTCATTCTTTACTACATTACATTAAAAGTCTTATTTGTCTCAGTCTGGTTCAGTCCCAGCCCTCAGGTAAAGTATTGAGGTAGGAAGGGAACTATGGCTTCCAGAGAATAAAGCCTTCCTCTCCAGAAGCAGTGCCAAAAAGAAACTACAGACCTGGGCTGTGGCTACAAAGGACTCTAGCACCAAACAAGAGATGTAGCTGGCCAGTCAACTTTGTATGTTAGGGCAGTCAGGACTCAGTTTGCACTAGACAAAATAAAGCTTGAAACAAATTTGTGTTAGGGCACCCTCATTGTGCACCTCATTTCCTTGCTTCCTGCTACACTCATGTTAATATATTCTTCCTCCACTGCCAATTTCTTTTTAAATCCCCACTCAGAGCTGCTGCGATAAAGGGTGTTTTCATTACAGATTCTCAATTATTACTAAAACCCCCAGATTTCAGACAAGCACTTTTTTCTTTTCCTTCAAGATTCTATCAAACAGTGCCCCAGCTAATTATTGTCTTCTGAGTTTCAAAACTCAGCTTGTTTGACACCACAGAAGCATAAAACCCAAGAAAAAAAAATTCTCTGGAAATGCTATCCACTTCTTTTATTTTAAATTGGTTTAGTGCTTTCATTGAAACCACCCTGTGGAAAAAAAAAAAAATTCCAGCCCTTGGGGAGAGACTAAATGGAAAAACTTTTAATATGTAAAGTTCAGAAAGCAACAACAGAAAAGAGGGGTTTGGAAGGAGCACTCTGGCTGGCCCTAACAATAGCTTTTGTCAGTCCCCCAGCTCCAGCAGCACTATCAGCCAGCTGGCTGCATAATTTAACATATAATATCTTATGCATCTTGATCTTATCACAACACTTTATAGAGGCTAATGGAAATGGTAGAATAGACCTTTTAGAGCTTATATAGTGCTTGCTTTGAACAGCCGAGGTTTACACTGCATCCAGTCAATTACCTAATCCAATGTACTGAAATCTACTGTCAAATGAAGCACAAAGTAAAAAGCATTTAATAAATGCATGAATGGAATGGAGCTGACCATGAAAAGCATACTGTTCAGTCATTCTTTTAAACTGTTAGGTTTTCTAAAAGCCACACAAAAATGTATCTAATACTCTGAGTTAATTTTTTAGAACTCCTATTTTTCCTAGGCTTGCTCTGTCTTCTAAGGCTTGCTATCATAAAGACAACAGCACATTTTACTAGCAAATAATAATGTAAGCAAATCACTATGCAATACATACTATTGCACAAGCTTACTACAGAAAAAGTTTTTGTATTTTGCTATAGCTAACAAAGAACAGAAAAGTGCCTTTGCTCACCTTTGGCTTTTAGCAATTAAACCCAGGCAGGATTTTTTTTTTTTTTTTTAGATTTTTGAACTGGCTAGCCAAAAAAAAAGTTAAGACACTGAAAATAAAGCCATAGCATACAAGCAGTGTTGGAATTACATATTTCCATGACTGCTTTTTTTGAATCAAGCATCAGTCTGGCAGGGTAGACATCATGCCCAGAAAGTTGTTTTTCCCAGGGTGAGAACAATCCCTCACACTCTAGCTTCTTCTGACCTCGCGATTTTCCCACACACAGGGAAGTTGACTGCATAATTTATAGAACATTTCAAGTTATGGATTTTTTTCCCCCCAAAGTTAATCCCTGTAAGAAAAATAGATCAATGTGAATCAGCTGAATCTAAGAAGATGAAGAAAACAGCCTGTTGCTAAACATAACTCCAAGAAAACCGCACTCATTGTAATAGCACACGATTATCACCATAACTGTGTAGAAGATAATTATTTCTACTAAGCTGTGGCAATCTTTTGCAAAGCACAGATAGATACTTCCACTTGAAATCACCCAGTCTAATAGCTGCATTTTTATTGAGATATTAGACAGGGGACAGGTAAAAATAACATGATTAACTTCTTGCATTCTTTTCGTATGACTTATGTCCTTTACTGTATCTTGGCCTTCACATATTGTCATAAATCAATGAAAGGGGTGAGTAATAAAAGTAGAGATACACAGTGAAGACGAAGGACTAATATTCAAGTCTTCCCACGGAAGGCAGACAAACCTCCAAGAAAATGTGGGCGGATTTGTGTTAAGAGGAGGAGAATGGGAACATGAAAAATATCAGCCAACCAAAATAATGGAAAAACCCCAAAACTTACGTACATATGGATGGCCCTGGGAAACTGGCAGGGACCTCTCTGCAGGAGTATTGTCTGGGGAACAAGATGTCTCAGGGCTTTTAAGTCAGACCATCCAACCATGAGGTACTAAAGCCTGTCAACATCCAAAACTAGCACAATGGTTATAAAGGGAAACAGGAACTAGGACACACTGATAAATGCAGTAAAACCGCCTTGAAAACACAAGAGCTAAGAGATTAGCAAGCTAGACAATACTTTTTCCTCCACACTGTCATGGTTGATTGTTTAAAGCCTGTCAGAAGCTCCTCTGGGAGACCCTTCGTAGATATACTGAGAGCACTGGGAGAGCAGGGAATCAGTCAATATTTAATAACTTTATTACTCAGTATAAATTAATAGAAAATTACAATGACATTTGGGAAAAAGTGCTTTTCTTTTGCAGTAACAATCAAGTAGTCTGAAGTATTTTGAAAAGGTTTTATCTTTTTAATATTTAAGAGGCACACACCTGTGCAAGCTGTAGCAGAATCTTGAGGACACTTCAGCTACCAGAGAGTTTCCAGGAATACTTTTGTTGCCAACACTGAAAGTTTTCTTTTCCCATCTCACTTTCTTTTTCAAATCATGAGCAAATATGCAAGTACACTGAAATCATTAGCACCACCCACCGGGCAGATCTGCTTGGCACCACACACTCACTCTCTCCAAGACAGACAGTTGGAGGCTGTATCTGGACACCGGGGAAGAGGCTTGCAGAGCACTAACAGCCTCCCGCTGCACAGGCTGCATTAAGTTTCTTTCTCAAGGAAGAAAGACAATTTCAAAAGGAAGCCCAGGAGCACATTTGGTTTTAGCTCCTACATCACAGTAGTGAAACTACTGTTGGAATGCTGCACACGTATTGGGAAGTTCACAATTTTAAAAGAATGATGGAAAATGAAAAAACCCATAGAAATAGCCAAAAAGCATTTGAGAGGTAGAGACTATGCTTCACAGTGAGACAACCAAAGAGCTCCTTCCAGAACAACTAATGCCGAGCAGTGACTTGTAGAAGTGCATGAACAACCTTCTTCGAAAACATGCACGTGCCTAACTACTGACATAGACAGCTTCTGTAATTCAGCAGAGAAAGCAAAGGAAAAAAACCAGTGTCACAAAGTTGAAATTACTGAGTCTGGTATTAAACTCTACCAATCAATACACTCACAGTACTCTCAAATATCATGTGTCTCCTAGAAGACTGGGAGCACTTCTTTCATTGTTCTTCTGTATCTGTCTTCCTCCAGCCAATACCCTGAAGAAAATAATTATTTTGTATCTTCTCTCCTCACACACTAAGCTCTGAATTGCAATATAAATTTAGTTCTCCCAAAGAGTTGGTAATTCACCTGCCTTTGCTTGTCCTTATCATCCTCCAAGGAGGAAAGCAGAGTAGTGCCACTCTCACAAGTTCATTTGATTGGCAAATGCCTGAGGTTTTCTATTGATCTTTAAATGCACTCTGAATCTAATAAAACCTTCAACCCCAGTACTGGAATATTTCATACACTGCAGTTTTATTTCATTTCTTATTTATCTGACTACTGCCAAAACCAAGAATATTCCATGAAGGCTAATACAGCCCTAAATGAGATATGAACTGTTCTCAGAATACTCTGTGTGTATGTGCATGCACACATGTGAGTCCACATATCCTACTGTTTAATTCTCAATGAAGATGTTTGCTTTGTTTTAAATATTCTGACTGGAGACATTCTGCTTCAGAAATATCTTTATAAATATATCCAGGAGGAAATTTGGCATATACAGTATAATCCCTTTGCTATCTAGTCTTGATCCTGCATAGAAATCATCTGTTGCATTAAAAAAAAAACCAAACAAACTGCACAAAAATAAAATAAGATTCTTTTTGCACACTGCTTACTATTTCCTAAATTTGCATTTTATACTGTGCATGTATAGACCACAAGATCATCACAAAGTGGTGTTATACTACTGCTTAAAAAACAAACAAACCCTGCCATCAAAGCATGCCCAGATGTACAGAGAAGCCAGGTGTACAGAGGGAAGACACCAAAAGCAATCCTTTCATCCTGCTCTGCTCAGGAAAGGCCTCAACTAGACCACTCAAAGCTCAAGAAGAACCAGGACCAATGGAAAAGAGTTCAGAGGAAATAGCCAGAAAAGTGAAAAATTCAGCTTATTGGGAAGACTGGAAAACGTGGGTTGCTGCATCGGGGGAGAAGACGACTGGTGAGAGGAGGTGATAAAATGGCCTTGCTTGCTACAGAGCGAGCACAATATTCAGGTTGGAAGGCACTGTGCAGAGGGTCAAGGGCTGCTCCCTGCCCCAGTACACCTCTGTTTTTCCAGAGGTGTTTGTTTAACTTGACCTTCGCCAATGAAGGCTGTAAATTTCCCTGAGCAATACATTCTGATGCTTTACTACTGCTCCCTTAGGAGCCTTCTTCCTAGCATTCAACCTCAATCTTCCTTGTCACAATTGAAGACCTCTCTACAAGGAACACAGAGAGGAGACTATTCTCCTCTTCGGAGCAGCAGTATCGCCACACCACCCATTTTCAGTTCTTGATGCTAAACAAACCCAGTTTGTTCAGCTTTCCCTGATGGTCATTCTTCCTAGTCATCAGCCAGTTCACGTTACTCCCTTCCAGACCCCTTCCAGTTTGCTCACAACTCTCTTGAAGCACAGTACACACAGCTGGAGCATATCTGTTATCTTCTAGGCTACTTTTCCATTTATCCATCCAGTGCAGCGCTTGCTTGTTTCAGAGCAGCAAGGTACCCGGGCTCCCATGCAGCTGTCACCTACTCTGTTCATCCCATTCCATCTCTGCTGCTGCTGCCCCACCAGCTGCTCACCAGCCTGTGTTTGCGCAGCTGATGGTTGCTGCCTGGTATAGCGTGTGGCACCCTGCTAAACTGCATCCCCTGGTCTCAAACTATATTTGCAATTTCTCATGATTATTTTGATTTCTGGTTCTATTCTCCAGCATACATACGATCCCTTCCAAATGGCTAATCTCTATATTTGGAAGAATACAAGATCAGGTCAGATATTAAGACCACCTTTCAGACTAATTATAATTAAGCACAGTTAGGGATCCTGTAGAAACTCCACCCTGGAAGTCCTTAGGAAAAGGCTAGCGAAACTTCTGTTTGAAAGGATATAGTTACACGTGACCCTGCTCGGGGTGGAGAGATGACTTGTGGAGAGTCTTTTGAATATACTTCATGGGGACATGAAAGCAAGGACTCTTGCTCCATTCATGCATCCATTTCCTGTCTTGTTGCTGTGTGTCAGAGTGACAACGTGCTGTGCAGTTGTGACAGCTGTCTCAGGAGCAAATGCTCCAAGCACCAGGGGAGCTTAAGGGAGCCTGTGGATGGAGCAAGAGTCCTTGCTTTCATGCCCTAAAGGACTCCGAACTTTCTCCAAAAGTGACATCAGTTCCCAAGAGAGCAGGGGAGTGAGAAGGCTGGATGCTGTTCCCAGGGAGCACTCAACCATCTCTGCAGATGCAGAGCCCTTGTACTTCCACATCATTTGAGCACCTGCTCCCCACTCCTTACCCTGCTCCTATTCCTCCAGCTCTCAGACAGAATTTAGCTTCTTTTCCCAGAAACGCCTCGTTCCTGCAGATTGATGGGTTTTGTCTTGATCCCTAATCCCTGCAAATTTATACCTCTCTTCCAAAGGAAGGCTCATGCTTCACTCTTAATCCAAGGCTCCATATATTAGTAACTTACAAAAGCCATACAAAAACCTTTGACCTGATGGAAGCAATAACCTATTGATTTAACATTTTGTTCACTACTGCCAACTAATGAAAGAATGAAATCGAGCCACTATATCACAAACTGTCACCAGTGACTCAGAACAAATTGGATCCCTTTTGGATCAACAGAAGCATGAAGATTCACACAAACACCCATTTCATGCCTGCACTGAATTGCAGGCAGTACCTCAAATCACCTCCCTTCATTGGCTTTCAGCTCTCATCCCTCTCCCATCACCTGCGTATGACCAAGTGCACTCAGAACAGGACAGATGGGATAATTAAAAGGCTTTGAGTCATATATCAGTAAATGCATGAGTATTAGGGTATGTCAATTAGTACAGTTACAAACAGAAGGGCTGAAAGACAACCTAAATTACAGCACATGATCTCCAAATTCAGCTCTGAAGTTTTAAAATAGCCTTCTTGTCACCCCCGAACACCAAACAGCCATGTCCGAAGCCGGATATACATTCCCTCTTTCATCAACAAATCTCTGCTCCTGCCTTGTCCTAATTGATGCGTTACCTTGAGTTGTCACATCCCATTATACATGATGTAACACAGGATGACATGAATAATGTACCCCACTTTGAAGTGAACAAATTCATCAGATTAGCTTTGGGGAAGAACAGGAAAGCAAAAATGTACTGAGCAGCAGTTTCTTTGAATCACTGCTATATTAATAATATTATTATTAACAAGTTTACTTCCCCTCTCATTGAAGAGAAACAAAAAGCCAAAGTTAAAGAGAAATTTATTTCCTCACAAAAAGCATTTAGGAAAGCTTCCACAGACCCTTTTTTCCAAATCCTACAAAAATTAAATGGGTCACTTCAGCGTTGGTTGGCATTGAACTATCAGTAACAGATGCTCTTCATATCTCTTTTGAGAAGTGAAGGACATGAGGAAGAAAGGACCTTCTTTGCTGGTTTGTTCTTTGACTAAGCAGACTTTTTTCCCCCCCTATTGTTCTACTAACTGGATGTCCACAGATTCGAGAATCTAGGCATTAAATCAAAGACCCAAAAAAAGTTAATTAAATCTCTTGTTAATTACAATCTGAGCTAGCAAGCTTCCTGCTTACTCGTGGGGAGGAGGAAGAATAGCGCTTAGAGAATCACAGCTTCCTGAGGACTGCTCCTCATGGCCAGCAGTCTGCCAGAGCAGTGAGAAGATGGTAAGAGTGGGGTGCATTTGTGTCTCTTTTTGAGCACGTGCATATTCCCTCACTCTTAGAAGAGTAAATGCTAGACAAATTCTCTTGTATGTCTCCAGGTTGTGCTTCACCCTCATTTCCATTCTCTGCATTCTCACCACGGTTCGTGGGACCACATGCAGATTAACCAAGGAAGGAATACAGCCCTCTGCTTTTATTTTTACCCGTTGTGCTTTCACCATAGCTGTGTGAGTGAGAAACCATCTGCTTCCTTGGGATGAAAAGGCAGGAGAGGGAGCTACAGTTTCCAGAGGAGTATATCTTTCAAGATACAGTATCTGTCCTCTCTGTTCCTTCTGATTTATAGGGATTTCGGTTTGGGCCAGATTCCCTGCTACATTAGGAATGAGAGTAACCTAATGTGACGCTGTACCCAGAATGAATTTGGCACAGTGACTTCAGCTCATTCATTCTCAGGGGTGATATTTCAGAGCACTTGATCCGTGATGCATAGTAGGTGAATTTACAGTGATGCAGTAGGTGACTTTCTAATTTCATTTATGCTCAGACTATCCTGTTGCCTGGTATTACAGAACAGGTTTTAGCTGAAGCTATTTATTTGAAGGATTAGATAATAAGGATATGTAACTTTCATAATCAGAAATAAGTTCTGTTAGAATTTTGCACAGGAACATTATTAGTGCAGCACAGAATCTCTGGACATCCAATTTGATAATTCCTCACATTTGAAGGCAGCAGGAGAAGCAGCATCTGATTTAGAGACAATTAAGTTTTGACTGAGAAAGAATTATGTCAGGGAGCAGTCAGAACTAAAACCTTATCTGCTGCAAATACAGTTCAAATAACAACCTTGACCTCCTCACTTTCCAGATAGTTGCCAAAATTTGAAATAATCTTTTTAAAGCTTCCTAGAGATCTTCCTCAACTTTATTACTGAAAACGAACTGACAAAGCCTAATGAACAAACTGACTTGTTCTCTCTTTTTTCCCTTCAGTTGTAACAGGTCTTTGGCTTATTTATGTGGGAGTCAATGTCCAGATTTAGTCATAACTGTGATTCACATTACTATTTGGCCTTTGCAGAGGAATGCGTATTATCCTCAACACTGATCTGCCCAAATTCTGAAATCCTACATTCTTCCTGAGATTATGCCAGGAATGGTGTGAACAGTAATCTTGTTTGGGGACCACAGAGCTGGGCTGATGGAGGTGGTGGTCAGGGTTGTCCACCTGCTGCTGGGCAGGTGGCACTGATGTCTCCCTGACCCTGCTTCCCTTGCAGCCAGAAGGTCTGCAAGATTCTTGGACAGGAAAGCACTAGCTCTGCCCCAGCCAACGCTGAAAAATCATTTCTGCTTAATGACTACTTATTCCGTTCTAAGATACACACACTTACTCAGAAGAGTTTGGCACTTGGCAACTTGATTTACTGTTCTAAGGTAGGTTCCTGTCCAGCTTCTCTAAAAATTGATGGCTTCTACCAACATTTTCTGTATGAATCTAAGGATAAAATCATATCTCTGGTAATGCTGCAGATGGGCTCAGTCATGCAACATGGTTGGCAGCTTCACAGCAATCACTGCCTTTTCAGGGACACAAAACTGAAAGCGGTATTCAAAGAGCTTGGCCTCCCAGGCCAGGTCTTCTGGGAGTACTCAAGTTTTGCTAGAAAACCCCACCTCTGCATTGATCTGGGTTACATTCAGTGCAACGCCAGCAACGCGGAAACTGCGACTCTGCACAGCAAACTCCAACATCAAAGTTGGAGAATCTACACTAGGTCAGCAACAGCTTTACAGCAAATGGCATGCCCACCCCTACACCCTGCTGTCACTAAGGTTTTTGGTGCTGAACATGGCTTTGGACCCCTGCAGAGACCAGCAGTAACCTGGCCTGGTGGCGATGCAGAACCATAGTGAGTGTCAGGGATCCACCTGATATCAGCGGTAGGGCACATGCCAAAGCCCTCTGCAGCACAGGATATCCTTCCCAGAGGAAAGGCATGGCCAAGGACCATTAAGCAACGTCCTCAGTGCCCCCTTCTTCAAGGCTTTCAGGAAATCAAAGCAGGGACAAGGCTGCACAGAGCTTCCAAAATACAAGAAACTGGGCAGAGGCTCAGCTGCTGAACATCTGCCACAGACATCCAAAATTAACAACATGTCGCCAGCAAAGGCGCCAGAAATAAACCGCAAGAGAGACAGTGCAGTGAAACAAGAACTAGAGATGAGCAGAAGGGACCTTTGTTGTGATAGAGGCAAAATGTGTGCAGCTTGGGAGCAGATTTCAGACCCTGGCAGTCTCATCTAGACATAGGATTTAAGCCGAGTGTATTAACAAGTAACAATCTTAAATTAAATTCCTTTTAGCAAGTGATAATGTTGATACCAGCTAATCTGTGCCACTAACAGAGCTCTGCTTCCAAAGCTAAGGCAAAGCCCACCAGTTCCAGCAACAATTCCCACATGCTTGGATCAGACTGTGGGCAAAATTCAAGTGTCAACACATGTCCAGTCCTGGTTGAGGCTTCCTATGGTATTCAAGACATCTGCATGGGGCTTGCAGGAAACAGGACTTCTAGGAGATCTACAGCCTTTTCAAGCAGCAGCTGGAAGTCAGGACACCTGCCAGGACTGAGAGTGACAGAAGCCCTACCCTTCATCCAGAGCTACCATAACTTTTAGGAAAATATTTTGCTGACAAAATTTTCTATACATACTTAAATTGCCTAGCAGGTGTTTTATGTAAATCTGCTCTGAAGCACTAGCATTCGCAATTAACCCTCTTGGCTTGGATGCACCTCCAGAGTGAAGTCCTTGCCATGCTTTCTACCATCTCATTACTTAAGTCCCTTTCTTGACAAGGGTATAAGTACTGACTTTGCCTTTGTGAGGTGTGATGGAGGGAATATAGATCTGCAACTGCCAAGAGAGGTTGCTGAGGTGCTTTCTTTGGCAGGGGATCCAGGCATAAGTCTTATACAAGTACTGCAAGGAGGGCAGTATATAGCACTCCTTACAATTGTAGGACACAGCAACCTGAAAACTACAAATCTGTGTTAAACTGGGCTCCAACACAAGCATATTTGTGATGTGGCGGCTTTGTGACTTTGCAGAATTATTTCATTAAAAAAAAAAAAACTAGCTGAATTTTCAATAAGTATACTTATTCTTCTCATTAATATACCTGTGGGCTAAAAATGACAAGGGACTTCCAGCATGGCTAATATGTTCTCTGTTACAGAAGAGTCGAGAATTACTGTATTCACTTTTGAAATATATTATCTATCCTGGTTGGTGCACAGCTGTCTGTGTTCCTATCTCACTGGGAATTAATGTCACCGAGAAGTAACATTAATCCCACATACTGACAGAAGGCAGGGAGCAAGTCTCCTGGAATTTATGCCTTTCCCCCCTTAGCAGAGGGAAGTTTCAAGTTTGAATTGATTCAAGGGAGCTGAGATAATAACAGGACTTGGGAAGGCGATTCTCTCATGTCTGAATTGAGAAATGAGAAACAGAAGTCCAAAGCAAACCCACAAAGACCTTAAATTTGCCCATTCTCAGTGGAGATAAGGATGGCAGTCTGGCACCTAAATATATCTGTGAACTGCTTATTGGTTCTGAGATATGTTCCTCCTAAGTAGGCTTGTCTGGAATAAAGAGCAGTGCTTTATCAGGCTAGGCTTGTCCCTGTCTAACTTGCATCACTGCCTCTACAGAGGGGCAGAACGGCCATCCTCGCAGAGATGACTGCAATGAACACTAGAAGCCTCCATCTTAAGGCACAGGATGGAAAGAGTTGCTGGAAAGAGTCCACTGAACAAGAAGCAGCACTGGAAGGTCTGAAAGTGATGCTTTGAGGAGAGGCAGCGAGAAGGTCAAAGCAACAGATAGCTAGGGAACTGCAACACTCTCAAGCAGAAACATGGCAAACCTGCCTCAGAACCACTTCATCCTATTAGCTGTAGGCATGCAAGAAACAGAGAGAAGGCTTTACAGCTTTCTGTAATCCAGAGGATTTTCAGTGCATCTGACAACACTGTTTACTAGCGATTAATAATTAGTTAGTTTTAGAAACACTAAGCAATTAGAATAATTTTGCCCTAAAGCAGTTCCAAATCTCATAATCTCCCAAAGACCCTCAGGTTGCTTGGATTCCCACAAAGCATATTGTTCCTACAAAGTAATGCTGTTTTATCACACACAGTAAATCACATATCATTTTCAGCCCTCCCTGCAAGCATCAGCTTGAAAATAACTACAGGTGAACGCTCTGCAGTTCCAATTTTGGAAGTTTTAACTCTACACAAGTGAGCATCCCCCCCATTCAGGTGTGGACCCACTTGCAAAGCGTGAGCTCAGCAGGTGTCAGACCCACCAGCCCTCTCCAGGACTGATCAATGCACCAAGCAGTTACTGTACGGGTTCATTCCACATTTGCCTGCAATAAATGCAGTCATCTTGTTTCTGTCAGTAACATTTACTCAGAAGATCAGCAATAAGGGAAGTCATGAGATGAATTTCGCAGTCTAAACACAGTGATACTTCTTGAGACCTTCCAACATCAGACTTGCACAAATAAAGGGTCGAGCTTAGCTCAAAGGCAATGCTCTGCATGTAGTGTATTCCCTCTGCATAACTAAGAGGTTTCTTATAGAGCAATCAGTCCAGCACACACAAACTGGCTTCCTATGCATTGCCCAAAGTGGACACACGATGAGTTAACTCTCTCCACGTTTGAAAATTAACTGAGGCAGGCGCAGTATAAGTTTCCATCTCTGCCTCTCAGTGCCTTATATCACATTGTCCCCAAATTCTTACCTCTTCAGAACCAGCTAAGAAATGAGCTTTTCCATTCCATTCTATTGATTTCTAAATTTAAAAAAAAATAATAAATTCAAAAACTTTCCATGTCCAATGGTGCTTACAAAGGAGGATGTACGCTGCCATACAGCTGTCCTTCAATTCTGAACTGGCCCTCCAGTGATGCATCTGTTTGGTTTTGTGCCTACAGTCAGGCGAGATTAATATGTTCACCTAAAAGATAAATGTAAGAAAAATATTTGACATTGCTGCTTATAGGTAGTCAGAATGCAAGTCACCATGGAAATCTAGGCAGCAGATTATGAAGTGCGCTTGCTGAGTGGATGCAGAACAGCCAACAGCGACAAATATATTCTACTGAGGATTGTGTGATTTGTACATTACAAGTTTTAGCTGATACAGCTGTAAGACAATACTGTAAGAGTTTTTAAAACCCCGTTCCCTACTGTCATCTCTCCTTTCCCTGTTATGAAAGGGAGCAAGAAATTCTGGAGGATCTCATCTTCAGAAATTAGCCAGGTCTCAGGAAAGCAGAGACCAGTGTTCAAAAACAAGACAAACATACAGCTGCATTTAAAGAGGGGGTTTTACTGGCCAGAGCGTTTGCCATATAATTACTTTGGATTCAATAAGCAGAAGAGGAATTTATGTTAAACTTTGACTCTGATCTAAGCAAGTTAGGCACACTGAGGCTATTCTTCAAGACAGCACAATCAACAGTGAAATCACATCTAGTTGAATGCATTTGCTCTGTGCATACAGCACTACCTAAGAGGGACAAAACCATAATTTCTACAGCTGTAGAAATCGAAACCTAAATATGAATGATGAAGACTGAAAGTTTAGAGGAATTCTTGAGCTATTCCCAGTGTAAAAGAAGAATATCAGAACACTGTGGAGCTGCAGAAAAAGGATTGCCTATCCCCACCAGTTGGTGTTTTCTTCTAGCCTTCAGGGACAATATCAAATGCCTCACTGAAAAGGATACAAAGAGAAATTGCTACTTTATACAATGAACTGCTGTCATACTTTAAAAAAATCCTAACTTGATCAGCAGATACGCAATCTTCTGTCAGTTCAGTTCAACTCCTAATGAAGCTTTTTATTATATTCAGAGGACTCTTCATAGTCTGAGAAATTAAAAATATTTTTAAAGGATTCTCTTCTCTCTACTATTAAGATTGGCAGTCAGGGAAAAGACATCAGAGGACAGGTTTTCAGAGCACATTTTTCAGGATTCTGTTCAAATTCTAGGCCATTCCTACCTCCCAACGCAGGTACTTCACATTGAATCATGTTTTTTCATAAAAGCCACGTGTAATTCTGAAAAATGAAGAATAATACAATCTTTAATTCTTAATCAATGATACTTTGGTGTGAACAGGTATATTTTAATATGTATCAAATAGATCTAAGTGTTGCTAGGTCTCTTACAAAAAACAGCTCTGACAAATTTTATGTTTGTCAGCTCTTGATACTAATACATGGAGAGCTCTCTTAAGACTATGTTTAAAAAAAGAAGAGAGAAAAAAAGCCTTGACCTTTCCTTTATTTATTTATTTATTTTTAAGTTATTCACAAAGAATTGAAAGGCTCATTGATCATCTACCTCTTGATAGTTTAGGGTTAGTTAGATAGGAGCCAAAATAATATTTTTCTTAAAACTGAAACATGGGTCAAATCCAACCATGGGATCACTGTGAAGTGAACAGAACTACTTGAAAGATGTATATCAAACTGTTTTGATATACAAGTTTTTGTATCCCAGCTTGGTCTGCAACTGGGAAGGAAGTTGAGAACACAGTGGATATAATTCACAATCAGAGCAAAACAATATTATGTCTCATGGACTCGTTTCAGTTACTCTAATCAAAATGATACCTTTAAGTTTTAGCTATCCAGAATATGAGGTAGGCTGAAGACCAGTGCATGGTAAGTTTTGAATAACTGGTAGAGATTATGCCCCTTCTCTTCGAAAAACAAACCAAACAAAAAACTCACATAAACACAAGGAAATTTAACTCACAGATGCTTAAAAAACATAAGCTTCTCCACTTGCCCTCACCTATATTTCTTTCCCAAGAAAAGCAAATACAAATGTAGAGACAGGGAAAAGAGGTCTGCAAGAAGTCTGCCTTTTCTGTCTTTAAAAAAAAAGTTTTGTTTTTTTCCTGCAAACCCTTCTAGTTTCTGTGATAATGGCTTATGTGAAATCAGAGAGGCAACAAGTGCTGAGAAGAACACCTCTGATGGCTACAATTCTCTGGCTCTTTCCCAGATCTCTCATTATCTGGAAGACCCAAACCTCAGAATCTCTCAGAGTAAAGAATTGCAAGCAAATATTTCCTTTTCTTCCTTTCTCAAAGGGCAATGGTTCCCAGCTATCTCACTTTATGCTATGCATAGGTCCTCCTTTTTTCAGAGACTACCCAAAGCTAGATTAAATCAAAACGCAGGGGGTTTTTGAGGATACAGTACAGTTTAAGGAGCACTTCTGTGAAGACCAGAATAGGGCTGAAACTGGCTTAGCAATAGAAAAAGGCATTCATTTCCTCTGGCTTTTGGCCATATTTAAGAAAAAAAACAGGAAAATGTAATACCATGCTACAAAGCAACTATTAGCTAGCCTGTGACTTCTCTGTGAGAAATTGCTGTTGCAAGACTTAGCAAATAACAAGGAATTTCATCAGGGGGGCTAAAAGTTCAGCTAGGCAGAGCACCACCTGGTATGCAAACAGAGCATGCAGTGCAGACACATCAGCAGAGTCATGCATGATACCAAACACATGTCCTCTTGGCTGCCCAGGGCACTCACCCTGATGTTACACCAAGCCAAGACGGAGCAATGCATCAGCAGCTACACTAACCCCCAGGTATCCCATGAAGTTTTCAGCTCTTTGAGGCAACAGACTGGCATGTTGCTACCCAAGCATCAGCTTTTTCTTGCATAAATACAGGGTCAATCAACATGTCTGAACAATCACAGCTTATATGCCTGCCCCTTTGGCAGGCTGGACAATAATAAAAAACGTTGACATTTTTGTTTCAGTTTTATAGACAACTAAAACTGCTGACCCTCTGTGGTGCTGTTTACATAATGTAAGAGACCTATTTCTGTGTAAAATGGCATTTCTAGCAGAAGTTACTTCCATTACCAGGAACCCTTGGCACCAAAACATGCTCTTCTAGAATACCTCATTTTAGAGAGTCCATTAACAGCATTGTAAATAGACCCACCACTCACAGGAACCATAGAAGAAGCAATTCAGGGAATAGAAAATAAATTCTTATTAGCTAATCTACATTAATTTTATGCCAATATTGGGACACTTATTAGCAACTGGTCAAAATATATTGCTACACAGATCCTAATTGCAACTTCCCAAGGTATGTTTTCCTCCAACAAGTATATCATTGCATATACTGAAGCTCACGTCATTTGCATACTTTAATATCTTCATCTCAGTAATTAGGTAATAGGAAGCGTGCATGACTGGATAGAAAACTGCATCCTTCTATTTTAGATTTTGTGCTTTATTTCCTTTTCCCTTGTAGGTAAAGGGTCTGACATCTGTTGTTTTGCCCAGTTAATGAAGTTTGTTTCTCCCCTGAAATTTGGCAGCCCTAGTTTAACATTCATCTAATTAAGAGAAAAAGGGCTTTATCTTACATACATGTGATTCACCCAGGAATTGCCAAGGCACTGCAGTATGACTTCTGGAAAGGAAGTCTTCAGATCACAAAGCTAGAAAGGCAGCACCCCCCAGTCTGTGTGCACTATTCTCCACTCAGCATATGCACTTATCCAACAAGTGCTGCTTGGAGGAGCCTGTCCTCCTTTTACCCTTTGAAGAGAACTCTCCCATTAATCTATTTTTACTGATCATCATGAAAAGTGAATAGTCTTTTCCGAAACGTTTAGCTGGGTAGCAGCACCAGCCCAAGCGAACAGGATACGGATTGTTCACACAAAATTCTCTTGTAATTATTGTCTCTGATAGTCAGCAGTGAATACAAGAGCTATTCTCATTTTAAACTAATTAACCATGAAAAGATGTCAGGCTCTTATTATCAATCTCAATCACTCAGCAGTAGCAATACTTGCAGATAAGGTCAGAATTTGCTTCTATTGTCTCCAAAGACAAAAGCGTGCTATGGCATAGACCAGAGGAGACATCTCTGCAGAACTGATTCCCAAATTCAACTGGCTTCGGTGCCATCACTGGCAGAACAGCGATGGCAGCAGCAGCCTCTCCTGGCTCTATGACAGGTTTCATCTGCTGGCAAAGAACTGAAGCCTTCTGGGATACTTATGTAGCTTTCAAATAACCCACAGCTCCTAAGAAGTTTGGAAACTCCCTATCGGAAGGAAAACTAGGATGCTCCTCCCTTGAAACCAGCACGTGGTGAAGTCACATCCTTCCACTTCTGGCATGGGCAGGAAAGTTCTGACTGTTCTGCAACACTCCCAAATATCTACTCTGGATTTGCCCTGGTCTTTCTCTGCTGCAAGCAAAGAGACATGAATTAGCTTTAAGCACAGGCATGAGATGCCTGAGCATATTTCTGGGCTGTGGTCAATCTGAATTCACAGCATCCCAGAGCCATAGATGACTTAGGACCCCATACCTCCAAAATCCAGGGTGCAGAAGACTGGGAAAAGATAAAACGGAGGCTCACAGGACACTGGCACCAAAGGAAACAGTCACTATGTCAAGAGTTTTTATGGCACATTATAAAGGCAAGCCAGCACAGCAGTACGCTGAAAAATTAGAGGTTGGATTCCCATGCAGCAGTGTAACCCTGAGCGCTGTCAGGTGCCTGCAGACAGCTTCTGCCTCCATTTTCTCTGGACGTGGACCTTTGCTGCCTACAGACTTTTCACTAAGTAGTATAGGGTTATTTGCATGCAGAACAAGAAGTTTCTGTGCTGCTCAAAATAATTTTCACTGCTGTCCTCAAGCACAACTGGTAGCTTGTTGGTTTCAACAGAAGTGCAGGAATATTAATCCAGTTGTAACATTTACTCTGGTTTATAAGTTAAGAGAAGTATCATACCCAGCAGGTGTGTATATAAAACTGGAAAGAATCTCCTAGCAGATTCATAATTTCACTCTCAACTGAATTTTTTTTAAAACTTCTCCAAGACATACTACCACACCTCTTTCTCTCCATATCCAAAAATAAATAAGCAATGAACACTTTATTTTGTGTTATGAGGAAATACCAGAGAAAGCAGATGAGGTTTACTGACTCTTCATTGTGACTTGGATTGTTATTAAAATCAAATGCTCTGTGAAGAACTGCTTTATGGAAAAGGTCAAGTAGATTGAACTTAGTTTTGTGAGATGTATTATATATCACATACATCTCACAGCTTGGATCCTTTGGTACAAACAGTTTAAAAGGAGAAAGTTATTTTATTAGGATGGCCTGGTGGTAAAGTGACCTACATATCACTGCATTTCAAGTGTTAATTTGCTAGGCAATCCCCTCCCTTTCTTGCGTGATGCTGGAATCTTGTTCTCAGGGTAGAATGGAAATTGGAACCCACTCAAAGCAAACACTGTAGATCTTGTTTGGCAGTTTTTATAGCAGAAGTTTTATATGGAGACAAGATGCTAGATAGTGATGCAAGCGTTCTGCTGTACATGCAGTCCCCAAGACCTTCAGCTCTTGCAAGTACTTATGCACATACATAAATGGAAATAATTTCATTAAAAGCAGATGCACTGTTCTGATGAAAAATGCTATATCTGTCCCTAAACACTTGCAAAATTTGCAAGCTATAAGGCCTCTCATAGGAAATGGTCTAGATTCTGTCTCAGATTTATCAGCTTTAATGTTTGTTTTGTTTTGTTAATTAACCATAATCACCCCAGATATCCTCAAACAAGGATCATGGTACTCACAGACTTCTGAAGGAATTATCATTCTTTAGATGTGACAGGGTTACAGGCATATAAACATCCTCCCGGAATGATTATCGTGCAGTACACAGCACTCATTAACTGTCCCTTTGGGTTGGTAACCATGCTGTAATAGTACAATGCTGTTTAATCAACATGTTTGTTTTATCTTTTTTTGGTAGGAGAGCAGCAAATGCTTTCTAAGATCTGGCACATTGGTTATGAGCCTCCAAGACTTGTGAACCTCTGCTCACAAGTTTTGACACTAGTTCTCCAGGTTTGTTTTTCATCATCTTCCCAAACATGTCCTAAAGGCCTGTAATGGCAGGTATGCAAAAGGAAAAAAAATCCACTTGCACTACTGTCAGAAAACCTCAGAGCTGTTTAATGAACATGCTGGCTAGACCTGCCCCAGCTAACAATACCATTAATGATAACCACTGATACCTTGCTCTCTTCAGCTGCTGAAGATGCTGGAGGCACTCAAAGAAATAAGACCCAGCTCAGCAGCACGGGCTCATTACCAGGAAAGCTGCAACAGGAGCAGACCCTGTACCGACACGGGGCTGGAGGGCTGCACGCTCCCGCACTCGGTGGAAGTCAGGTCTCAGAGAACAACCTCAACCCACATTGTGACAGGCCAGGTCCCGGGGGATGTTCAGTGGTCACAGATTCCAAGAGTTCTAATATGTATCACTGAAAACAGACAAGGAAAGAGAAAAGCCCCATCAAGCACCCTTGGCTGAAACGTCCCTTGCATCTGCCAGCACAGATTGCCATTCAGCAAGATGCTCATCCGTGTTAGTGAAGAGTTTCTGCCAAGGGTTAGGCTTTGGGGAGTGGTGTGGCAGTATCCTCCTGCAGTCAGACCCATTTAGTCACTCAGTACTAGAATATTTCTCAGGAAATGAAATCACCACACATAAGGAAGCTAAAATATTACTGTTTATAAAGCCTAGGCAGATGGCAGTTATTAGGCAGGTATTACTACATTATTACTCACAACTTGATACTGAAGATACAGATGGCTGCCTTTGAATCCCCCAAAACATATGTTATTTCCAAAACAGTGAACCTCTGCTAGCACTTACCTGGTGTATGTAAAGCAGGTTAACCCTGCTGCCAGCAATGCCAGGCTATGCCAGAAGGCAGAGGACAGCCTGCTAAAGCACAGGAAAAAGCTTTGATGCCTCATGGCATACAAATGGCTTCTTTCTTAATTCCCAGGGGCATCAGGGCTTAATACAACAAACCAGACAAACTGCTACTGCTCACCACACTAACTGCTTAACACATCTGAGGCAGCAGATGCTCTCCAAGACATCTTGCTTGGGCAGCAGCAAGGGGCAGCAGCCTATTCCCTCCCAACTCAAAGGCCATCCAGGACTGCAACAGCAGCCCGAGGACAGCTCTGCCCCATGGTCACCAGCTGCGGCTCCCAACAGCCCTGTGCCGTGGAGGAGCCTGGGTGCAGGAACACACTCCAGCCCACAAACCAACCCCAGGCCAGCACGTGCTCATTGGGCATGAGAGATTGTTTTTCATCAGATGAGTGTTTCTCCTCCATTTTCAAGTGTGCAGCAGCTGCTCTCTGTATGCCCTAAGTAATGCACAGTAATGCAGGACATACCATAGGTCCTGGCAGAGTTTTGTCTTGAAATGGCCAGCAGCAGATATCTGCTATAAAATACAGGGTGAGAGTGCAACTCCATAAAAATAAAGTGTGCAGATACACTGCTTAAGGAGAACTGCAAGTGTGAAATAAGGTCAGGGAAAAAAAAAAGTTAAACCAATGGATACAGTTTGCTTTACTGCACATTTTAAAGAGAAGGATCTGTCAGTAAAATTACCTTGGTTTCAGATCATTTGCAGGACTCCAGCAAGCTAAGTGTTTGCACCTAGGAGCCGCAGCCTTTGCACAAGCATTTTCTTTTTGTGCCAAAACTAAAACAATCAGCACGCTGAACAGAAATGCAGTCGTACCTTTTGGCAGTGTGTCTGGGGCAGCCCAGCCAGCAGTGAGCACCCCGGGAGCATCTCGGTCTCCAGCCTTCACAGTGCTGCACGGAGCCGACCAACAGTGAAAACAGGCACCAGTGCAAGCAGCCCCAGCTGAAAGTCTGCTACAGAAAAGCAAAACTCTGTTATCTAGAAGCATGAAAATGTGGCCTTGAGCATAAGACCAGCAGCCAGCTCTCTCCCCACCTGTTTTTTCCTCACTTATTTATTGTCACACACATTGACTGTAGCTCTTCTCAGACTGCAAAATCTTATCAGAGAGGCAGTTTAACAGCTCCAACTCGTAAGTGGAGAAAAGAAGCTGGTTATTTCCAGAAATGAGAAGCAGAGCTGCCTATGAACACACTTTTCACCAGTAACATTAGTAAAATAGCAAAAACAAGCAGTGGCTCTGTTCACAGGTGCACACTGCATACAATTCCAATAGATTTTTCTAAATTAGTGTCCAGTGAACATTATGGCAGTGCCTACCAAAACCTGGAGCAGGAGAGTTTTTAGCTAAGCTGTTGTTTCTCTGCCACAAGAAAAAAGTACATTAACCACCAAGTCACCAAGCTAATGAGACAAGACATGTCATTGTTACTGTAGTAGCAAAGGAAATGCTGAACTGCAAGATAAGATTATTCCAAAAGAATCAAGTTCTTATCTTGGAAATAGCTTATTTATGAGACATATCCTGCTACAGCGACTTTGCAACAAGATTGTACTGGAAAGGTTAAAAAAGAAATAAATTAAAAAATGCAAACTGAGTAACAGAAATTTTTTGTTTGAGTTAAACAGTACATTATAATGTTTATGCAAACAAAAGCCAAAAGGATTTGGGCATTTTCTAAAGCTTGATGTTACAACTTAAAATTTAATTTAAAGTGAGTTTTCATTACCACATATCCATGTGTAACATCCATACATACACATCTAGACCATTATTATGCAGTCTTTCATATTGCCCAACATCTTAATCAAAGAACATAGCTGTTGCCATAGTTCACCCATTTACAGAAATCCTAGACCTTCCTGTCCAACAGAGGTTTCCCTGTCCTGGCGTCCAGGGCAGCAGAGAGGTTATGGACTGCATGAGTTGCTGGGAGGGCATTTAGATGGAAATGAGTTCTCCTGAAAGTACCAGGCAGGCACAGCTCTCCCACCTGCTCTTTCAGAGCTTTCCTATATGTAATATTTTTTAGGACACACCACTGAGATTTAACTCTCCAAAATAACGGGTTAACAACATCAAAAATGGATTTTGAGCAGCTACTGCATCTGCTGCTGTGTAAGGACAAGCTGGTGCTCCTCTGAAACATCCACTAATTTCCATAGGTGCCACCTGAGGATTTTGGCGTCTCTTGCAAGCATGCTTATAGGAGTCAGTTATCAGAGCACAGCTGTGGTACAGATTCTTGGGGACTTCTAATATTACAGCCATGATTACAGCATTGGAGGCTGTCAGAGCTGACAATCAGAAAGGGAAACTGTTCCAAAGGGAGTCCACAGAAAGGCAAAAAAGTTTGCAAGATGCACATGCTGGCAGCTAAGACAAGATTACTTCATTCCTATCCTTCAACCATGTGATGAGAAGTTAATTAAGAAAATTCACAAAAAAAAGGTGAAAACGTAGCTGCTGAATTCCTTACGCAATTTCAGTCTTACAAACATCAGTAGACTTTGGTAAATAACGTACCTTTGCCATATTTTATTTGGGAGGGAGATGTGATATTTTATTGTCCTGCAGTGCATGATGAACATTAAATCAGCACAGTATCTGCAAACATAAAAGGACAAACAAAAACAAACAAAAAAAATCAGAGAATTTGCCTGCAATTATAGTTTAACTCTGTAAAATACATTTTTCTATAGTAGCAACATGCTTTTACTCACAATGAAGAATTAATCATAAAATCATTTGGGTTGGAAAAGACCCTTAAGATCATCAAGTCCAACCGTTAACCTAGGACTGTCAAGTCCACCACTAAACCATGTCCCTAAACACCTCATCCAAATATCTTTTAAATACCTCCAGGGATGGCGACTCAACCACTTCCCTGGGCAGCCTGTTCCAATGCTTGACAACCCTTTCCGTAAATAAATTTTTCCTAATATCCAATCTAAACCTCCCCTGGTGCAACTTGAGGCCATTTTCTCTTGTCCTATTGCTTGTTACCTAGGAGAAGAGACTGACACCCACCCCTCTACAACCTCCTTTCAGGTAGTTGTAGAGAGTGATAAGGTCTCTCCTCAGCCTCCTTTTCTCCAGGCTAAACAGCCCCAGTTCCCTCAGCCGCTTCTCATAGGACTTGTGCTCTAGACCCTGCACCAGCTTTGTTGCCTTCTCTGGACACGCTCCAGCACCTCAATGTCTTTCTTGTAGTGAGGGGCCCAAAACTGAACACAGTATTCGAGGTGCGGCCTCACCAGTGCCAAGTACAGGGGGATGATCACTAGTCCTGCTGGACACACTATTTCTGATACAAAATTAAATTCCACTATGCTTTAAACAGAACAGATGGGTTTGTCTATATCTGAAAGCATCCAACAGGTAAAATGCTTTCCTCATTGTGCGAAGAAGATTTATCAGAAATCTATTTATTCTATCTTAGAAAACATACTCAATAGAGACCATGAACAAAAATAAAATCCATCTGTCTGGCTGCCCAATAAAATAGATCTTAGTGCATCTTCAGGGAAGGACGTCTCACAAAACGTATCCATAGTATTTCATAAAATGACAGAAACTGTCGTATCAAGTCCTGTTGTTGTACAGGACGAAAGAACAATGCTTCATCCTATCAAACAACATTCTGGCATCGAAGGGATATTATTAAAGTTTAGAAGTGGGCAACTTAGCTCTTTAGTTTTGAATGCCAATCAACTGAAATATATCATTTTAGCACTGGAAACCATATATATTGGAACCAGAACACTGGAAGTGGCAAAATGAGTGATGGAACACACAACATATTAAAAATCACAGAAAAGAATGGGATTGTAAGTAAAGCTACAGGCCTACCAAAAAAGCAAGGCACAGATGAACTAGTGAAAATTCTCTTCTGTTTTTAAGAGTGTAAAATTTAGGATAACAGTTTAAGAAAGTCATTGAATAGGATGCAGAAAGATACATTTTGCAGTATCTAAGCTAAAGGTGCTAGTAGACCACAATTTAAAAAAAAAAAAAGTAAAGTCTGTTCTTCTAGCTGTGAGTTACTGAGTTCTAGCAAGCAATTCCCAGAGTGATATTCACTCATTTCTATTATTTTTATACCTAATTACATAATGAACCATTAAGATCATATTTTACATAATATATTTGAAAGATTTCATCCAAAGGGAACAGTAATGCAATTTTGTAACGCTTAGAAAAATAATTTTCTGACAAATTCGCATCATTTTTACAGATCTTCAAACAACTGTGGAGTTTCTTGTTCTCAGCCAAGGTGAGCTATGAAATCGCAGTCCTGATGGTTATTATTAATGAGCTTTCAGCCTAGGGGGGGAAAAAAAAAAAGGTCAATTGCATTTATCTGAAAAATAGAGTAAATCCCTTTTAATACTTTAGTGCTTCCGGGTTCTATTGAAAGAGGAATTATATGTTAAGCAGTCAAAAGCCTACATGGGCATCTTTTTTATTTTATTAGAAATATATACATATTTGAGACTACCAAAGGTCAGGACAAAGTCATCAGGCTTCTTACTGCAACTGGACTGAAGTCTGGCTGGAATGATTTACGTGGCATTTACAGTTTTTTCCCAAGAATATAACTAGTCCAATGCTAAAGACAGGAGAATGGCTGCTGGTGACTCTCACTTGCCCTCCCCAAGGATGCGAGCATCGCAAGAAGTCCCCTTTTGAATAAATGGAAACACAGACATCAGCTCTGTTCACTGCAGCAGAAGCTTAATTCTTGCATAAATATTTCTTAACACAGAGGTCAAGGGGTACAAAGACTTATTTTTGTGCTGATGCTCCTCCTATCTAGTGACAAGATCTGACAGCAACATCTTGTCTGATATATGGCTAAGAGATGTAGCTTCTCATCAAGGCTCCTTTTTCCTAAATTATGCAATTCTTTAGCTCTGAACAGACTGAATGCCCCACAGAAGCAAAAAAATGGAGTGGATGGAATAGGAATAGATAAATCTGTTGCAAAATAGCCCTGATCAGCTTGCTATGCAAATTCCACAGTGTCACCATGCATTAGAGAAGTTAATAGCTACATGAAATGCTACTTTCCCCCTTAATAGACTAGATATAAAGTTAAAATTCATGTTTAAGTTATGAGATACACCACTAGAAATTACCATGAAGCATGCATGTGTACCCGTACAGGCTCATTAATGTGTTTTTCTGGTTTTATGCACTCCAGGAAAGTAGGAGTTTGGTGCACACAAGGGATAGGGACAGCTCAAGGGGATGTATTTAAATCTGTCCTGTATTTTTTAAAGTCCAGTATATCAATTTAACTCTTGTCCTTCCCAACTGATCTTTATGAAAAGATCACAGTGAGAAAACACAACAGCTTTTACAAAGCAGCTAAGAAACTATGTCTTTTCGTAATGTCACAGTGAAAACAAAGCTAATTAAAAAAGAGTCTTCATAAGTGCAAAAAATGATTGATTTCTTCTGTAAAGTTTTAATGCAGTGAATGCAATCCTCAGAAAAATGGAATCAATATAAACTCAATGTTTGGAAGTTTCTATGTATGTAATGACATTAAGTACTCTGGAATTTAAATTTTATTCATTTTGACTGTGGTGACATTTTCAGATACAAGAGAATTGTTTCAAGGGTATATGAAATATGTTTTTAAAATGAAGTATCTTTAACACTTGAATGTATACTCTAAATTAAAGCATTGCTGCAAAAAGTACATCTATATTTCAGAATACGTTTTTCTACCAACATGTCTGTTTCAGATTGTGTGTGTGTGTAATAAGTATGTAGACATTTCAGCCCTGAGAACCAAAGATCTCCAACTTAACCTTTAAGCATTTGGAAGTGCAAACAGGTCATATAAAAGCAATAGAAATTAGGAGCAAATAATGGAAACATGCTCTTCCTTGGAAACAGTTGTGACAGTAAATACATTTCTTGAGCTAGACAACAAAAGAAAATATTACTCTCATTCTCTGCACAAACACACAACATGCTTGGGTTTTTTTCTTTCACACAAAATTTACTAGTAGGAATGGTGAATAAAGCCATGAGCTTCAACGATTCTATCAGGCAAAGGAGAAAGAAGGGGACTACATAAACTAATAGCTATATCATTTCGGCATCCTGCTGCAAGTAGAGGGATTTTCCTCTTAACAATGGGTTTGCATTAAAGTTTCATATGCTTATTTTATGCTAGTCAGAATAATAATGCACATTTCCACATGGTAACATCTCTTCTGGAAATGAATGCGGCCAGTTTATCACTGACAATGGGATTTTTGAACTGGTATAGAGAATTCAGCATTTGAGTTGAATTACCGGTCAACAGCAATCAGTGATGGTGGCGACCCAAGTAAGGTAAAGGAATAAAAATCCGTATACAGACTGGACCAGACTACGAGAAGCAGCTTTCACAATCACTGTAGAAGAAACAGCACAAAATATTTTTCTGGTTTATTTAGGACATTTCACTGCATTACAACACGTGTGCACACACACTGAAAACGTGTGTGGTTAAGTTAAATATCACCTAGCACTGGGGACTGGCTGGATCCAGAAATCAGTCTCCAGCACTGTTTATGCCACAGCGTGTCAGTCATGTTTCTCAGTGCTTGAGTTACCAGGAATGCATATCACCACAAGAGCCAGAGCGAGCTGAAGATGCCCAGAGACTGTTTTAAAATATTTCCAACATCTTGGAAGTTCCCATAAATGTAAAACTATGTGATTATTGCCACAGTCACAGTCCCGTACAGCAGGGCATACAGAAAAGATTAGTGTGTGTCTCTCCTCTGCAAGTGAAAAGCAGTTCAGAGAGTTTTCATTTAACTATAAGAACAAAAACTGTAACAGGAAAATGGTCCAGAACAGAGGGTTTGAGAGAGGGTTATCACACAGGCCACAGCTGAGAGCAGCTGGTAAGGAGCAGGTGGGTGTTGCCAGGTGGCCTTTTTTATACCCTAAGTGGTTTTGAGAAACTCTCAGGCCCTCTCAGCTCTTACTATAGGTTAGTGTGTTTTAAAGGACTGTCACAAGAGTTACTTAAACATTCTCTCAGTGGAAAAGCATGGGTTTTCTTAAACTTCAAAAGTGTTTGGGCATATTTAGCTGTCCCTGAAAATACAGGTATCCACTGCTGATCCAGGAGGGCTCTGGTGAGTTTGCCAGGCTTATCTGTCTTCATATCACACTTGCCTTGAACATTCACAGCTATTAAAGAGGTTTATGGGATTCTAGAAATATGGCTGTTCTGTCAGAAGTAATATGGTCTGGTTTCAAGGACTTGCTGTACATATTTGTAGTATCCTTCTGATAAAGACTATTCCAGATGAACAGTTAGAAGTATTCTACCCAGACACTGTAGCATGCCATATACTACCAGAAAAAAGAAGGGAAAAAGAGCTGAGATTTGCTCTTTATCTTTTATTTTTCTTCCTCTCCATATTTCTAAAACTCAGAGTCAGCTCCCCAACTATCAAACTCTCCATGAAATCTCAGGGCAACCAAAAAATTGCAACTCAGATGAGAAGGAGATGTTTGAGATCCTCCTTTTTTCTCCTGTAACTCTGCAGTCTTGTAACTCCAAGAACACAGTCCTTCAGAGTTCTGCAACAACAGAAACTCAGGATCAGCAGTCACAGACTCCTGCAAAACCCCAGTTTGGCCCTAGATGAAGTTACTCATTCCTGAGCAAGGAGTGAGACACTGCCCCTCTGCAAAACACAGCAGGAGACCACACAATACAAGCTGTATCCTAATGCACATGCACAAGGGGGAGGCATTTGCTAAATTTTAAGTGTTTGAATTAGGAAACTTAATACTAGTCCTTTAATGTAGTGCTTTGGATGCAACATACTGGGGGTTTCGCACACCTCAGGAACTGTGCCAAGTCATCTCCAGTTCTCATTTACGCCCAAAGCTCTGATGATCAGGATAGCTAGGTGGATCAGCATAGCAGAATTTGCTGTGGCATTGAATTGAGCCCATATTTATGGCAGCATACGTGAGCAACCACTGCTAAATAATCCCTCCCATCCAGGCTCTGGTGGTGCCATGCATGCCAACTCACAGGGCACAGATCCAAAAGGCACCACCATCAGCTCTTGGCCTCAGCTTCTGCAACAAATGAAGACCATCAGACCTCCTAACCAAACTCCCTCAAGAATCAGACTATTTCAGAAAAATCCTTTTAAAAATACATACTAAGAGAGAATCCATCATAGCCCCCATTATTTAATAGTTACTAATCAGCTGATATTCTTCTGATTTCCTTTGATACATTTTGGAAAATTTTATGAAAAAATAAAAGCAAAGCACCTGTGATAGAAACTGCAGTTTTTACTACTTAATAATGGCAGCTAGGGTCACAGGTGAAACCAAAACCCTGCTCTGATATTCATGCAAAGCAAGAAGCCATTACCTCCCCATAGAGCTTACAAACGAAGTGAATGAGAAATAAGCAGAGGAAGAATTATCACTCTGTCACTACAGACAGGACATGAAAGAACAGAAGAAATAATGTGTCCAAAGTCACATCAGAGCCTGCAGCTGAGCTGAAAAAGTATAGTACAGTACCTGAACAACAACAGAGAAAACATATATTGTGCACCTTCTCTGCATAGCACCAAACAACCCAATAGCATCATCTTTTTGTCACTGTACACAATCCCTGAAGGGCAATGTGCACAAGGTATATACACATCCAACAACAGACACACTCCAGAGCCATCGATGCTTTCAGCTCAGGGGTTTCTTGCTCAGAACAGTTCTGCAATACACCAAGAGGGACATTATTCTAAGTCTTTGAAAACCGTTTCTAATGAAGGTCTTCCTTTAAGGACTGGAAAAGACTCAGTGTTCTCTGTTCACTTGAGACTGAACTACAAAAATAAAAAGCCAATATCCCTGAAAGTCATTACATTGAGATGTTTAAAGAACAGACATGGATTCTACTGAGGTAGAAAGAAACTGTGTTAAGTGATCAAGAATTTGCTTTTGTTTTTAATATATAAAGAACAAACTTCAGATGATGAATGCACTTTGGCAGGTTTCCATTTTTTGCTGTACTACTGTAATGATGATATAAGGCTTGACATTAAGGGCACCAGTCTCTGAAAATTACTTTTATGTCACTAATATTCTATTTTTGAGCTTAAGGTGAGTGAAATGACATACAAATTGCTGCAGTAGAGGGATGCTGTAGGTCAGGTCATACAAGAGCAATAGGTACTAACTTCCATCTGTGCAAGGTGGAGTATTATCACAAATACACTTCGCAGAAGATGATAATTGGCCATAACATTTGAGCCAAAAAATGTTGGTGTTCACCCCATGGCCCTTCTCCTGAGGATCATGCAACAAAGGAAGAAAACAGAACATCACATTAATCTATGAATATCTGAGTAATATCCTCCTCCAAATGCAGCCCTACCTAAATCAATGACAATAAACCCAGGCGACATACATGATGTAGGTACTGTTTTTTCAGTACGACACACAAATAACTATGAAAAATCTTAGCCTGGAAGGGGTTGTAAAAGATGCAGTGGATAGCAATACAGAACTACTAAAGACAGAGAAAACACAAAGAGTCTAAGAGATGGGCATAGAAGCATGGCAGGGAGTACCAGTGAGAAAGTACAGTCCGGGGAGTCACTACCATCGTTCAGCTGGCAGACTTCTTCATTTAAAAATTGCTCTGTTTTTCTTATGGTACGAGTGAAATTTTGTGGAAGAAAAATCTTCTGATACTATGTTTCAACCATATTCTGAGAAGCTCTACACAACACTTATAAACCTAAATTTTGAAGATATTGAATATATGGGTTGGAGGGGCAGTTGGGGAGGGGACGAAGCTATTAGCTTTCCATGGTAAAATTATTTTTTAAATTATTTTAATAAGAAGTTCCATGGAAAAAACCTCACTAAGAACAACAGTACTGGCTGTATATCATCTTTTCCAATTAAAAAAATCTGTACACTCCATCTCTAGTTCTGGGTATTAACATTTATTTAGACCAGTGAGTTCCATCCACAATGAAAATTCATTTTCCCAGTTATTCTATACAGTTTCTAACCCTATAGGAGTTTAGGGGTGTTTTTGCAGGAAAGCTAGTTTTAGTATGGATCCCCACAACAACTACAGACTGTGATGCCTTAAAACTGCATTTCTAAAATTATGTGAAATCTTGTCCCCTGGCAGTGACTGGCTGTTGGCTCTCCATACCTTCAGGCAGCCATACAGCACAGCAATGATGATAAACTAGTTTTTGGATCCTGTGTACTGTTGACTTACATGAACGTTAGAAGCAAAATTAGTAGTTTGAGGTAACAGAATTGTTAATTAGGTGGGAAGAAATGGCCTGCCATAAACTTTCCTAAAGGTGGAAATTTCAGAGCTGATGAGGCTCATCTTACAGATCTCACAGAAAACCTAAATATTTTATGTAGGCAGGTTAGGAGCAAAATACACGACGATGCTAACTTCATGGGAAATTCTCTCTCCCAACCTGTTTGTTGCCCACGTTGCCATTATGGCTTGTGTTTTAAAATAGCCACCCTGACAGGAGGAGCCTCAGCATCATAACAGTTTGCAGTTAACTCCATGCGTGTGTGTTCACTTCAAACTGCGAAAATAACTAGGATTAAGTCTAACTCATTCTTCTGCACTACCACATGTCAGAAAAGAAGGGGAAAAAAAACTGAAAAAAAAATCTCACAGGCAGTACGAAGTCTACGAAAGATTCAAACTCAAGGGTGCTAATAGCTATTTGACATGAAAAGAAAAACGAACAAAAAAACCCCAAAAACATAATTAATTGCCATAAAGTTTCCACATGTTTATGGTAGGGTAAACCAATCAAGAGAGTAATAAATTTATCCTTATGTTTATTTTTTGATTCTTCACTATTGTTACCTAGACGCAAGAGAGAGAGAGCCAGAAACAGAAGTCAGAAGATCTGTGTCTAACAGAATTACTTAATGAAATCACCAAAAAGGAGAGTAACCTAGAACAAGATACTTACATGCACTAAAGCCTTTTCTCTTCAAAACTGTGCAAAGAGCCCAAATTAAGGGATTATACATTGAAAGAGAACAGCTTCCACTTTCATACCTTTTTTTTTGCCTTTGGCAGAGGCACATGAAAACAGAGAACTGGCCCTGGCTCGTTCAGGAATCAGGCTAGTAAAAGAAAATAAAAAAACAAAGCAGCAACAGAACGACTCAACTTTCCACTCTCTGATTTTACACAGGAGCTGCAGTTCTACTGATGCCAAAAGAGTCATGATCAATTCATGCTATTGAAGCAAGGGACAGGTACCAGATGCTGGAAGATGCTTTCATTACACTGTATCCTACAGGCACTGTTGTGCTGTCATTAGTCAAAATAATTAGAAGAAATCAGATGCTGGCTAGAGCATTATCTGCAGAATTTCAAATAAAAGGAAATTTTCCTAAATAGCACTTCAGAAGACGACTAATGTGTGTACCTGTAGAGGCTTGCTCTCCTGACTTCTAGATCACCTTAGCCAATTTAAAGTATTTTTGGATGAGTGTCTTCTGGTCCCAGGACTCAAGAGAAATGTGACATTCACTCAAAGTGAAATTTTAACTTGATAAACAAAAATACTGCTTTACACAGTGCAATTAAACTGTGAAACTCATTATCCCAAGATACCACTGGGATTAGAAACTTAAAAAGATCTAGAGGGAGACAGGGCACTGCAACAATCACCAGAACAGCAAGATTTAAAACAGCAAATGTTGACAAATTTTGGCAAATATCATCTCTCAGGCTTCAAGGCCTCAGTATCTACAGTTGTCCTGGAAAGAAGACGCTCCATCAGGTGAATCCCAGGTGATCTGGCCTGAGTGATCTACAAGCTACCTTTTGGGACCCTGCCTTCCAAAAGGGAAGTGCCATATTAAGATGTAGCTCTCTACAGCATAGAAAACATGACTGCCTTTGCCCAACAAGAACCACACTAGTAAACTAAGGGCATACATGTGAATATTTCTGAGAACCTCTTTGAAATGAAAGTCTGATTTTTCAGACTGCAACCTTTCTTTCAGTTTAGTTATCCTCTTTGTTCCCAATGCCCAGCCACACTCTTTCTGCCCCAGCTGCTCTTCCCCCAGAAGCTGCTCTCATTAGCAGTCTGTATGATGAGCTCTCATGGTTGCTTACAGCAAATGGACACCAGTGCTGAGACATCATGACAGGCGCAAGGTGGCAGGGAGGGACTAAGCAGAGTCACAGACAGCCATACGGCAAAACTTATCCTCAGATTTGGCCCTTGTGGGAAATCACTCCAACCTCAGGTGCAGTGGCAGGACATTGTGGGGTCCCTCCATATCATCCCTGTTCTCTTTCCTCTCTGCCTCCAAGCCTTGCTCTGCGACCTTCAACACCTTTCCTCTCTTGCATCTGGTTGGCAATGTCTGCTGATGGCAATGACCAGCTTGGCTGGGACTTGGGGTGCATATGCAGCAAACAGAACTGAAAGCATCATGCCTAGAGGAGCAGGGGCTGGAAGTCAGAGTGGAGACCTCTAGAGACAATTTTCTCAAGGTGCCTTAAAAATACTTACACATTCAGCAGTCTCTTTAACTTGAGATGCAATTTCTGCATACTCACATCATAAACAGTGAAGTATGGCAAACAGAAGACACACCAACACTTTCTGAAGACATCAACCCTAGTATGAAAAATATTTTTGCTAGCACTGCACATGCTCATTTATCAGAGAAACTGATGGTCCTTGGAGGCATGAATACATTGCAGAATAGCACCATCATCAAACCTTTCACAGTAGTTGTGTCGCTTTTCCTATGATGTGCCAAAATATTTTCCATTCAAACACTTCTTGAATACAGTGGCTGCTTTAATTGCAGAGGTAGTTCTGCAGGTTGAGAAAAGAATCAAAATCACAGAGCTGAAAGATAATAAGGAGTTTTATGAATAACTTTTTCTCCTTTGGCTCCTTCCAGTCTAATTATTAACATCCTATTTATTTGTATTATAATACAGAATATAATCATGTACAACACAAGCATGCAGACAGAACAAAAAAAGTTCATATTCAGGAAAGCTCAAAATCCAGCACAGATAGAGGCAGTCAGAGAACAAGAGGAAGTAGAAAACACCAGGTCATGATGATCCAATGGTGGTTAACCACGACAAGATCTGGAAGCACTAACTGTGCTCAAATATGTCAAAGAAAGCAAGTGGGTAAAAGAACAGGGCAGAAGGGCTTTTCTGAGATGGAGTTATCGTGAGCTCCTTTGGAGACTTCGCGCTACCTATTTCACTGGACAACAAGAGAGAAATAAACTAGTTCTTTCACGAAGAGTATGAGGAGCTAAGAAGAAAAGCAAGGCAATTACTTTTTTCCAGAAGCCCGGTGTCACACGTGGTCTGCACTGGAAAACATGTGCTTATAGATAATGCTGCTGTTCTCTAAATTCACTGCCCAATCTTCCTGCCTTCTTATCTGAAACAGAACACCACTTTCACAAATGTACCACTTTTCTTTCCCTTCTCTATCAAAATAGTCTCTATTTGAAGCAGAGGCCATGAGGAGCACAGAACTACTACCCAACCTCCCAGAACAGCAAAGGGCACTGAATAGGTTTGGGTAGCTGTGGTGGATAAGTAAATTGCATTGTTCCAGAGACTGGTCTGAGACCTGAAGAAGCAAAGGTATAATATTTATGACATGTAGATTAAGCACTGTTTGATGCAACTGCAAATATCTGAAAGGAATAGTTTTGTTTAAAACAAATATCCTCTCAAAGTCCCCTGGTTTTGAGATGCTTCTTAATGGATTTATCTCTCTCCAGTAAAGGTAGCAAGGGAATGGTCAAAGTATTTCCCCCCCCTCCCCAGGGTGATATTTGTTTAAATAACTGTCTGCTGAGAAAAAAAAAAAAGCTGTGGTTTTTGTAAATAGATTTACATACAGAGAACAAAAGGACTGGGACTGTTTAGTGCTTCTTTGGCTAGAAATACATTTGTTTAATTTATTTTAGTGCTTTTTCACCTTTTTTTTTTTTAATCTAGAGCTGCCAGGAGTCAAATTTCAACCCTTCATGGCAGTACAATCCCACGTAAAGGCTTCTTCATTAGTAAAGCAAAGCACAGAAGCCACTCACAACATTTGATGAAAGATTCAAAAATAGTGAAATGTGTTTCAAAACTTACACGGTTTCAGCAGTTCAGTTTTATGCCCCTAATACCATGTCAGTCTAAAATGACCTTAACCATACTTTTCCAACCGAACATGCAGAACATCTCTTGAGCCCTGGAAAGAGAGCTTAAGATGTATTTCATGTCATAAAAGTTATGAAAAAAAATACAGTTCAACTGTAAAAAATACTGGAAAATTATTATTAAATAAGGGAGGCAATATTTCCCAATCTTCTTTAGGGTCCACGTTCTACTTCTGCTCATACTCAGTTTGCCTTCTCTGAAATAATATAACATTTTTCATCAATTAAAAAGCCCTTGTCTCCCAAAGAGATTTAATCACTAAGCATAATTCTGCTAAAAACTTAATTTTGTTTCAGTGGCAATAAAGAGCATCATCCCGGTCTTATCGGCATTATAGATTCCAAAACTGAAGTAAAGTTATGTGTCCTGATGTAATTTTATAGCTACTGTCAAAGAAACATAAGATTAGCAAAATTGTGATCCCAGCTCCATGGAGCATCTTCAAAGCCTACCCTTTTCCGAGTAGTTCATTTGTCAAAATAGCACAGCAGCAAGCTGTGCAGCACAACATCCCCAGAAGTACACCTAAATACCCTCTCTGAGCCCTGCTCCTCTCCTTTCCCTGTCAGGTGAACAATTTGCAGTTATATCAAGAAACTTGTTTCTTAGTCTAGTATGCGCTTTTACAATCCTCATGCATTAGCTACTGTTCCACCAGCTAGGCCAGTCATCCAGACACAGCACCTAATTACAGGAACTAATTTATCTTTGACATCTCCTTATCTGGGGCCCAGATGAAACCAGCTTGATCGGTACAAGAGCAGTCACAGAAATATAATGAGAGGTGGTTCAAACATCAGTACTGGAACCACATGCTATAAAACAATGTAAAAAGCATTCCTCTCTTTCCTGCTAGCTAGTAGTTGCTAGACATAACGTGTCTTTGCAACTATATCAGAAATCATATCTTGTAATTTTACAGTCTTCAAAGGCCTTTAAATTGCAGTAGCTTCGCTGCACAAGTTTCATGGAAGTATTCTGGGAGAGCACAGATGCTGGACGATGCTGGGGGGGTGTGGAATAAAAACACACGTTGATTTTTTTCATTAGGAGGGGAAGAAAAAGAGAGATATAACAAGAGGGTAAAAATTATAACGACTAATTATGATTTTTAAAAATAATCAAGCTATAATCCATAGCACAAGTTTGAAAGGGATCTCAGGAGGTCATCTAGTCCAATCTGTTGCTCAAAGCTGGGTCAAAGCTGAATTCATCCCCAGACCAATTCCAAGTCCAGGACAACAGCTCTGTGCCCTCTTCCACACACACGCACACTAAGAAAATCCATCCCAAACTGAACAAGACAGTTCATAACATTAGTTCCCTCACTTCTTTACACAAGCTTATTTTTACTACAATGATACAAAAATAATGGCATAAAAGAAACAGCTGGTGTGGAAACACAAATCTTAAATCAACTTTCTAACTAGTTTTGTTTGTTTTCATTAAAATAGTTAATGGAAACAAGAAAGTATGAGCCACAGGAAGTAACAACGCCAGTAGGTTCGTGCCTTGTGGTTGGACTCCCTGACATGTAACACATTGCTGGCACTAGCGAAAGCTTTGTTGTATTTGGGATATTTGCATTTCTTTCATGTAAATTCTCTAAAGAACTCAAGGGCTAAGCACATGATGACACATTTCCCTTCCAGACACTAATTGGGTTGCTTTCCTTTAATTAGCCATCTGTTTTCATAAAATCTGGAGGAATTCCATAAGTTAGATATCTATTTCTCTGTCAGATTTTACCAAAATCTGACAAGGGGTTAAAAAGTTATCAGGTGAACACAGAGGGACAGACTGACAGTGTGCCTGAATAAGATTTAATTGCCTCAGGACATGGGGCTAAAATAGATGCACGATTTATAATCGCTTCTGAAGATGGGCCCACTGGCAGGCTATAATGCAGAGCTCAGGAGTTAATTTGATTTAAAAAAAAAAAAAGATCAGCAGGAACAGAAACCCATCAATGCTTCAAACATTTGTGAAGTTTTTGGGGTGAAGGCAGAGCAAATACTGCTCCCACAGATGAGAAGAGCTACTGCTGGATGGACAGACAGCACATGGTCTGGAATAGGCAGGGGGTGGTAGGTCAGGTTTTTTAATCCTTAAAAAGGTTTATTAAATGAAGTTTAGTGAAATGTTCAAGTAAAATGCATCCTAAGCTTATCTTTACTTCACTTAGCCTGCACTGAGTTAGTTTTCTTTGCTAACCCCTGACAAGCACCAGACAGTCTTTAGAATCTGACAGCAATCTTGCACAGCACAGAGGAAAAGAGGTAAGATACTATTATTATCTGTGACAATCTACACTGATCAAGAAATGCTCAAAAAACCTACAGTTCATAATAGTTTAGACTATGGCATCATTGACACAGATTTTTCATTTTTTTCCCCATCAAAATTAGAACTATGATAAGCAACAAGACCTCTTGCATTCAGATGGAGAGGCCGGAGGAGAAACACAGCTCTTCTGCCAGCTGGCAGGTCAAGCAAGTGTTCTGTAACCACCCAACTTTATCCTCCCGCAAAAGTGTATTTGTAATTCAAATATTTTCATGTAGCTGCACCAAAGATGCTTCGTTTCATGACTTTCATCTATTTTATAGAAGATTACTCAGTTTGGTGGGCTGTGTCATGAGTAGTACTGCGCTCAGGACACATTGGTAAGTCAGAATGAGGGCCTGCCTCTTGGGCATTGCTCCTTCTCTGCAAGGTTGGGCAGCAGAAAGCTCGACCAGAAACAGATTCTAACTCAAGCTGCAAGAAAAGACACAACAAACAGGTGAAAAAAAATCCTGATTAAAAACCAAAACACTCAATTTCAGTGAGACACCCAGAAGAGTCACACTTTCTATTGAGATTCTTTTTTTTTAAGCTAGAAAATATTTCAGGGAAGCTTTGCTTCTTCCTTCTATATAAGATTTATACATATAAAAAATATAATATATACAAAAAATATCAAATTATACCTGTAGTTTCACAAAGAGTTGCAAGGACAGTTTTAGGAGCAACTATATACAGACCTGTGGCCAAGCCAGTCAGTGAATCAAGATAGAGACTGGCAAAGACTCATTCATCTCAAAGAATTGTTTAATGTGACTCTCTGCAGCAGCTCACCCAAGTATCTGGGCAGTCCTCCTTGCATGGCAGGGCCCCACACTCGTTGTGTTCCAGAGGAACTGAAGCACAAAGAAGGACTTCCCCAAAGCCCAGGAGAAGTTTAAAGCAGAGGAAGGATTTGCTTCCCATTCTCCCCGGTGCCCTAAACAGTGATCATCCCAGAAAGTCCGTCAATGGGTCTTGCCCATCATCCCTTCTCAGGAAGCTCGTGCAAAGCCGGGCTTTGCTCTCTGCCTCTGTCCCAGACACATACGTGCCTCGGATCAGAGTTATTTACATTCAACAGTTATTTACCCATTCAATCTTCACAAGCCTAAATCATCACAGGACCGCTAGCTTCCCCAGCATCCAATCAAGTAACACAACAGTTTATGTCCCAGATCAGCATGTCATACTTAGTGCAGGTCTTACAACATGGATGCTGTTGCACACCTTGTTTGACAGACAGTTCTGTCCTACAGGAACAAGAGAAGCCTCAAACTAACAAAACTGCATAATTTCAGATAGCTTTAGATGCTGCTGTGTGCATTGGTCTTCCCCAAGACACACACATGCTGGACTGTGGGTAACAGCAGTGACACAGCCTAAACCATCCTTTGCTTTAAAACTCTCCATGTACTTTGACCTTCATAAATCCAAGACAATCCATAGGATCATTGTAACTTTGCCATTTGGTGAAAGTGGAAAAGACAAAAAATAAATACCAGCTGATAGAAGCAGCACATTTGTACCCATGGATGGACTAAGAGAACATGGTCTAACCTTGCCAGAATCCCTCAGAGCTTTCTCCAGCTGTGTCCTTGCTGAACTGGCCTCCCCATAGTGATGGGTAGCATCAGCCTCACTC
This sequence comes from Ciconia boyciana, assembly GCF_034638445.1. Lineage (NCBI taxonomy): Eukaryota > Metazoa > Chordata > Aves > Ciconiiformes > Ciconiidae > Ciconia > Ciconia boyciana. The sequence goes on from NC_132945.1 coordinate 11,109,655, forward strand.
TGAAAAGAATAATTCTGTCTTGCAAAGGAAGAGAAAAGAGGAAAAAAACACACACCAAAAAAAACCAAAATGCCACAGTTTCTCTGCAAGTTCTGGTTGCTGAGCCATTTGATGTCAGTACCTGCTTGACAACACTTGAAGCACAAGTAGGTTACACAAGGCAGCAGTCCCAGGGCAGCCAACTAACCCCTTTCAGTCCCAGAAAAGAGACTGAATTGCAGAGTTCTCTATCATCCTAGGGCTCCTCTGCTTCACATCTGGGTTTGTGTCGGCTTAATCCACGCAGCAGAACAGCATTACACTTCTTGCTGAGACAGTTCCATTGTCAAAAAGCCTCTATTACACCTGATTAACCTGTAGTGATAGATTCTCTCCCCGTACTAATCTGATATAGAGCTGATGATTAAATCCTCATTTGTAAGGCAGACCACATCTCTTGCATAAAAAGATCACTGCTAGACAGCTATACCACATACCCAGTTAATTATGATTTTTATAATTGAGGCTCCTAATGGTTTCTTAGTCAGAAAGCAGTTATGGAAAAGCTTCAGTACATAAATACTGCATAAATTATCATAACTTAAGACAAAAAAATTGGTTGGTGTTCTAAAGCTGACAAACTGCATGTTACAGTAGTTAGAAAGAGTACAGAATTTATGTACAACCTGCATGGAAGCACGTATTGCTCCTATCCACTTCCTACAAACTCGCAATCACAGATGGTCTCATAAAAGACTTGGAACAGAAAATAGATCTTTGCATTTGGAATGTGCAAGTTCTGCATCTACATTAACAGATTTGTAATTCACAGCATGACATTCAATGAAAGATGACACGGTAAGGGTGTTGTACATTTGTCATGGTTTAACCCCAACCAGCAACTAAGCACCACACAGCCGCTCACTCACTCCCCCCCGGTGGGATGAGGGAGAGAATCGGAAGAGTAAAAGTGAGAAGACTCATGGGTTGAGATAAAGACAGTTTAACAGGGAAAGCAAAAGCCTTGTACACAAGCAAAGCAAACCAAGGAATTCATTCACTCCTTCCCATGGGCAGGCAGGTGTTCAGCCATCTCCAGGAAAGCAGGGCTCCACCACGTCTAACAGTTACTTGGGAAGGCAAATACCATCACTCCAAATGTCCCCCCCTTCCTTCTTCTTCCCCAGCTTTATATACTGAACATGATGTCACGTAGTACGGAATAGCCCTTTGGCCAGTTGGGGTCAGCTGTCCCAGCCGTGTCCCCTCCCAGCTTCTTCTGCACCTGGAAGAGCATGGGAAGCTGAAAAGTCCTGGATTTAGTACAAGCACTACTTAGCAACAACTAAAACATCCCTGTATTATCAACACTGTTTCCAGCACAAATCCAAAACATAGCCTCATACTAGCTACTATGAAGAAAATTAACTCTATCCCAGCTAAAACCAGCACAACATTTAAACATACTTACATAATGAGCAATTATGTTGAATATATTCAGAAACAGAATTTTCTGTAGGTTGGGAAAAATCCACAATTAGTAATCATTCTCCTTTCTAGAAATTCTGATACCTTGGATGGCTTACATTAATTTTTTGGTGCATTGATGCTAAACGTTTTTCATATAATAAACAGTGAATCCAACCTGAAAAAGCAAGAGTTTTATTTTGGAAGTGAAATAATTTAATGAAATATTGTGATTCTATAATACCTGACAGAAGCATTGCAAAAAAGTCTTTTATGACAGTGTATTGTTTTATTTTTTCCAGTCATCTCAAAAATGTTAATTTTATTTTATGTCAGGAATAAAGATAAGGGCCTACTCCTTTTCCCTTGTTAGGCAGCAAAAAGGGACACAAACTCCACTACTCATGGAATACTGCTGTGGTAGGGAGATGGAAACAGCCTGAAGAAAAGAGGAGCTACTCAGATGTGTGGAGCCTGGTGCACCAATTCCCTGACCCTTCTGATTTCCTGTTAAGTTCTGCAAGACCACTGTCACGTGCCCAACAACCACAACGATACACAGCAACAACAGCCTGTTTTAGAATAATTGAGGTGTTCATCAATTCTAAAATTGTTCTCACAAACTCCAGGCCATCTGCATGCTGTAGCCAAGAGGAAGAAAGAGGAAGGGTGTGATCTTGTTGATGGAAGTAAAAAAAGCTGCTAATAACTTTGTTAGTCTTTGGTATCAATCATTCCACCTCCAAAAGTCTTACCATTCTATGTGTCTCAAGGATGGAAGACTATGGAAAGTTTTGTAATTAATCCAAACCAATGTCACATGGAGTCAAAGTGACCTTATTCCAATCAGCGAGAAAGGCAATATAAAATCACCTGCATTTGCAGTCATTTGTAGAAGCTACCTGCACTATAAATCATTTAGTCAATAATGATTCATAACAAACAGAGCTTATTTTAGTTTTGTTACTTATAGCTTGAGCTTATAAACTCAGGCACATGTAGATAACTTACTTCAAGTAGCTTTCTATACTCAACTTGCTATTGCATGCTTCCTTCCTCTCTATGTTAGGCTCTTTAGCTTTAGGTACACCTGCAATTCCTGCAGCATGTTTTATTTTTGACCTTCCTGCTCAGTTGATCATTGTAGTTATCAGCATGTTGGTTTTGTTGTTGTTTTAAACATATTAAAGCATCTTTGTTGCTTCTGTTTCTATGTGTCAGTGATTTTTATGAGCAATCATTTTAAATACTAATACTTTGATAAAATTTTTGTTTTAATTTTGTTATTGACTGCACAAGTGAGTGCAATGATTGGCAAGGTCCTTACAGGACCTGTGACCTGCACTAAAACCTGCAGTGATGCCAGGACAGGTTATTTCCATGCCATAGTAGCTGTCAACCATCCCAGAAAGCCTGCGGCTCAGCCAAGCCTGGACCCTACTTATTTTGGGAGGAGAAGCACTGTGAACCATTCTGGACTGTCAGCAACGCTACTTCTGTGCTCAGGAACTGGTAAGTCACACAGCCACCAGCCATTTGTCATTCTCTCAGGTCAGAAGACTGCTTTGCAAACAGGATTTAGCCCATGAGTCACTATTTGGCCTTTTGTGCTCTAGAAAAATCAGTTATCAGCTCAGATTGCCTTTCATCTGTCACTCCAAAGCCAGAAGGAAAGCATCTTGGATGCCCTTTCTTCCAGAGCAGGAAAGAGAGGAAACTATAGCAGCATTATTACCCTCTGATCTTTTCCTCTCTATCAAGTTCTTCAGTACCAAGTGCAAAGAGCAACAAAACCTTGACCTTCTGCAGCAATGGCCAGCATACACCATGCATTTATTGGCAGGGCCTCTTTAACACTGATGATTAGCGCAGAAGAGATAAAACTATATATAAACAGTTATGTTTTACTTCTGTGCAAGTGGCCACTTTTGCCTGGAAAGCAAGAATGAGTGAGGCACCTCTAAATAATCCAATGAGTAGCACTTTGGCAGCATATGGGAAGCGCATTAGAGTTAGTCAGCAGAGCTGGGAAATTTTTTATTCAAAGTTGAGTATATTCCATAATCCATTCAAAAACATGACGAAACAATGAAGGTCCTGCACAATCAGGCTTTCATCTCCCCTCCCCAGCAGAGATGCATATGGAAGTCACATATAGAAATGTTTTCCAAATTAGCCACCAGTAATGTCATTGAGAATTCTTTAGCAAAAGTCTTCATAGCTACAGTTACATTAGTAAATGTAAAATGCATTTTCCTAAGTTTAACCAATTAATTTAGCATGGGCAAATTGAATGAGACTCATTTCACAAGTGCTTCACATTTACATCTCAGCAAAATTAATCTTGGAGAAGGAAAGCTGCTTCTATAGTAGGTATTAATATATTTAGCATCACACTTGTTCCTTCCTGCTTTGCATCCTTGGTTTTATATTTTTTCCACACCAAGGAAAACAAATGACATACCACAATAAAAAGTTGGCATCAGTTCAAGCCTCAGTTTGAAGCACTGGGGAGTTTTCAGCAAAACGTCAGGTTGTTTAAAGATTTCTCCCATGTCCCTGTGCCCTGAAATCACCACTGATGTCCCAGAATACTTTGTTCACTACAACTCCAAAGACCCGTGGATTTTCATGGATTGAAGACAGACACCACATATGCTCTTATCATAGGTAACAATTGTGAGTGGACTCAGAGGGCCCTTCACCCATCTCCGCTGCCCAAAGGCAGGGGGTGAAGTGTCCCCAGTGGGATAGAAGATTGTCAATTAATCTTCACAATTACACAGAAGTGAAATACAATTACAGAAAAATACTTAAACCTGATTTCTCTGCTGAGTGTTTCAGCCCAGGGAAGCTGGACAGTCAGTAAATATCAAATCAAACATGTAATTTTGTAAGGGATAGTAGAACATCACATTAAATAATCTGCTTCCCAGTATCAGTCTGACAAGATGACATTTGGGCTGCATACCAGCTTATGCTGCAGGTTTTTATATATATGCACATTTTGAATTGTGGGTGCCTGGGAACTGCATTCAAGATTAGCAATGGACGTTTTTTGTGGAGCAGAGTCAGCCCCCCCTGCAGCAGGCATTGCTTGTCGCAAGTCCTGCTCCCACATCCCTTGAAGGCTGAGGCCATGGCACAGCTCAGACACCACCAGCTTCCCCTCCATCTGCAATAAAAATTACATAACCCAGCTCTCAGGAGACCCTGGGCACACAGGGACTGAGGCTTGTCTGCCTCGTTCACTTTTAATCAGATTCTGTTGTTGAAGTTTTTTTAATTTCTAGCTCAGTCTTTACATGTTTTTAAACTTAATTTCTCCTAAAAAAAGATTTTGTATGGGAGACTTTTCAAGGGGCAAGACTTACAGTGCAGTGATTCACCCAGGGTCACTCTGTCCATTGCAAATCCTTGGTCAGAAGTTAAAATTGCAGTCAACTTTGGAGCAGAAGGTCATGATTTCTACTGTGCCATGGTACTATCAGAGATCTCTGCTACTATATAACTACGACATGTAATATCTGTGCCATTACATAACAGTAAATTCAAGTTTTACCTAAATTTGAACAGAAACATGTTCCTACCTCCCTTTTGAAAAGGCCTTTAGTCTGTTTTATAAGTGTCTATTATGGGAATAATTATGAGTTGACTGCAAACATGGATCACTAGATTAAGAAGATGGTAAAGGTTCTTTTAAAATCTAGACAGCTTTTAGAAAAAGGAAGTTTGTTTTAAGAACACAGACATACAATAACTTTGACGCAAATTCACTCATCCACAGTCAAATAGAGTTTCTCTTTGTTCAACACACTCTCACCTTACCCTTCAGAATATCAAAAACCTCACTTTCAGGTGCATGTCTGTGTGTTAGCAAAAAGATAAATTTTGGCACTAAATTAAAAATATTTTTCCATGCTCTTGGGAAATAGGAAAAAGAAAAGATGTACTTAAATGCAAAAATCACTAGATCCAAACAAAATTTTTTTGAACAACCTCTTCAGTTAAACAAAAGCAGAAACACTGCTAGCCACCAATTTTCCTCCTTGTGGACTCAGCACCATGAAATCAAGAAAACAAGTAATTGCAGAGAGATGGGACCATTCCTCCACCCAAAGTGTCATTTTCTCTGGCTGGTGTTTTACAGCATGTCACCAAGGAATTCTTTGCAAACATCCATACAGCTGCAGATTTCCAATATGAAACATAGATAGAGCTGAAGCAGGCAAAGCAAAAAAAGCCCCGACAAACTCACTGCACACATGCCATTGAGCTGCTGGGGAATTTGTGCAACCACCTACTCTGTTGCTGCTGTGCATGAGCTACTGACACTGGCACAGGAGAGCAGAGGGACTCAAACACTTGAGTTAGTTAATGGGCACAGCTTTCTGCTCTTTGGAGTCTGGTCTTAGTGATAGGTTTAGCCCTGCTCAAGAAGTCCCTGCACATTCAGGCCACTGACACTAGCATGAGACTTCTTGCCACTGGAGTTACTACAAAAGCAGCATTAACCAAACTGATTCAACCCACCCGTACAAGCTTTAAAGCAGGAGAGGAAAAATCATCAAGTAATTTCAAAGGCTAGAATGAGTTTTGATTTGGTTTTCATCATTAACAATACAGCTTGGAAACAGTTACCAAGGAATGAAATGTGCATTAATAGAAGGAACTGCATCTTTTTTGCATTTAGAGCTTTTCTTTTTAAAAAGCAAATCAGATAAAATTTTCAGGACAGAGGCTCTCTTGTGCTCCCCTCCCCTTATAATCTTTCTCAAGAATTGTACATCAGATTGAACCATTCCTTTATTCCACTGATTCTCCCACAAACCATATCCTAAACAGCCTACCTCTGCAAAGCCCAAACAGTATCAAGATGCTTTTTATGGCATCGTAAATTTTTACAAGGCTGATGTCCTATGACAAGCACAAAGCCAGCCTAAGCAAAGTATTGATTAGAAAGAAGTACTGGAAAGTTATCATTTTTAAGGCAATATTTTATATAATGGTAAGATTAAAAATCAAGTAGTATATCCAACTCAAAACTATTCCAAATGCAGAGAGATAAAGCATATAGACAAATATCATTGGCTTCTAGACAAAGCTGGTAACTTCTTTTCTGAGAGCAATTCTGATATTTCAAAAGATTTCTGAATCGGAATAAAGCCTTAAAGACGCCTTATTTTCTTCAGGAACAAATTGTGAATATTATTTTTCTGGAAACTGTAGGTGGTTTTCCAAGAAAATGAAGCAGTTTGCTTCTCCCAGGAAGAAGTGCATCCTTCATCTCCCAGCTCTGCTGTCTCCAGAGCTCTGACTAAATTTGGCTTGGTTGGGGTCTGGACCACAGTGGTGTTAGCAGTGACCCACAAACCACTAGACAAGCTGAAGCGAGTCTGCCAGGGTTTCATGGGAAGTTCATGTATGCAAAAGAATTTTTCTGCAAAAGACCTTTAGATATGGACCAATCTTAAATAAAAATAATTTTTAAAGCAATGTTTAAAGCATTTTGCTGAGAAACTCCAGGTCTGTGCTTTCAAATATGCTGATTGGAAAGTTCTCTGGATTTTCTAAAATACTGCAGAACTGAAAACGCTCCAAAGGAAGCCACCAAGCAAGCACATATCCCAGCTCTGTCAAATACAAACCACTGAAATCCATTTGCTAGGGTCCTGGCAAGAAATGCCAATGCTGCCTTTTTGATCAAAAACTTCTAAGGTTTCTCCAGAGACATTTTCATCCACCAGTTTCCATTTGGGAAGATTAGTCAATCAATTCCTTCTCTAACAGAATCTAACATTAAATGCTTTTCAATGTTAATGTTTCCTTTCCACTTCTGGAGAAGTGAATCAAGAAAATGTCCTGGTTTTCATACTTTTTTTTTCCAGCCTGCATTAACAGGTAAGAAACACCACTCTGGAAACGGAAATATTTCAGATCTCTGCCCAACTAGCAATCCAAAAGTGGTAACTAGTGGTGGAAACCCCAGAAACATGCTTTTTTCTAGCTCTATGGCTCAGATGTAATTTAATATCCATGTAGATGAAAGTCTCGCTGCAGGACTGGACCAGTTATCAAGTTGAGTACAATCTTGTCTCGTGATCTCAGTGCAAATTGGGGTTTCTGAAAGAGACAAACTTATTTTTATTTAATAATCAAGACTTCTTGTGGAACTACGCTCCTTGTGCAATGCACTCAAAAAGGGGCTGCCACTTCTAGTGACAATGAAATTGCCTGAACTTTGAAATTTAGAACTAGGTAACAGCCCAGGAACTTCCTCAAGCTTTTTGGGAAATAGAGGATAGAATTTTCTCTTGTGAAAACCAGAAAAAAAATAATAGCTCTTCAGTTTCAAGCTAAATAGCATCTGGGAAACAGCTTTTAGCTGAATTAGGCTTAGAATGTGGTATTTAATTAAACTAATCTGAAAGCTAAGGGCTATTATTTAATAAGAAAAGGTTTCACCTTCTGAAGAACTCACTACTATACTTTTTGGCTGACAGCAGTTTTGAACAATGATCACTCTCTAAAAGGACTGAGGATTTATAGTTCTTAAAGAGGAGGTAAGAGGCCACGGAGGGGGGGATCTAGTCAGAAAGTGCATCATGGCTACAGCTTTGGCATGATAATTTTTAGTAACTTTCACAATCCACGTGCAGAAAAAGTGTTCCCAGAAAGGTTACCAGGCAACAGAACTGCTGGCAAACAGCAGCTGAACCACGGCACTGCTGACCATACTCCCCCTTTCTAGCTGTCTCACTGGAGCTGCAAGTTGGAGAGCAGCTGCCCCCTCTTCCCTCTGGGCCGGTGTTGCTGACACAGTAGTCACGCTGTAGGGCGTTCTCCAGCACCAAGTTACAGGGCAAGCTAACCCAGCAAAGGTTTCACACGAGCATCTCCAGCACAACACAGATTTGCACCATCGCAGAGCCAGTCACAGCTCACAGGGGCTTCCCCCCTCTGCTCACAGGCTGGGGTAGGGTCTGCTCCAGTTCACCCAACTGCTGCAGCAGAACCGCCATGCATCGATCATAATGTAGAGGAGACATGATCACCTATGTGGGGCAGTTACTGCATCTGCAATGGCACAGCGGCTGCTCCAAGGTGCCCCACAATCTTTCAGTCCAATAAATTTCAGTTTGCCCCAAAATAAAAGGAGCAAGAGCAGTGACAAGCACAGAAGAGAAGCACAGACAGATATTTCTCTTTAATCTGTTGCTCTCCCTGTTTTTATATCCCTGTTTTCTTTTCCTCATTTACTTTTCCACTTTGCTCCAATGCTCAAATACCTCTCTGTTTATCCTGTGTGTCCGTGGTGTTCCTCAACAGGATTGTGCTTGTGTTCTTTGCCTTGTTCTTGCAAGAGTAACACTTGCTTTCACTCACTACACCAAAATTGCACTCTTAACTTTAATCAATAAGGTTGTTCCTCTTGCAGCCCTGGCACATTATCAGGATGGGTCCTTATGAACAGCAGAAAATATTCCTTATTTGTCCTCGAGATATAATGTTCTCAGGCACTGCTGCCTTATATTTAAAAGCTCTTATAATACTTCACATTCCAGCTTTCCCCCACTGCCAACTGAAGAAACTAAAAAATAATCTCTCTCAGGCAAGACACATTCGTTTGGATTTGTGAAGATGTAAATATTTGCATATGGCAGGCCTTCATCCCTAGCACAAACATCTTGCAGGGATTTTTGTCTTTTGCTGTAGCTCATTTCCACAGTCCTTTCCGCTCTTCCCCTGTAAGTCTAGTTCAATCCAAGAGTCATCTCTAGGTTCCTTTCACCAAAACAGTAACTGCCCCTTCCAGCTTGGAAGAGTTTAAAAGGAATACTTTGATGAAGCCAAGAAACAATTTTGGCTATGATCTTTTCCACAGAGTCATGGCTCTCACCTGTACCAAAAGGGGATCCAACCAACAGACACTGCAGTTCCCCAAACACAGGGGTGACAATTTGTGGTAACAACAGGATTTTCTTCTTCCTTCTTACTCTTGCTGTAAGAAATTACAGCCAGTGGGATCCCAGGAGTATCTTGTGCCTCTGTCAGGAGGAAGCATGCGCAGGAATACCTCGTGATGAGGAATACAGAGTTCAGAGCCCAATCTGCAACTTGATTTTGAGTTTTGTAAAGGAGTCTCCAAGTTTTTTCAAGCATAAAGACTAGAAGTGCAGCAAAGCTCTACACATTTTATAGTACTTCTGTAGAAAAAAATGGTTCTGTTTGTCCTTCACGTTGCCCATCAGCCTCACTTAAAAGACAATTTAGGAGTTTAAATCAGAGCAGACTGCATGCTTCATGTGTCAGTTCAAGATACAATCTACAAAACAAGTTGGAAAGCAGCATCTTGCTGCAATGAAGCTTCACTATCAAAATTTATTTCCATTATTTCATTCTCTGTTGTCAAACACTTCCACATCCACCTTCAGAGGAATTTAGTTTGTCAATAATTACGAAGTAGGAATAGAATTAAAAAAAATTAAGTCTTTAGTAAAAGCTTCCTTTTCCTCTTCACCCAAAAAAAGCTGAAGGCAAAAACTTCACAAGTAATTACTGTAACTGAAGACCATCTTCAGTAAACTCTGATATGAATATATCATGGCTGGGTCAAGAGCAGAGTTCGTTATAGCCCTCTAAACTCTGTGCTGCCTGAAAGGGTTTCCATTACTCACAACACTTTACAGACAGCATTTGAAGCTTCTGCCTGACTCAGCATAAGGAGGCCCTTTCAAAGGGGAGCAGTTGTCTTTAATGTTTATAAAGAGCTTACCCAATTGAAAACCCTTGAAAACGTTGTACATGACTCATCATACATTAATATAATCTGGTGCAACAACACATTTGCTGAAAGGGAACACCAAATCCCCAGAGGCTGATTTACCTCACTCTCTAGTGGATGTAATTAAAAAAAAACAAAAAAAAACCACCACACAAAAAAAAAACCCCACCAAAACACGAAACGCACAACACTATGATGAGATTAATCATTCAAGATGTTTCTCTGAAGGGATCCAGAATATAGACACTTCACTTCTAAATGTCTAAGTTAGAGGAGATAAAGTCCACCCAGCAACCATTTCTAAACTATTCTTGGGCACTGCAAGCATCTGAGCCATGCTAAAGGAGGAAGGTTTTGAAATTGTGGAAAAAGGCTTTAATGTCTGTGTAATAACTCAAGACATGACACAGATCTAGTAACTGTGACTCCAGAAGGGAGAACTGGGAGCACAATCATGTTCTGCAGCCAGGTCACTCCAGTGCTCCAGATGATCACTCTTCTTTCAGGTCCAGGTTTCTTATAACTGATATACAGTAAGAGGTGTGATTATCAGCAGTGACCATTTACTGCCAGACACAAAAACATCAAGAATGAAGTAAAAAAAAAAATTAGATTAGAATAGATTATTTCTCATTTTGGAGGCAACCAGGATTATTACTGCTTCATCCATTTATTGCTATTACTTCCTTTCTTATTACTGCTGCCAAAGAATCACAAATTGCAGCGTTCTGCATCACAGTAAGATACATAGCTACAACTTTGAAAATGGGCTTTCTTCAACACCATATTACCAGGAAGGCTTTGTGGCTGGGTCTACACTGAAATATGTGACAATGTAGGTCCAAAAAGACTACAAAGACAAAAATAAGAGGGCAGAGACTCAAAGGCAGAGACAAAAACATCCCCTAGAGAAGTGGGATGCTAGCATCCCTGCAACCAGCACGAAAGCAGAGAGCTCTGCGCACTCCACAGAGGTGGGAAGCTGCATTCTGCAGTGGCTGGTGACGCGTTTCCCATTATGCCTGTATCATGGCTTCATTTTCATAGAAGCAACAGTGATTTCTTCCTTATTGTAGCATACATGAAGCAGAACATGGCTTAATATATCTTTGCAGACTCCAGACTGAGAGACTTTTAGGGTCTGCAACTCTCCCATTGACTTCATCATGCTGGCCAATTCTCTGAAGTCCAGTCTACAGCTCAGAAATCAGCTGCCAGCTTCCCAAAGGAGTTCCCAGATTCTTCTCAGAACTATTACAGACAGAAGGTTTTTTTAATAGGTTCGGGTTATTGTAAGATACCAATATTGCAGACCATAAGGTGGCTTGCCAACAAGATCTCAGGAATGAAGACAGGCTCCCTAGCCATAACAGCTGTACGATATGCTGTAGCCTACCATAGAGCTATCACAGCTCTTCCAGCATTCTTCACTTCCTCTGTATTTGCATGTCTTGCATATATTTGCATATCATTATTTCCCTCTTTTATAGCAGACTAAGCCCTTAAACTTATATTTGGGTTTATATTTATCGTATACCACACATCATCTAACAATAAAACAGGCAATAGAGCTCTTGATATGTATTTGATAGTGAAAAGATATGCAAACCCTTTTCACATACAGGAAGGTAACTTAAAGAGAGGAGTTCATATAACAAAAGCAGTTGTCTAAGCATTAGTCCCATATTACATTAAATTCAAAATTTGATATAAAGTAACAAATGCAATGTCTGATAAGCAACAGTTTTTCCAGTGATGCACTCATTCCAGTTAAAGAGTTTAACACTTGGAAAAACATAATAAATCAGATGCAAAAGAAGTCTTAACTAATTACATAATGGGTCATTGAATTTAACACTGATATATCTAGGTGACATAACCAGTTTTTTCTAGGTAATGTCCTGGGTGAGATTTGCTTATGCAGCAGAGCAGAATTGAACCAATGGATTACAAACTCTAAAGAGGAAATAGATTTTTAAGAGGAATCCTGAGGGTGGAGAACAGAAGCAGAGTAAATTGCAGTAGGAAGGCAACCTGGAAGGTTTAGAATGGGAACATACCGGCACATACTTGCATGCTGTAAATGGTAAGCAAAACCACATTTACTGAGTGGACTAAAAGAAGTCGCTGCAATGGTAATATAAATCATGGATCCACATAGAAAGACACTTGGAAAAATTACACCATGACATCTCTTCCCTTGTCATTTCCCAAGCCTATAACATCCCTGACAGGCGTTGTCTAGTCTCCTCTTTAGAGAAAACCTTCCGGTGACAGATTCTTTATGATATCCTTTTTACAATGATGGGATCAGTACAACACACAGTATTCAAGATGCAGGTACACTAATACCATAATGTTTTCTGTTTTGTTTTCTGTCCCTTTCCTTACAAATCCTAGCATTCAATTTGCTTTTTTGGGTGCTGCTGGCATTTTCATATCATTATTCATTATAAATCCAAGACAACACTCTTCAGCATTAATAGCTAACCCATCTGTACTACTAACTAAAACAAACAGGCTCTGTTTTCTGGTTGCAAGGCCAAAGAGCAAAACCTGGCCACCCTTTGGGTCACACAACACTGAGCCTCCCCTGGACCTTGCATGGTACCACTGTGGGTGTAAGACAGGACCCCACAATCCTAAATGCATTCTGGGATCAGCAACATTCAAAATAGAAAGTGCACAGAGAGCTGACATCCCTAACAACCTCATGGACTGAATGTCCTTCTTTTGAAGTCAAGTGCAGACTTTGAATGAATTTGACCTCAGCTTACTATGTCACTGAAAGTTTAAGTTCATTAAAATATATACTTATGCTACTGCTTTGTGTGCTGTAGGAAAAGAGCTATTGTCTTAATAATTTAAAAAAAATAGCTGCAGTTACAATGTACTAACAAGCTGCAGTTGTTCTAACAACCTGGCAAGGTTAAAGGCTTGGCAAAAGCTGTACACTCTGGAGTTTATGATCTATAGCAAGTGGAAATGCACTAAGACTAAGAGGACAATGAACAGCTGCTGCCTTCCAGTTAAAGTGTTTTTAAATAAAGATGCTTCCCCCCCCCCCCCAACTTTCCACCTTCTTATTTCTAAGACTACTGCCTTCAATCATAAAGCCCCATTCCACCTCTATCAGAGCTGAGCAAAGATTAAAAGGGGTAGCAATGAATTCTCTACATTTTGTAAGCCTGGAAACTAAAAGAAAAAAATCAAGCATCTTTCATGTACAATAGAACAGGGTTTGTAAAGTAGACTAAGAAGTTAGAAATAAAGTTAACATCTAAAATTCAATTAAAAGAATCACAGCTCACACTATTTTCTAACTACTATTATGCAATTACACTGCTTTGGACTCAAAGTGGGAGAAAGGGTCCCATAAGGCACTCTACAGCCAGATTTACACTGAGCTTACAGTTACCAACATAAACACCTAGGGCATATTAATAAGTTTGCCCCCTTTAAATAAGAGGCAGAACCACAGTTTTCAGAACATTCCTATTTTTCTTAATGTTATCATTCAAAATTTTAAAGAAGCAAGAAGTTAGCAAAGGGGACAGACACATACCACAAGACAAAGTTCATGAGGTACTAAAAAGCAATTAACAATTTAAGATATACTTCATTACTTTAAAACAAACAAACAAAAACCCCCAAACAATAAGGCAAGATCTATTTCACATACTCAAATTCCTTGAAAATGAAAGCATACTGGATAAGTGCAATGCTTAGCTTTCAAAACTTCCACAGCCCAGTTCTGGCATTGAACTAACAAACCTGCAGACCAGTCCATGCTTTTGCTGACCATAAAGCTGCCATTTATAGAAACATTTCACTCAAAAATGTTAATTCAGATAGAAATGTCTGAAGCTATGAGCAAGCACGCAAAGACTGGATTAACAGCAGCAGCATAGTCCACAGCTAGCTGCTACAATTATGGCAAGACACAGGAGGCATCCATAGTTTCCTAGAGGAAAACTGCAGTATTTAACCCAGTATTCTGCACAAGAAAAATGCAAATTGCTCATAGACACATGTATTGCAGTTTTACAAGCCGAGAAAGCCAGCCTAGAAAATAAGATGTTCTACATCTCTCTTGCATAAAGGCAGTTTGCTTTCTAAGGAGGGTCTGAGGTGAAGTCTAAAAACATATCCCTTCCCCCCAAGAGAGTTCATGCTATATCACTTGGCTCATCACAAACTTCTCAGCCACTTCAATTCTTAGAGAGAAACCCTACTTTTTCCCAGCCCCAGCAGATTTCAGCCATTGCTCCAGTTATCTGGACTGTGATCCATAACTGCAGCAGGTCCAACAGACCTTGGATAGGGAGCATCTGTGGATACACTCCTCCACAAACATGGAGTCACTTACTCCATGATAGATGTCTGCTCACACTCAGCGGATTGAGATCACAGCTACACCGCACTTTGAGGAAGAGGATAATGCACCTTATGCGTTAAGGCACAGTAATGAGGCTCCACACTTCATTTCCAAGTTTCTTTTAAGGCATAAGTAAAAGTAGCTGTTAGAGGTATCAAATGTTGAGTCCACCACAAAATCCTGTTCCTTAATAGAGCTGCAGAGTACAACTGTTTCTGCTCTGATTTATTAATTAACACATGCAGTGTGATAGCCTCTCCTAGGACACAGCTTTCCAGCAAAGCAGAATAGGCAACTAAGTTAATTACCACTATTACACTTCATCTTATAGAAGTCAGTACCAAAAACATAGGCATGAGCTCTCTCCTGCTTTCTGACTCTTTTAAATGATTTGGTTAACTTATTGGAATCAGCTAAATGAGAAATACAGCAGCTCACTAAATACCTATTACATATATACTTGGTTAATGCAAACTGCTTTTCAATTAATATGAATATATCAGGTGCTTCTAATACTTTTGTTGGCTATACATCAGGATATTGAGCACACAAGTTCTCTACTAGTGCCTAAATCTGCCCATAAACAATTCAGTAACTCATGTCAGCCCACCCAGCTCACTCAACCACACACAGTCTTTTCTCTCATCCACAACAAACTCAACAGCTCCTCAGCAAGATAGGCCCCCAAAATTTGTTTTTAGTGTCTATTACTTCTTCATGCAACTTCAAACCTGAGGCACACGTCTCCAGCTCCACAGGGCTCCATGTTCAGCCAAACCCATGGCCCTCTGAGCCAAGTTGCAGGAGCCTTTCCTGAGCCATCACTCCTGTCCAGCTGCAGCTTTTTTAGGGTACTTCCCATGACAAGTACTAGTGTGATCCCCACCCTAATTAGTATTCACTCCGCACTGACCCTTAACACCTTCTAGGATGGAAAGCTGTTGCCAAAAGCAGTCTTCCACAACTAGAAATACCATTTTTCCTTTATGTGGTTTCCCAACAATGTTTTAGGACTATTTAAATTCTCATTGCAAACTTGAGAGGTGGGTGCTAGAAGCTGCTCTCACTCATTTTGTGCTAATTCGAGAGAGGAGACACTCACCAGTCCTCACTGTTGTCTGCTCCCAGCTACTTCAGTACAGAGGAAAAAGCTGAACCAGACATGTGCTTGACTGAAGTTTCGTTCTTCTGAATTTTAAATTCATGAGTCCTTGACATCAGCTCTCACACATGCATGTAGCATCTATTGTCTACTACTAAATACTGTGAATATGGGTGTTGAATTTTAATCTTACTGCTTTTTTCCCCTCTTCTTCTGTCAAAATTATGTACTTTCACCCCACAGTCCTCAGAAACAGAGAACAGAAGATATAAATTAACTAGGACTCTCAATTCCCCAAGTTTAAAACAATCTGGCACACTGTATTAACTGGAAGACTTTTAGGAACCCAGTTATTGAGGTGGTAGTCTGTCAGCTTGCAGCAGGTGATTCCTCTGTCTTAGCTGGCTCCTGTCTGCAAGGACTGATCACACACCACTTCATATCACACTGTCCCTCCTCCTTCCAGGATGTCAGGAATTTCCACATCTTCCAGCTACATTAATGTTTGTTCTTCTGCGTTTTATTTGTCCATCTACATCACTGAGGCATCTTGGTCTGACAGTAACATTTGCATGACTAGTGAATAGAGGAGAACCACTGGTTTAAATTTCAAATAGTGTCTGCTTTTCTAGCAATGAATAGCCATGATTTTCTTCTACACCCTGAAATGCTCCAAATTATGGCTTTTCCCTGCCTCGGGGTACAAATAGCTCATATACCATCTGCCTACATGTTGCACATCTTTACTGTTCACTCATCTTTTCTTACCACAAAAAATGTGCGATCAGATTTCTTGATAGCAAACAGACTGAAGTTACTGCGGGCCACATCCATCCTCTGAAACAGCAAGAGAGGACCCTGCTCCAAGCTGGAAGATGTTTTGCCACACTAACCCAAGCTAGCGTGCTTGGTGACAGCCATGGTATTTCATCTGCGGCATAATACCATGTTCACATGGCTTTGTAGTACAAGGAATGCTCATGAGGTGGCATGCTTTGTTGGACACTATCAGCAAAAACACAGAATACAATTAAACATTCCAGAGATTCACAATAAACCATAGCTTCTCCAATAATTAACAGCACAAAACACTAGGAAGGACTGTTAAACAAATTCTGGGGTTTTTTTAAAAATGAGATTTGGAAAAGTAATGCAAGCATTCATTAAAAATAGGTGTTAAGTTTCTCTTTCCAAAGACAAATATATTGGTATTAGGAAGCCACCAGTGATCTGTACTGGGCAGTGCTAGAAATTTTCCAGCTGCTATTCAAAGTTGCTAGAATTTCAATGAGAAGCTGTGATTACTATGCTGCAAACCTATAATCAGGAGAACAAAACCAGAAAAGTTGGCAATACTGCATCACCAGGTGCTTGTTAGGGAGTTGTTTAGATACACAGGACACACAGGGCAATGGCAATTCAAGATACATTGCAGATGGAGCTACTCTACCAGTCATGCTCTAGAAAGTCTTATCCAATTTATTAAAACTAAGAGACTGACAGAACAAACAAAAATCTCAAGGCAGACTGTATCAATTGGCAGAAAATTTTCAAGCACTTCAACTCTAGTCCTGTTCTCCATACTCAGAAATCAAAATAAAGTTCCCAGATATTTCCACAGTAAAATGTCCAGGGTTACTACAACAAAAATTAAAAGGTTAATTCATGTAAATATTATTAACTTCTTCCTCTGATGACAAGAGGAAGAAACAACTTCAGACAATAGTTATAAGTGTGACATTGACCCAGCGATGGTCTATCAAATCAGAAAACTACTGCAATTGATTGAGAACACTTGGACTGCACCTACACAGAAAGTTCTGATAGGATAAAATATCTTCTCATCAGAAAGGTCAGGCTTTTGAAAAGATGATTTATTCTAAACAGAAGCTTAGTGAATTTTTCCCACTTCATTGATCAAATGTATTGGAACAAAAATCCAATTACTATTTCTGATTGATTTATTGGCAGGTCCTGGAGACCTCATTCCAGTAAAAATATTATTTTTGTATCTTCCAGACCGGGAGGATTCACAGCTTGGAAAAGCAACCTTCCGTCACAGAGGAAGTATTAGATTAAACATGAGAATAGCAATGTGTTTTTGTCAGCAGAACTTGCTGCAATGCTATATTCAGGCATCTGTAGTATTTTTCAGCACTGCAGAGCACATTAAGAGATGAACTTAAGTCACTGTACACTGTGTTAAATTCGAGGCTAAGTCATGTGCAGTAGATATCACATTTCCTAATTGTTTTGCACAATGTTAGCAAACCAAGCTTGCAGTAGGGACCTACAGTGAGCCAGAAATGTTCTAGTTCCCATAAGAAAATGTCAGTTCAACGAAACCAAAATATTTAAAAGGCCATGTTCCTGTTTTGTAGCATTATGGGCCATAACTAGAATGGGGGGTGAGATTTCCTTCACAAAGTCGAAGTCACGCCCCTGTCCTCACTGTGCTTTAGGGCAAAGGGGGGCTCCTAGGAGGCAGTGCAGGTGTTTCTCCGGTTCCAGTTCTCCCCTTACAGGAAGAGATGGAAGGAGAGAAATACAGGAGCTCTGGGCTCTGCATGAACACAGAGTGAGTGGCTGGCCTTGCAGACACAATGTGTAATACAGATGCTGCCATGTGTGGCAAAGCCCCACTGTGCCACAGCACTCCTTCCCCTCATTTCCAGACTTGCTTGGAGGTGACCAGAAGACTCCTCTTTTCTCAAACTTTGTCCAAACCCACACCTCAGAAATCTGACTAGTCACACATCAAACCACTCCCCTGTGGAGACATATCCCAGCTTCCACTGCAGAGGTGACGGTGGAAGTGAGTTGGTCTTCTGGCTGTGAATTGTACAAACCTACCTCATGCATCCCTTGAAAGGGAAATTTAGAAAACCCCCTTTAAAAGGAAGCTGGCACATGGAAATAATTCTTTATCCCAACCATGCTTCTGCAAGCAGCACTCATTCTCCTCCTGCTTCCCCTTCCCAAAGGATCGGTGCATTCACCACAGTGCATGCTTCACACAGCTGACTGTATTGCCAGCTCCCAGCAGCTGCCAGCTCCGTCCTCCCAGTGGGGGAGAAGCTAATCAAAGCCAGGATTCATAGTGCTCTCACCAAAACAAAAGCAGCACCTTTTGCTGGGCTGCAGAGCTTGCAAGCTGTTCACTGGAGATTAGATGCTGACACTGAGACATCTCACAGACCACAAGCAGAGCTGGGGGGCTGCAGGAAGGCATTTTAAGTGATCAGCCCCTCAGGACCTGCAGGGTCACCATCTCTAGATGAATGCCCACATTCAGATCTATTCTAGCTTGCTCCTTCTCAGATACTTCTGGTATCTAGTATTTCTCAGTTACTTGTCCAATGACATAAAATAAAAAGAAGAGGGGGGACAGTGAATCTATTCCTATTTTATAATAGTTTTTACTGAAGAACAGACTACTCAAGCTCAGGCCTGTGCTAGGTGTTTTGCATGGCCCTGGAAGAATAATGGACAAAAATAACTCTGGAAGATACAAATTAATACACAAACCAAGCTACTGGCCTCTCTCAGCATATTAATGCTGGCTCCCTTTAACCAGGTAGGAGACCATAGTCTATAACAATTCAGCTTCTTCACTGGAAAACTTTCTTCTTTTCCATAAGCAAATCTTGGAGAGATGAACTGCCTTTGTGCACCAATTTAAGAAAAAAAAATCTTAAATTTTTTAATCAGTGTCTAAGAAAGCTACCAAAACACTTCTTGGTAAATTTCTCACATGCAATGTCAAATTGAAGTACATCAAGCTGGTGTCACTTTTACAGTGTACACAGTGTTCTGAGCCTGCTAAATTCATATATCTCTACATAACACCATTTTTCCTATAAATAAATATTCCATCATAGCCACTGAACTTTTCTCCATATCTGACTATTTAAGAAAGAAGTTACAAGAAAAATTTGGAAAACAGAAAACTAAGTTATTTGTCAATGTTTCTTCTTAATCACTTTGACTTTTCAGCACTTTACCTATTGACAATACTTTCATTAATGCATGCCTTTATTTCTTGAAACTGAATTTTTCTTGACTGGAAATGTATTTAATGATAATACACTAATATATAGTAATATTTTCAATTGCTTTTAACTCTTGTGCAAAGTTTTCTGTTCAAAAGTTATATGACATACAGTCCACAGAATGGCTGCAGACCCAGATGTACAGCTCTAAGCTATCTGCATAACAAGTCAGGAAATTAAAGTAAAACTGCTATTCTACAGTGGTCCATAATTTCACACCTGTAAGTTTACCAGGAATTGCATTAAAGTTCTGGGGCAAATAAAGTGAATTAACAACTCAGACTTCAGAGGATTTTATTGTATGCTAGATACAGTGTAAACTTGCTTGGAAGGCGATATATTTCTTGTGGATTTACCCATGTCAGTTTAACGTCACTATCTTTGGCTGCCAGAAATGGTAAATAAATGTGATAAACAACATGTGCAGTCTAGTCAAATATACCCTCATTGCAATGAAACAAGGAAAATACAATAAAATATGTTTGTGATCAAGCACAGAATATCAACCAGTTGCTGTGTTACTAAATTTTAGTGTGTACTGTTATTTCACATATTGACACTATTTTAACCACAACATATCATTTTACCAACAATTTTTGTCACAACAGGTATTTCCTTCTTGCTAAAATTACATTTTTCTCAGGGATTTGATCTCTGACCTATTCTTTTGCATTTGAAAGTTTCCATTTGCTTTGGATTAGAGAAGTAGGGCCCAATGAACCTGGGCAAAACTTGGCAAAAAGGCAGAAACCATTACTGTCAAGTGCAGATAATCCACATCTGAAAGGTGCTAATCAAAACTGCTCAAGCATGGAAGAGATATTGACTGTTCTTCCTATTATCTTGCAAGAATAAACAGATTCACATCTCTGCTGAGGACTTTGCTCATTAATTCCCTATGATAGTTAAATGGGATAACTGAATAAATTGCTCATACACTAGAATTTTATAAGATAGCAAAATAAAGTGAATTGGTCTAATAATGAAAGCCTCTGACTAATAGATTTCAAAAGCAAAAGTCATGCTTCACATTCCTGTGGAAAAACCCAATAAAGTAAAAAAAAAATTTCAAAATCTGCTTATGGCAAGGCAACAAGCCCAATATTTGACCCTTGTTCACCCTCTTAAGTCTAACAGTTTTCATGGATTTACACAAAACAGTAGACATCATAATTTTTATATACTCAAAGCAAATAAAGGATAAGTGTTTCCTAAAAGGACTCTCATAGCTAGGACTGAATGGGGCTAAGCTCTAAATTAAAATGCCACAGGCAGCTAGTAAAAGAATAGCTCCTGACAAAAACCCCATTCACTTGCAGTCAGATGGTGCTTCTGTAAGAGAAATTGGAAGAAACAAGGAAAAAACAAACCTGTACATCAGCAGCTTAACCATTCAAGCATTACCAGGTAAGCATATTCTTTTTCTGTAAGCCAGGTTTTACCCTGGAGAGGTGCTGCAGGTTACCTGGCAGCTCTGGCACAGGTTAATTAAAAGCAGCCAACAGAGGTTTAGCAGCCCAGAGGCTGGGGCTGCTTTCCAGCACTGCACTCCTGCCCAGAGCAGTGTGTGATGCTTAGAGGCAATAAACCCCTGAGTCATCCTCACATCCCCTGCTTGTACCTCTGGCAGGAATGCAAGTTACCCAGCATCAAACAACCTCTTCAGGAAATCTGGACATGGAAAGGCAAGTGGGGTGGGATCACTGCTCCTGAAACCTCTGGTGGGAAACTGATACCAGGGTGGTAGCCAGACCCTTTGCATGAGGACACAGGACTGAGTACAGCTTCTTAACAGGCTGAGAAGAAGGAAAATCCCAAAAAATAGATCAATCCAGAAGTCTCTTCAGACTTTGCTGGAATGCTAGCAGACTGAAAATCAGCACAAGAAAATCAGAACTTGGCTGAAGAAAGTTATCAGCTGGCATTTGAGTAGTGTAAAATGAGACAATCTAGGAACGCATGCTGGGTGACACAGAAGTGCACATGAACTCCAGAAAAAGCTTGGACTGAAGGAGAAACCTTTGTGATGGAGATGATTAAGACTCAACAGAAAAGTCTTCCTGGCCGAAAACAGAAGAAAAATGAACATATCACACAGATTTCATGTAGGAAATGCTAGGAGCTGCATAGTATGGGCAAAACAAATTTGGAACTAGAAGAGAAGAGGAACAATTTTGTGCCACTGACAGTGAAAACCAGGCACTGCCCACCTACTCCATGACCCCACTCTTGGCTCTACGGGACAAGCTATGATTGATGTGGGACTGTAAAAAATGTTTTCCACCCTGTCTTAAAAAAATGTGCTTCTGCAGAATTACTGGAGAACCAACTGAGGGTTGTTCTGCATAAGACTCTACAATAGGACCTTTTTGAAGCCATGTAGCTCCAAGACATTATTTTCATTGAACAAAAAGTCTTTCGTTCTGATTAAGAAGAAAGTCAGGTGGCTGGTAAATTCAATGTTCAAATGTGAAAAGAGACAAACCACAACCAGAGCATTGTTCTCTGTCTTGTAACAGTACTCAGGCTCTTCTGATCAACTTTTTCCTCCTTTAGAAAAGCCCACACTTTGAATTGCATGGCCTATGACAACAAGATTAAAGAGAATAACGATGTATTTGTTCTGAACAAGCTGAAAAATACATGATCCAAGGTTTCGCTGAAGCAGAAATCAATTTTCTGTAAAACAAGCAAACAACCACACCTTGTTTTATCAGACTGGGTCTTCTTTTGACAGTAAGAAATACCAGTACCAGTATATTGATGTACATGTAATCAATCTCAATGATGAGATTCCCTGCTAAACCACACTCCTCTAACCTCTGTGGGTAGCACAGCATCAACTTAACCATCAACAAAATAGAAATAAGAGGCTACCCATTAATTAGCAGTCTCAGTTGCCACAAATCTCTAGGGACAGGGAAGGTGTCCTTGAGGGAGTCTCACTACCATTGCCCTGTTCTTACACTCTTCCCCAAGCATCCTTTTTTGGATACCATAAAAAAACCAGGATATTGGGCTAGATCAACCTTCAATTCAACCATGTGTGGTCAATTCTTATGCGATTAAAACACACTTATTTTTTAAGTCTTAATCCACATA
Source organism: Ciconia boyciana (assembly GCF_034638445.1). Classification (NCBI taxonomy): domain Eukaryota; kingdom Metazoa; phylum Chordata; class Aves; order Ciconiiformes; family Ciconiidae; genus Ciconia; species Ciconia boyciana. The sequence goes on from NC_132945.1 coordinate 11,132,520, forward strand.
CACTATTTAATTTACATAAAAACAAAAAGATTTATCCGCTTTGATGTGCGCTTATCAGACACAGCAGACCTGGAGTGGCTACATCCAGAATGTACAACAGCCTGCAGTATTGCAAAAACTGGCTCATCTCTAGATTGCTCCTTGCCAGATGGCAGCACAGGAAGTAAGTGCAACATAGGAGGGGTCTACAGACAGCAAGGAGGGAGGGAAAGGGATGACCAGCACATTCCTATTGCTAGAGCATCTGACAGAAGATGGCCTGTGCAAAGAGTAGCAGTGCTCTAGGAGACTCCTGTTGAAACACATCACAGTACCCACAACAGTGACTTATGTATTGTTTACGTCTTCTCAGGGCCACCACTGGGTTCCCATCAGCATCATCTACTGCATAAAAACTACAATTGTGAATCATACCTTAGTCAGGTTTCATTGGGTTTATCAGTGAACTGAGCCATTAAGCACATGGGGGATTCTGATCACTCTCAAAGATCAGTACTGGAAATGCAAAGCAGCATATAACTAAATTTCTTCTTTTCCATGCAGGATACAAATTCATCAATTGATGTTCATGAACAAGAGCTATTGCACTGGCATACAGACTGAGCTGCAAGTTTTCCCTCACAGCTGCTTCTGAGAATGCACAATGCTGTCTTCTCAAGCACAGCCATATGTAAGTCAAGGGCAGGCATTTTTGTTCTGGTGCTCTAAATTAAGCTCCATAACCTACAGCAGGACCCACAGTCCTTCAACCTCCATACATCCAGAGCTACCACTAAACCAAGAGAAGAGCATAAATATCTTAGAAAAGAGCCAACCTATATTCACCTGTTTATATATAGATTTAAGAGCCTGACTTTATCACCCACTTTAAAAGTGCTGGCCTCTTATCAAATCAGTAACTGTTCTTCAGCAGAAGCAGAGACAGATTGCATGAAACGTGATTTGCAAAGCTCTGTAAATATAAGCTAAGAAGTAGAAAAATGTGCTTATGAAAAAATACATAACCCAAAAAGTAATTAAGGAAAGTATGCATAACAAAACAAGTTAGATATAAACGCAGATGATGCTGCACAATTCAGTACATTGTATAAAATAAATAGAATTTAACCAGTTTATGTAGGATACTAAGAAAAACTCACATTCTGTTATTGACAGATGAAGAGGATTTAATTAGCAGCAGGGGAAGAGTAGAGGGAAACTATCCTCAGATAGAAAACTATCCTTAGATGAGAAAAAATTATTTTTAGTAATAAGAACATTTAAAACTTTGACAAGTGTAAGTTCTCCTGCTTCAATTCTTTATTCAGCTTCTCAGCGATGTAAGGAAGAAGCAAAATGCTCTGGGGCAGGCTATTCTTGTATTGCTCCATCAACGTTTCTCACATTCTCCCTTCAAAAAGCTGTTCCTGACTATCACTAGAGACAAAGTACAGAGATAAGGGAACCTTGTTTTCATCTCATGTGACAATCTCATATCTCCCTCCTATATTATAAAATCCTGAAAACAAGGAATCATGAGGCCTAAAAATCTGTGTATGCTCAAATGTAAGGATCCAAATCCAACAGGAAGCATTAACAAAAGACTTTTTATTAATGTTTGTGGACATTACATGGGACCCTAGAGATCTCAGCACAGATGAGAACTGTAAAATATATTCATAGTCCTGTCAAAACCTGAAGACTAATAACCTAATGTGAAGTTGCTCAATTGGAGATCCAAAGACATCCATCAAAATTTTATTGAGACACATGAACATTTCAAGTGACATCAGGGTAATACGAGCTTGTAACACAGTAAAAGGGTATGTTTCCGTCTGCTTTTCAAGGCCAGTTAAACAGTCATCCTCTACAGAAAAGTTACACTGGTAGGGACGGAAATGAAATTCACAACTGAAAAAATGTGTAAATCCACTGGAAGGTGAACCAGACAGAAACTTCTGCATAAGCCTGAGCAACAAAGACTTGCTGAAGCATCACGCAGGAGTGTGACCTCCAGCCTGTCTCACCCTGCCCCAGGAGGACCATGTCCTAGGATGATGACGAGGTCAACAGCTCCATGTGCACACCTGACTTAATACAGCTCCATACATCAAGCCCACCTTCCAGCAGTACTGCCTTCCCATGTTGCCACTGCTGTGCTCTGAGTCTAACAGCAAGCCTATAGCATGTAATACTAACAAACAGTGGGAAGTGTGTCTAAAATTTCAGATGGCATAAAAAGCAAAACACAAAAGAGTGGCTTAAAACAGGCTTTATAGTACATGGATGAAACAATTTATTCTACAAAATAACTTTGCTATCCTTTGGCTTTGAGCACCTGTCTTGCAGTCCATGCAGGCAGACCCTTTCTAGCAAAGATCGGTAGCCCCACTTCAGTTTTTATTTTCTGTCCTAAGGTAAAACCGTCTACCAACAGTTTACAGTTACAATAAAATTCCCCTTATTATATTGATTTAACATGGGAGGTGAACTACATCCTTGTTTTTATGGCATGGTTCATTAACACTCATTAAATTCCTGGACGAAATCTATTTTCCATCTTTGAATTTTCCAAAACTGATTTAAACTTCAACTTACCATCTCAGAAATAAAACCAGAATGATTACACTAAAATATATCTAGAAACTTTCCCAGACATTCGGATTTCTGCAGATCTGCCAACGTGTCAATGTAGACACACACAGGTCTGAATTTAACATGCTGTCTTTTCTTCAAGGCATCATTTTTAGTTCATGTTGCATTATGTAGGTTTCATAGTGTTATGCTGACACATGACAAAATTAAACTAGAGAACCTAACTCTCAAACTCAGGTGCATTTAAGGAAAAATAGTAAGTCATTAATTTTAAGATGCTAGACAAAAGTTTTGTTCTACATAAAACTGCACTATACCATGACTAAGACAACTGACAAGTTTTGGTATATTCTTTAACAATTCCTGTATACTCAGTATTATCCTCAATAATGGGATGTTTGTTATAAGAATGATTTGCCTAAACAGAGGTCCATGGGAAGAAAACAAGGAGGAAAAGAACAGGTTCAAGATAAACCACTCCTTAAACAGTTTAATTTTTAAAGGGCCACCATTTTAAAAAAGCAGCTTACCTTTCCAAGTTTGATTAAAGCTCAGAAACAGGAACACAGAATATTTGTTGCCAGGTTTTAAAGGACTTTCTATCATAAAGAAAAAGCTGGCAGTAATGCGAGGGAAGATGAAACTGGCACAGAAATGTAGCGTGAGTGTCTAAGAACCTGAGTTTGCAAGTGATATTCAGGCAAGGTTTCAGATACAAAAACGTATGTAGATCATAATTCTTAAAAGGTAATTAAAAATCCACAATACCTTGCACTTATGGCTTTTGAGAGGATGAGATATTCTCTACGAGTCAAAATCTTTTCAAAAGATATAAGGGAGGCAAGATCCTACCTCCTACCTGCAATACAGGCTATCAAGGTCCTTGGCTCACACTAAGAGTATCTGAATTGTAAAATTTTACCCCTAGAGAAAAAGGCACAAGGACTAAACTTGGGGAGCAAACACTGGGACAGAAGAAAAAGGGAAGGGAAATGTAGGCTTGCTGGCAACACTGGGACTCAAACACTCAAACAGCAGATCAAGTCTGAAGACAACTCACCAAGACTTTGAGAACTAATTTTTAGCCACATCAGGAGTAGAGTCAGTAGCAATTAATCCTTCTCTCTCTGCAGAGGGAAGACAGGCAAGTTTTCAGAAACTGTTTCAGGCTCTTACAGAGACTAACAGAATATTGTCTTTTCAACCAAAATGCACAAAGTGGAAACAGGTGGCAATTCTCCCTTTCCTGAAACTGGATAAAGTTAAGGGGAGGCTTTGCAGATATGGTTGTCGTAGTTCTTCCACATTTAAACTACTTCATATATAGCAGATAACAGAAGCTCTTGCTTTCCTGTGAAATATCACACATGACTGAGTGTGTCAGTAGTTTCCTCCTGTTTCCAGGACTGCATGAACTATTAAAGTTTCAGTGCTGGCATAAACACTCTGAAAATATTTTTACCATTCACACGTAGAACAGATTCCCCCAAGGATCCCAATTACAACTCACTATGTACCTTAAGCCAAATTCCCAGCAACAAGATGCTCACTTAAAACATCAAAAGTAAGTTTTGATCAGGAAACAAAATGCAGTTGTGGACTGGTTATATTTCAGCTTTGTTTTCAAGTTCGAGAAACTGGTTCATCAGCAGCATTTGTATCACAGAGTAAGTATGCCACAATACTCAGTCAGAAACGCTTCTGACTTTCTGATATGATTCAAACAAGTTCAGTGACTACTGAAGCCTCTGACAGGCCTTCCGTCAGATTAGGGCAACTGAATTTTGCAGCTGCTTTCATGGCTGGTTCAGTATTCAGATTTCTCAACAGGCTCAATCACGTATCTCAACATACTCATTCTTACCCAGAGAAACAATGAGTTTCTGGTCTCAGGTGTAAACTGAGACCAAATCTACTCAATATTGTCTAAAACCAGGTCAAGCAAGGTCAGAATTAAACCATTAACATCTGCAATACAGGCAAAAAGCAAAAACAAAATACACTTATTGTCTGTAAAAAAGAAAAAGTTGATAAGGAAAAAAGGTAATAATTCTTTCCATAAAAAAACAAAGCAGGAGATCTTAGTATATCATCTAGACAGCTGTACCATTTTATAAAACAGGTTTTCATGATGTTCACAAAAGCCTGACAATAATTCTCTATTTTAGACAGGAATAACAATGATTTTGTTCTGGTTGCTCTTCAGCTGACACCTTTCAAGTAGGGAACAATCATTTTCAGTTTTCAGAGGAAGCCAAAAGAGATTACCTGTATTTCATCTCATAATCAAAGCTGTCCTATTTGTAGTACAACCTATATTTGAACCTTATTTGCCTATGTGAAGATACTTCATATGCATTTCGCTTTATACATTGTGTATTACTAAAGACCAAACAAAGCAGAACCATGTTCTGTTTCCTTGAAAGTAAATGCAATTTTTTGCTTTGATTTCAGAGATGACAGCATTGGGTCCTGAATGCAGACGGGAGGTATTAGGAACAAACAACACACTGTAGCTCACTAAGGTGCAGGGAGACAACACGTAAACTTCTAAAGCCACTAACTGCTCTGACAAACCTACAGAAAGGCTCTAGGAAGTTTCAGAAGCAAACAAGAAAAACCCCACCCCAAACCAGCCAAACACCAGTGCACTCCATCAGCAGACTCCCATTAAAGAAATGAACAAACACTTCTGTCCTGCACTTTACTCAACAGGTGTGTGATGTGGTGCAATTAGGTGCAATATTCCTTGCATCCATTACAGCCTGCCAGTTTTTGCAAATCTTCATCTCACTTGCATTCCCTGATATAAATATGTAAGTGGTATCACTGGTCTGCTTCTCAAGTCATCACAACATTTTTAAAAATGGCATAATCTGGCGTACTGACTACTACAACCAAGTATTTCACTTAACTTTCTTGCACATAATATAAAAGAATCTATTTCTGTTTCTTTACTCACTGCAGACATAACAATTTTATGTTTCTGTAAATATACTGTGCCCAAACACTTTTGGATTATTATCCTGAAGGATTGTCTTGGGATATAGATAAAATAGAAGAAAATAAGGTTGGAGCATTGCTCACTATAACACTATGATTGACTATGAACATGCTTTTCCCTCCATAACTACGTAAATTCTTGCCAATCAAGAGAAATTACTCATTCAAACCCAGAGGCACCTACACTGGCTTTAGAACTGGGGCTGAATTCAAACATTTCCTTCTCTCCACTTCCAATTTTGCTGACATCTTTCAGCTGAAGATAAACTAGTGGCAAACATTATGTGGCAAAACACATATATGTGCTATTCATCAAGCAAATACTTTTTAGTTCAGTGCTGTATCTACAGCTCAGCAGGTCAAATCTAAGTAGTCCTGGCAGTGTTCTCCACTATACCATGGAAGTTTTTATACTATCACCAGCACCACAGTAATTTCAATCAAAAGCCATGTTAAGCAGGTGGCTAATCAGCAAACTATGAAATGATTTGGCAATTTCTACCTAGTTCTTGGTGGATAATCATGCATGTCACACAAGCTGCCAGTATGGGTGAGTATCCAGTTGGCAGGCTAGACCAATTAAGGAATAAGTAGATGAAGACACAAGAGAAATCTTAGATTAAACTCTGATTGCCTGGCACATTTTATAGGAGATAACAGGGACAGAAGGCAAGAGAACCCAGTCCTCAGAGGATTTTACTCACATAGTAACTATGTGTTCACTTTGCTGCAGCAGCTTAAAACATGGAGAAGAAAAAGAATGGTCAGAGTAACTCCCTCTTACCAAGCAGCAGTGGATCCAAAAGCACCTCTGCGTACATTACTCACCTACTGCTCAAGCTCGGAAACTCAGTTCTGCGTGGCTGGCTTTAAATGGTGAGTACAACTGTTGTCACTAGCACTGACAGTTCCTATAGTCTGCCTTCCTTTTAACTAGGAAAAAAAACACACAGGAAGAATGAGGTGCTGAAATTGTAGCTAGATTTCAGTTTTGATCATGTCTGTTGGGCACTTGGAAAATCACCTCATAAGTAATTAAGTCAACTGTACTGCTGGCTGCCCTCAGCAAGAAGGGAAAGAATCATCTTGATCTTATCACATAAATATTCAAACAGTTTTTTACTTTCTGCAGAGCGCTCATTACACAGACAAACTTTTAGTCTGATTGCTTCAACCACTGTACTTTTCTTCTTAGCATAATTTATATCATGACACAAGCATTTTAGCACATAAATTAAGCTACCTCCAAACAGACAGAGATTAAATATGCTAAAAAGCTTTTTGCAGGTATAGGTTGACTGAGTCATTCATTGCTTTGTAGCACAATGTTGTAAATGCAAACTTAAAATGAAAAATATACTGCATCAAATAGAAGTAAACAATCTCTCATTTTAGACGTTTAGCAGAAACTGAAATGCATGCTCAAAATAAACTGACTTCAAAAGTTTATAACTTTCTAGTGAGTATTTATTGCTTTGTATTATGCTATTGCTTTGCAAAAGGACATTTTGAGAGGTATTTGGTTGTAGGATGAATTGCTTTTTGAATAACAGCTCCCCCTTATTTCAAGCAATTCTTTCGTGTTTTACATCAGTGCGATCTCAGTGACTGGGTGCAAGTTGTGCACCTGTGCTGCTTTCTGTGACTGCTTTGCCATCTCAGTGAATGTGTATCAGTTTACATATGATGTCTTAACAACATTTTAAGAAGGACTTTGTTTGCAGAAACAAAGATATTTTAGAACATATACTTGAAGTTCAAACCTGTAGCACTCTGAGTCACCTTAGAAATTTAGACGCTCCTGAAGGAAGCTGTGTCAGAGTGTGACCAAGACAGTCTTCCTGTAATGGCATTTTGCATGACAGTGTCACCTATTCGAGACAGCAGAGCAGATGTAGTTTTCCTGTTTGCCTCCTGCCAAGCACAGGGTTCTCAATTCCTTCCCAAAGACTTGGGAAGGCAGGAGTTACTCACAGAAGTCAGATTCAATAACCCACCAGTGGGTTATACCTCACTTGCTCTGAATTAATACATGGAGCAGAGTATGGAAAAAATGGGAGAACTAAGACATCACTCTTAACTCTTACTTTTTTATGGAAAAGCTTAAGCATGCACCTAAGACACTAACTGTTAAAAAACTGTCATTCATCCAAACACAAAAGTTGTCACCTAGGACCTGCAAGCTTTATCTTTCACTACCTTTCCAGGCCCAAATTCTCCAGTCTAAAGAAAAAACTGATAATTAGGATAAAGGCTTTTATAACAGACTCCTACTGGGACTACAGCCATGCACAGAGAACAGCAGGAATCCTTCTTACCCATTATGTAAACATTTCTCAAAGAAAACAAGTTTTAAGCAATTATACAAGCAGCTCAGGACAAGGAGCAGAGCTTTCAGTTTGGCTTTGTAAGTGCCATCAGAAGACAAATTGCAATACTTTTCCTTTCCCATTTACAAGTGGAGACTTTAGTTAACCACTTCTCTGAATCCCATTTTCCCAGCATAAAACACTGCCCTGCTACTTAGGTTTCTGCCCAGCAGCTGCATCTGCTCAGAATGTCAGACTTGCTACCAAAACTGAAAGCTACCAGAGGGAAGACCTTGGCACGATAGTTATTACTCTGACCTTGGCCAGCAACATGACAGAGTCACAGTTCAGGATGAGAACACTTTTCACTGAGACAGCCAAGTAGATATATATGCTATTTCACTTCAAGGGTATACGTGTTTTGAAAAACTGAAGCCTTTTGAGACTTTTGCTACCTAAAAGTTGAATATAATGCAAGACAGGACAAGGGGAACCAGGGCACCAAAAAGCCTGCTTACAAAAGGTAGATGCTGTTCATTGAAGTCACAGCAATAGAACTGGTCAAAAAAAAAATGAAAGTAGTCATAAACTACTTTTCCATACATTTTGCTAAGGCTTACAGGCAGGTACATGTTTCGATTTTTTTAAGTGTATTGGGCAGATCTCTACAAATTGCAGAATGCTCAACTTGTTCACTGGCATCAGCTCTTCTGACCAAAATTGTCTTGCTTTTCAGTGGATTAATCTGTCCTACAGCCAGAAAAGTGCTTTCCTAGAGAAATTAAAATGAGCAAACTAAACCCAAATATAACAGCCTAACCCCAAAATTGATCAAAATAGTTAGCCAAGTTCATACTTCTCACTGCCTTCCATTTTCTACCACTACCACATCTAGCTATATTAGTCCAGATGCACACAAGTCCTTGGCATCCAAGGAGTAATATTAAAATTCTCAGCACTGTTCACTTTGTTCTTCTGGAGTCCAAACCAATGTACATCCATCATTCCCAACTGTATAACATCAACTTTGCCTTCTTCTGCTATTATCAATATAGCACTAGCACAGCAATTGGGGTTCTTCACCCCACAGAGAAAGATTACAGAAGCAATCAGTGAGGTTTGGCACAGATTCATCCTCTGGGAAATGTCCATGTCTCAGATGTAACTAAGCCCTAACCCTTCAAAGATGCAGCATATGCCTCAGAACACATGACATCATTTTGTGTGCCTTGTCACAAAACGCCAGAGACACAAGGAGAATCAGCCTCCGCCTTAGGTACCTTGGTCATCAGGTTTGCCCCCTATATATGCACAAAACCCTGCCTGGGACCAGCAATGATTTAGCACAGCAGGACTGAAAGGCAGCAGAGGAATGTATGGGGAATCACTCATGTCAAAGCATACTCCATAGCAGGTCACCTCCATAAAGCACACAAAGCTTGGATCCCAGTTTCTCATCCAAAATGCAGAGTTCATTTTGGAACAGCACATTAACTTAAGACACAGTTTAAAAGGTACATCAGCATGACTGAAAGCAGTATGCATTTAAAGTCTATGATACTATTATTTTAGAGCAAGTCCTCTTCCAGGTCTGACTTCAAAAGACTAAATTGAAAAATATCACAGGAAGTGATTAATATGCTAATAGTCATTCAAAATGCAATGGGATTCTTTCCACACAAGGAAATTGGTTTCATTTCCCTTTCTAGATGCAGAAGTAATATATTGTTATAAAAATAGATAAGCCTAATTTTAGAACATATGGACTCTGCCATGTGGTTGTTTACTTAGATGGGATGCTTTAACTTGTCTTGGCACTTTCTAGTGTTTAAGGTGTCTTTCAGGATAAGGAAGAGATGTATGGACACATTGTGGGCTAAGATAGGATATAATTAGAAAGCAAAAGCTTTACAAGATCCTTCTTTATTATACCACAGCACTGAACACATTATCTAGCTCTGTACCCTATAATAGAACACTCAACATACACTAAAAGACAAACCAAGAATTAAAATAGCATCATGAACAGTCCTCCATATGTGTTTCCAGTGAGAACCACCATGCAAAGGCAAGTCAGCTACAAAGAAACCAAATGAGTGCATATTTTTCATACATAAATTCTGTCCTATCTGTTTAGAAAAAACATTAAACAGATCCCTGAGGAGCTCCCAACAGCATCTTGCTCATGAAAAATAAACGGATATATGCTAAATATAACATTTCTAAAACTGTTTATTCACTAAATACAGTTATATAGACTATTTTACTCAAAGACTTCCCTAGAAAATGAGTTAAGACTTAAGCATAAGTGAGACAAACCAGTCAAGATTAACGCCTGCAGAATACAGATCATCTTTATATATCCTGGGAACATGATAGCTGTGGAGGAGGAAAGAGAGGGCAAATACCTGAAAGAAAATACTCACATTTGACATTAGCAGATGTTCTGCAGAAATTTTAAAAAGGTTTTCTAAACAAACCTACTCATTACTGTTTTGTTATGCCAAGACCTAAGGGCACATCCATACACTAGTATTAAAGGCATATACTTAACTTTTTACCCAATTAGGCAGCTGAAGAAAATGCACCAACACTCAAGCCACCATTGCAACTTGTGCAGCAGCAGCAGGAATTGCTCAAGGCTCCAATTCAGATATGCAGCCTGAGGGGCCATTTGAGAAGCATCATCTCTCAGTTCATTCTATGAGAGCTTTTCACCTCTTCAGGCTTGCAAACTTCCACAAACTCAAATCACTGTTAGAGCCAGGCACTTCCCTGCTGCACCAGTACTGGTCTCTGCCAACAGTTTTTGACTCCAGTGCAAAACATGGAAGTTTAACTTTAAACTGGCTTTGCCTTAAATGAGTGCTGAATGGGAGACTCATATAATAGGTAAGAGTACCCCAAGGGCAGTGTGAAAATCTGTGTCCCCATTAGCTGTGTCTGTCACCAGAACAGTGCACCAGAGCACAGTTCAAGGTACAAGAAAAGAAAGAGACTTCAAAAAAGGAAGACAACATTCATGTAACAGCAGCAAGATGGATTTTGGGCCAAAAATGGCCCAGCAGTATTTTAATGAATGAAAAGATACATGCCATTAGGAAGAAACCCTGCCACACTGATACAGCAGAATTGCAGTTAAAATCAGTGCAGATGAAACCCATACATGACATCTTCAAGTACTGTTTCCTGAGATCATAATAAAAATTCAGATCAGGATTCCAGTAAGTCTGTAAATAAAAGCATGAGCTACACACAACCACAAGGACTGAAGAAATAAAAATACTCTGAACTTAGTGCCATGGTTTGGGGTATGCTTCATAATGTCTTGGAGCTGCAGAAAGCTGCATAAAAAAATAACTGTCCAGACAGTCAAAGCACAGACCTCTGTTCCAGGAGAGATGTCTCTCAGAGGTATAAACCTGGAAAAAAATTGTTGCATACTGAATTCTTCCCCACATTTCTACTTTGTTAATTTAATACTTCATTACTGTTTCAGAACATTTTAGCACATGGCAGAACATAGTTACCTTAGTCTCAAAGGTGTCCAAGAAGTAATATTACTATAAGCAAAGACTGTGTAGTATCATTCATCAGTTAACTTCTCAGTTACATAAATGTGTTTAAGAAGAATCCAGGGCCACGTTGGTCATCTGTTTTATTAATATAGATCATAGATAGACTTACAGAAAATAAGATTAATTCCTGATATTGCTAGACTAACAGGAACATTATTCAGATAACTGCTACAACATGGAATTTGTATACAATTATGAAACCATTAAAAACATAAGCAACAGAAGTTGCATCTTCTGTGCAGGGAGGAGTTGGATGGAATTGTAGTTTAACTGCCTTTCCAAAGAGGGAGGTAATCATGGTAATGAAAATCAGCATATCAAAGTGTGTTTGCATATCAAAAGATAACTCAGCCCCAGATAAACAATGTTTCATTTGCATTCTTACAAATTCCCAGAATTAATCAAGTCACAATATAAGATTTCCCTAACTTAATTAGCATGACAAAAGGGAAGTGGAAGTCCCTACATACTGCTTTGAAGACTCATTAGTGCTCAACAGCATCCTGATAACGTTCAAGTGCAATTAGAGAGGGGTACCAGAGTAGAATTCATTTTGAAAGACAGAGCCACAGAGGCAGAGGACTGAGATACTGCCAAAAGACACTGCAGAGAAACACAAAGTGAGGTAACAGCTTAATACCAGGTGTATTCTCTGCAAACTGCTGCTTTTATTTCATGGGGGTTTTTTCTGTAAATTTATTCCAGTTTTGAAACCACTTCACTAGAATAAAATTTACCACTCTGATTTTTTAAATTGTCAGTGGGAGGAACTCCTACATACTTTTACTTCTTTGAAATGATTCCTAATTATGTGGCGATGCCAGGATATCCTGTAGCTGTCTGAAACTTGAGACAAGTTTGGAAAGTTGACAAGTTAAAGTGCATCTCCCATTAAGCTGAAAGGTTCAGTTTGAAAACTGGTATCACCCAGTGACAGCTCTAAGGCTTCACTATGAGATACCTCGTAACAGAAGTCAGTGGATAGATAGCCTGTGACAACAGTGAAAGCTGCATCATCAAAAGTATGACAAAAAGTTTAAACAAGAAAACAATTTCTCTGTAAAAAGCTTTCAAAAATTCATGACTGAGCAACTGTGACAGGAAAAACAGCATCACCTATTCAAAACCCCTTTCCTCAGGAAGATTCTCCCCTGCATAAAGGGTGCAGGAAGTACCAACATAAGAAACCTGACTTAAAAGTACATAACAGTCAAGCTATTGGACATTTTCTGGAAAGAAGAATCTGCCCTGTTATTTACAGTGGATAAAGGACTTCGGATTTTTCATATTTGGGTTAGGATTATGTGATTTAGTTAATTTAAAACATTTGCAAGCCATTGAGAATGTTGATAGGTTCAGCCTCCAATTCTTCAACAAAATATTCTATATTTATTCCATCACTTCCATCACTGAAGAAGCAGAAATACCTCTTGGATTAAACAAAAAATTTGGAGAATTTTTGAAGAAAAAGTAGGAGAGTCCTTACTTCATTACTTTTGTTTTCATTGCTGGTTTTGCAATCAGTGGGAACAAGTATTTCAACAACTTGCTGGGAATTCTATCCAATATAATTAAAGATTCACACCATGCACCTATTTTTTTATTTAAATAGGTAGCAACTGATCTTAGTTTTTATTATTTAAATCCATGTTATAATTTAGTAGAGCTATTTTCTCCCTGTCCTAATTTTGCTGTCACTGACCTCCCTTGTTTCTTTTGCATTTCTCTTTCAATATATTTTTTTCTTATAAATTTGCAACATAATTATGTTGGTCAGGTTACACCAATGTAAGATGTCAGGTTTCTTAAAAAGGAATTTTGTTTGGGATGACTATATCAACATATTGATTATATTTTTTAATATTGAAGATATATCACAATATCTGAAAATAAGTTAGGATGCTGGAAGAGATACTGAATTTAGTCTTCTCTGGCAAAGGATGTTTTCTATTCTCCCTAAAAAATCCCATAGGAATTTTTAAAGCTATCTATGGCACAATCCAACTTCTGAAACAAACTGCAGAAAACTGGAAGTTCATTTCATTTTTTATTAAACCTCATTCAAAAAAAGACACATCAATTCCTGATGTAACATTTTGACAAAGCTGACGCTCCTACAGAAACTAAATTGACCCTTAAAAGTTAGCCAAGTGGGATAATTCTATCAGCACTTGCACTCCATAAATCTTCCCTTGTTAACCAGTTCCCTAGCCAGCCAGGGTAGTTTTACATTTTACAGAAATTAAAGAGGGAAGGGACTAGATCTCATCTCCCATCAAAATATAGATAACTTTATCACCAAAGCTAATTCTATTATAACTTGCCTGCTATATTTTTATTTAACATAATGACTTAGGTGCATAAGCACCATTAAAGAGAAGTATTTCAGAAACAAAACATTTATTACAGAGATCCTAATATTGAAACCCAGCCACCTTTGGGGCAAAAAACCACACCAATAACACTGAACAATAGCTTTAGCAGAAAGTGAAGCAACTGTCACATCCAGCTGAAACTGAAAGCTGGGGAATTAGGTAGCCAGGAAATGAATATTCAAGATGGACTTTGTACTAAGGCTACTAGGTTCTTTTGAAAGAGTCACAAGTACATTTATTTCCAAATCTGGCACTTCAGAGAAAAACCCAACAGTTAGTACCATGCCAAAATATTAACTTGAGAGACTGCACCTACTAAATCAAATCCTCCCATCTGCAGTGTCTTTGTGACCAGGAATTCCCAGACTAGACAAAAGCTGCTCTCCTTATGAGCATAGAGAGATAACATCACAAGTAAGCAAAACTAATCCTCAGCTGATTAAAAATAAATTAAGTACAAATCAGTACTCTTCTCATCCACCCATCAGATTTAGGAATTCACAAACCAAGCCCTGCAAGGAGTCAGGAGAGAGAAACGTGGCCTCATTTGAGGAGTATTTGTATGTAGATTTAGGCAGGTCCATGTGGGCATGTTCTTGGGGAGGAAGGGGCTCAAGTACTGTGTTAAAAATAAAACAAAAAGCACAAAGCACATGGGTTTAGTCAGCCCTGAGGACATACATGATTAGAATGGTAAACCCTGCATCAACAGAAGTGCAAGATGCTCTTTTTCTCAAGGTGTTTCTCCAATGACCACAGCTATTTCTCATCTGTATTGGGTTTATGTGGCAGGGTTTTGGTAGCAGGGGAGTGCCTGTGACTAGAAAGCAGGGGCTGCCCCTGTGTCGAGCACAGTTCCAGTCTGCTCCAAGATGGACCCACCACTGGCTAAAGCTGAGCCCATCAGCAAAGCTGGTGGCATCTCTGTGATAACATATTTAAGAAAGGGTAAAAAACACTGCAGCAGCTGTGAAAGAAGTGAGAAAAAAATTTTGAGATAGCACGCTCTGCAGACAACAAGGTCAGTGAAGGAGGGAAGGATGTGCTCCAGGCATCAGAGCAGAGATTTCTGTGCAGCCCATGGAGGAGACCATGGTGACACAGGTTGTCCCCCTGCAGTCCACGGAGGACCACATCAGAGCAGATATCCACTCTGCAGCCCCACTGTGCTGGAGCAGGTGGATGTGCCCTGAAGGAAGCTGCAGCCGTGGGGAGCCCACACTGGAGCAGACTCCTGGCAAGAGCTGCAGCCCATGGAGAGGAGCCCACACAGGCACAGGTTTTCTGGCAGGACCTGTGGCCCATGGGGGACCCATGCTGGAGCAGTCTGTTCCTGAAGGACTGCACCCTGTGGAAAGGACCCACACTGGAGCAGTTCACGAAGAACCACAGCCCATGGGAAGGACCCACATTGGAGAAGTTTGTGAAGGACTGTATCCCGTGGGAGGGATCCCATGCTGGAGCAGGGGAACAGCAAGAGGCAGAGATGAAGCATTATGAACCGACAGCTCTTTCCCATCCTGCTGTGCCACTCAGGTTGGGAGGAGGTAGAAAAGTCAGGAATGAAGGAGTGAAGTTGAGCCTGGGAGGATGTGGGGAGGGGGGTGGGAAGGTGTTTTTAGTTTTGTATTTGTTTCTCACCATCCTACTCTATTTTTTATTGGCAATTAATTAAATTAATTTTTCCCAAGTCAAGTCTCCTATAAAAGGAGAACGTTAGATATGATGCTCTATAGGAGTAGGACTGAAAATATACATACATGAGATCTATGAAGCAAATATGTTTTTAAGCAGATTAATTGTTATGGATTTAGAATATTATTATAAACTGGAGGAACTTTCACCCAACGCCCAAATACTTATGTTCCTGCAATTTGGTTTTATGAACTCAAACAATAACAACAAAATACAAACTCCAATTTAACTTGGCCCTGGCAGAAAAACTTTCAGAGCAGTCTCAGTGCTGCACAGTAGTTACCACACAGGGGCACTAGAGATATCCATTATAGCCTGAGAAATTAGTCCCAGTAATCATTCACACTGCAGCAGTGCCAGGGAGCTTTACTGAGCGTACCTTTGTGCTTCGTTTGACTCAGGAGTGCACTTTTGAACTGAACCTCACAAACATCCCCAGTTCGAGTGCTCTGATGCACACTGTAGCATCTCAGAGCATGTGAACTGACTGCCTTTTAGCTGAACATAGCCTAGAAATCAACTCCAGCTCCAACACAAACCCAGGCTAGAGCTAATCTGAAGTTAAAAACAAACAACCTGAAATGCATATAGCATGGACACCAAGGCCTGAGCAGCAATTGTTTCACACTGCATATCCATTCCCACTGGCCTGCAAACACAGACTAGCCATTATGCCCAGCATTCCCACAGGACTCTTGCCCGTTCTGTACCATGCCAACCAGCTATGTACCTGGGAGTCCACAGGAGCCATCGCCACAGCTCACACAGACCTTTCCAAGCCTGTGCCAGACATCTTCCTGATGGCCTGCAATGCCATGATTTTGCATGCCACCGAGTAGCACCACACAGCCCACCCAGGGAAACCCACTCCTGCCACTGCACAGCCGTGGTGGAGTCCCACCGTGCTCACAGAGCTGGGTGCATTTATGAGTACAGCAAGCCCTGCAGATGGTGAATGCCCAGCACCTTGCTGCAGTTAAAGGCAAGAGCCTAGAAGAGTTAAATGAGTTAGCCATTTCACAGAGGAAAAGCTGCTCTGTGGTGGAATGACTGGCAAGCAGCTGGAGCAGAGGGCATTCCTGAGCAGCCAGCATGAAGGAGGAAAAAGCAACAGAAATTTGAGCTTGCCAAGACAGAAAGAATCATATTCACAGCCTGGGAACAGAGCAAAAGGTTCACTCTAAAACGTACATTTAATTCAATTATTCAAAGTATCCTGTATTGAGCCACAGGCTGTGGGATAACCAGTGTATCACAGACAGTGTTTTATAGCATATTAAATATTGTACAAACAGTGCCAGTATTCAGTTGTAACTTGATGAAGCCACTAACTGGCTTTTCAGCAATAATGGCTCCAAGCTATTTAGCTAGATTTGCTAACAAAAACATAGTCAAGACAAAACCCTATGAAATAATTTAGTCTCCTTCTTTATCAAGTTTATCCTTGCTGACTGTAAGAAATCCTAATTACTTCAGCTAAGCCATTTAATTGAAAGCACAATCCTAGCCTGTTGGGTTAGTACAAAAAAATAAGTCATATGTCTGTGTGTAAGAAAATTTTTTTTAGGATAGCTGAGCAGTTTTGTTATGGATATTCAATATTTTTTCTGCAGTGCATTAATAGTCATTTATTTGCCTTAAAAGGACACCCCAGAAATAGAAGATGGGTCAGAAAGCCATGAACACACCAATGGAAAAAGAGAGAAACTGGCAACTCAATCTTTTTGTTGATGTTAAAATGGCAAAGAAAACATAAAAAACAGTTAAGTATGGTGGAACGGGAAAGCTAACAGTGCCAAATAAAAGTTATGAGTTCAAACATATGTAACCAATACAGGAAATAAGAGCAAACCAGTAAGATATCTACTGCCAATATGGTTACAGAAAATGCAACTGGTGCAGTTAAGGGAAATAAAGCATTTTAAAATACAAGAACAAAAGGAATCTCAAGTCAGACACAGTGTATTGCTAAATGTAGTTGATAAAATCCTAAACAGGGATATAGACTAAGGAAAAGTACAGCAGATACTTCTGAACTGGTTTTGGGGGGTTTTTTGTTGTTGTTTGGGGTTTGTTTTTTTTTTAAAAAAAAAAAAGACACATGTATCCTGCCTATCACACATGCAATACAGAGATTACTGTCTGTGACAGAAGGAAGAACCCACTAAGACTACGCATTTTCAAATTGGTGCATCCAGAAGATTCGCATCTATGAATCCGTAAAGCACCACTTAGCTGAACAGAGAAGCCTTCTAAACTCCTATGTTTAATAAATCCTATAAACTGAGGGATTTCACAAGTCTTGAAGTCTCCCTGGGTAGTTTCAAGATATAAAAGTGACAAGATGGACACCCAGGGAGTTACAGTCTGTATAACATGATATTACTCCCACAGAACAGTTACTGTGAGTCTCATAACAAAAAAGAATAAGCTAAAATGCAATTAATGACAGTCAATATGGTTTCATAGTCTTTCTACACCTTTCTAAGTCTTCTCAAAGTTGTTACAGCTGACAAGATTACTCATCTGGTAGACCAAAGTAGCTATTTTGACATATTATATTTTAATTTCTTCAAGCTGTTAAGATTTAATTCCATATAATGCAAGGTTTTTGGGTTTGGGTTTGTTTTTTTTTTCCAACAAAGATACCAAATAGTACGAAAAGGATACATAACATAGATTTAAAATTGACTTAGTATCAGGTCTTCGAGTTGCTAATGGGAAAACTTCAGTTAACGTGAATATCACTGGTGGTTGCCCCAGAGATCAGTGCTTGATCAAGTGTTGTTCAATATTGTTATGAGTGATATAAAGTCTTTGCTGATAAAGTCTGCAGTTAACACAAAGTTCAGTAGGGTAATAAATGAAGACAGGTCACTGATACAAGACCACCTGAATCACCTACTGAATAGTCACAATCCAACCAAATCTGTTTTAACACAGCCAAGCACCAGGTAATGGTGGTAGGATTACAGCACACAGACACAGTAAGCAGCTCAGCCTCATTTCAGGGTATGTCAGTATGTCTAGAGCACCCATCATATAATGGAAAATAACCATTAAAAGTGGGTAATGCCAGTGATTATGTATACCACACTGGTAAAATGTTGCTAGAAAACCACATCCATTCAAAAAAATGAGTTACACAAAGGACAGAGGAACACAGGAATGAATTCAAAGGACAGATACAAAAACCACCCAGAAAAGCAAGTTTCATGGTGAGAGGCAAAAAACCATGGTGGGAGGCAAAAAAGAGCTGTAAAAAGGATATGTGATTACCCTATGATAATTTCCCAATGAAGTAAATATAATAGTGAGGAATTTTTCCTTCTGATGCAAATAAAATCCAATGGCTTAAAGTTTAAGCTTGCAAAATTCAGCCTTGAAGTTAAGATTTAATTTGCTAATGTAGAAGGTGAACAGTGGCATAGATAAATGGGAAATGCAGTGGAGGAAACTACATCAGTTCAGATCTTTAAAGCAGTCAGTTCATTTGAATTCATCTTCACAGATGTGTGTAAATGAAGCAAACTGGTATTTGAGTTGGGGAATCCTGAAAACAGACTGTGAATGTAAGGGAAGACACCAAATGCCAGGAGACAGAGGATGGACTGTAGACAAATCTCTGCACTACAGTTTTATGAACTCCTGCTCATTTTGTAAAATCTTGCACCTACTGATATTTGCAGCAGCATCGTTAGGACTCACTATTACAGACATGTACAAAGATTTGGTGAGTTTTATGTTGCTCTAAAAATGATAATCACAGCTGAGAGAAATAAGCACATAACATCTGATCCCTCAAAAAAATCTTTGAGCAATTAACTTACCATACGCATGAATCGCTGCAGAAATGCTGCCACCCAGCTGTAAAAAAGCATAGGAAGAGCCTCAGATCCCAACACAACTCAGCAAGTGGAAAGCGCCATTCCCTGCTTGCTGGAGCAATTTCCCTTTCCCTGCCCCATTTTGGTTTCCAGATTTGGGCTAGTGTCTGGCTGCATTCTCCATCTTATCTCCTTGTGCTTCAGTGGATGCTGAAAGAAATACTGTGAAGTCTAATTTGGAGGCAAAGAACACACAGAGCTGTGAACAGATAGCCAAGTCTTGCAACATATGACAAGATCTATATCCCAGCTAAAGAAGTGACCAAAACCAGGCTTTCCTGCTACGCTGTATCATCAGACAGTACCAGGTTACATCCCTGGTTAGAAGGAAGATCTCCACATCCAGCATTAACTCTAGCCCTACTGAGACCAATTCTCCAAGGCAGTGAGGAAGGATGGTAGTTATCTTGTGAGCATGTTAATTCATCCCTAAATCCTCTCCCAGTGAATGTGCTTGTGGTTGTTGTAACATCTGTGTGATCATTCAGATGACTCAGATGAACTGTAGTGGAGCAGCACCCAGGTCCGGCATCTGCACAAAAACAAAGGAGCATGAAGATGACATGACGTATGTTTCTTCACCAAGCTCATTTCCTAATTTTCCTGCAAGGTGACAAAGTACAGTAGATGATGTAGACTCAGCTACACTCCAAATTCTGCCTAAGGAATCTAGGTTTAAGATTTGCCACTAGGTTAAAATAGTTAAATGCCTCTTTTGGAAGTTTTTGAAAACAAATTCAAAACTTCTTTGGAAGTGATTAATTAGATAAGCTCACCATTACATTTTTCAATGTTAAGAGTTTTCTCTCATATCACCATTAACTGGGATTTTCTAAGTTGGATGGCAGCTTTCTTCTCTTTTTGAGGTATTTAGCAGACTTTTTCACTAAGTGAAGTTCACTGACTTTTCAATTATTTGAGTCTTTTCTAAGAATAGCAGCAAAGATTCATAAAAAGCTAGGTTAAAATCAATTCCACCAAAAAAGGTGAGCATATGTATTTACTTACAATACACAAACTATGTAATCTTACAGACTCTGTGGAAACTTCTGAACACACTTGCAATGCACATATGATGTATTTTCTGTTTATTATATGCAGTAAAACACCTTTTTCATCCAGCCACTATATTAAAAAATAATTTTTAAAAGCCAATGTAATTTGAATGGTAGCAATGTACCTCATATGAGAGAGATGAAAAGGTCCTTTTTAAGGGGGGGGAGAAAGTTCAGACTCAAGCTTCAAATCTGTAATGATACTTAGCACACAGCAAAAACAATTTAATTAGCATTACTTAAAAACCTCTATTGAGAAGGCAATTTCCAGATGAAATTAATAATTCAGAGACTACTCTGAATGCCTGAGTACTGACTGGAGAGTCAGATGTTTTACTTCCATGTCATTCCTAGATAATTTGGAGAACAACAAATTACAAAGTCTCCATCTAGCATATTTAAATACTAAATCTGAATTATTGTATTCAAACCTGGCATTTAAGACTAGGAAGATTTTTTTTACTCTTGACTCATTCAAAATAAAGATCAGAAGTCAACAAATGAACAGTGAACCCAGAACTTTAAGTTACTTCACACTGCTGAGTAAATCCGTAAGATGCAATTATCAGATCTTCCACAAATCCAGTGCTGAAAGTAGACAGACAATAGCAAGTAGCTCCTGAGCCAAGGAAAACCAGTAAAATGTTAATGCAAATATACAGAAAAGCTACAGTAATAATTTCAAGATTAATAATCACTTTTCTCTTTCAATACACAATGCATAGATCATTTTTAAACAGAAAAGATACAATAACAACAGATTTGCAATTTTAAAAAAAACTGGAAAGGCACACTGGGAATGTATACGATCTTTAAGAACAAAGGCTTATTTTTTGCCTTAACTGTTCAGTGAAAATCCAAGAACTGCAAAAGGCACCAGAGCCATTATCACCGACAGCACCTCACGACTGCGGTGAAAATCATTGTCACAGCTTGATAGTATGTGTGCACACACACGTACACAAACACTTGGAGTTGTGTCCTGTCCTATTTTCAGTAGAGAACAATATACACACACAATGGAAAAGGCTACAGACAAATGCTGAAGGGAGAGCCACTGCATCCATCATCTAAGCAGACCTCAAAATCCTATGACGCTTAGCAGTGGGACCAGATCATCTCTGCACAACAACTCCAAAGATGAAGGCAGAGGAAAGTACACAAGTGTTAAAATCTCATGCTAATGGATCTGAACAGTGGGTCCACCTACAGGTACAATGATGATTTGGGAGAAATGATAAGGGCACTAGTCAGCTGCAGTAACATACTAAATTTTAGGAGAAATTAAGAAATGGAAGAAATTAAGATAATGGAAGAGGGATTAAAGGCAACCTTTGTACAGATCCCCCACAAGACCTCTTCTGGAACAGCCTACACCAATCTGTTCAGTCTAGCAAAATCTTGCCATGTAAACCTAATACACTTCCCTCTCTAAATTTCTCAGGAGATAAGCACAAGGAAAGGAAATGTAGTGGTTAAGCAGTGTTCTGCTAGTGAACAGCACAGAGGACAACTATACAAACACAAACTAACCAGATTCACCCTAAAAGTTGCAGAGTTCCCCAGCCACCTGCAGTGGAGGTGCCAGAGGACCAAAGAGCTTCACAATAGCAACACACACACATTCTACAAAGCAGCTTGGCACTAACTACTGCAGAAGCTTTAACTAAATAATCCAAGAGATCTCATCTAGTCTAGTGCTCCTGCAACACTTGTGCACTAATAGGTTAATTCTTATTAAATGAGGCTCAAGTGCTTGCTCCTCTTTGGGCTCCTCAATGGGCTGCGGGCACCTAGTGGAAAGCACTGCAGATTCATCACATCCAGCCTGCTCCAAGCATCTGTACTCCCTCACAGGCAATTACAATTACAACCAGAGGACCAGAACCATGTTGTAGTTCCTTCCTCACCATCCACAAAGCGCTTGAAAACTTCTTCACTAGCACAAAAAAAAAATGTAATTACTAAAGTAGACCGGGTTGTATAAATCAGCAGTTTAATATCTTACTACTTTATTCTAAAAGAAAGCAAGAAGAATAAATGTAATTCCAGGATTCATTAACACAGTAATTCAAAGGGGTCAGGTTTCAGCTACAGTTCCCTCCATGCCACGCCTATCTCAGGAAATTATTTTGCATGCTCACTGCAATTGTATATTGTATATAATGAAGCTAAGCTCCCTTCTGCTAGAAGCGTTCTAATTGCAACACTCATTAACTGGTAACCAATTAAATAAGTTTCATAGCTTCCTACCAAGTGGAAACAATTAGCAATAGGATAATAGGCTAATGTCACTCAGGAACATAAAGGGCTACAAATCTAAGTGGAGATGATTACTCACTGTAACACAGGATTATTAGAGCTGTTAGTGCACCTACTCAATTGCTACATTTCGCAGGAGAGTTTAGGCACATGGCTGTATCCAGGCAGGCAGGATCACAGAAGCACAGAATGGCTGAGGCACCTCTGGACCCTCTACACAGAGCAGGGTCAACAGAGCAGATGGCTCATGACTTTGTCCAGGTGGATTTTGAATATCTCCAAGGTTGGAGACTGCACAGCCTCTCTGGGCAACCAGCTCCAGTGTTCAATTACCCTCACAGGAAAAAAAAGAAAAAAATCTTATGCTTAAACATAATTTCCTATATTTCAATTTATGTTTATTGCCTGTTTTCCTTTCACTGGGCACCATGGAGAAGAGTCTGTCTCCATCATCTTTACTTCCCCCCCAGTCAGGCATTCATTATGCACATGGATAAGATCCCTCTGAGCCTTCTCTTTTCCAGGCTGAATAGTCTCAGCTCTCTCAGCCTCTCCCTGTATGTTAGATGCTTCAATCTCTTCATCATCTTCACGGCCCTTCACTGGACTCCCTCCAGTATGCCCATGTCTCTCTTGTACTGGGGAGCCCAGTCCTGGACACAATGCTCCCGATGCAGCCTCACCAGGGCTGACTAAAGGGGAAGGGTCACATCCCTTGGTTTGCTGGCAACACTCTTCCCAATGCAGCCCAGGAGGCTGTTGGCCTTCTTTCCCACAAAGGTACACTGCTTGCTCACGGTCAACTTGGTGTCCACCAGGAACCCTGGGTCTCTTATCTACAAAGCTGCTTCCCAGCTGGTACTAGTATATGGGGTTATTGCTGCCCAGGTACAGGACTTTGCATTTCCCTTTGTTGAATTTCATGAGATTCTTGTCAGCCCATTTCTCCAGCCTGTCCCAGTCCTTCTGAATGGCAGTGCAACCATCTGGTGTACCAGCCACTTCTCTCAATTTTGTATCCTTTGCAAACTTGCTGAGGGTGCACACTGTCATATTATCCAGGTCATTAATGAAGACACTAAACTCTACTGGCCCCATTATTGACCCCTGGGGTACACTGCTAGTAACTTGCCTCCAGCTGGACTTTCTGTTGCCCATCACAACTCGTTCAGACTAGCAGTTCAAGCCTGCATTGCAAACCACTTTGTTTACTTTTCGAAAGGCACTAAGTTTTCAGCAAGGCAGATGACAAATGAGTTTCACCTTCTTGTACACTAGCCTTACAAACACTGACTCAAGGCAGCACTACTAACTACAGTTCTGTTGATATTTCAATTGCTTCCCAGCAGTTAAGAAGCAACCCATAAGCATCAGAGCTTTAAGCTGTTCTTGCATAAGAACCTGCATTATCTATTTCACCAAAACACCAGGTATTTATGACTGGTGACAACTTCTGTCCCATGAACATAATTATCCAGACACAGCAGTTCAGTGCAGAATCAGTGGGATGTTAATGACAGGTAATGACACTCATGCACAGCATATAAGAGATTGAGTCAGCCCCCCAGAATCTGTGCAACTCCTCTGCACTCAGCAGCACTCCAAGGAACAGTGAGATATCCCACAGCAGCTTAATACAAATAGACAAGAAGAAGCACATCCAGAGGCGATGCAGTCTCAGTGGATGTCTGTGGAATTTCATCGTTTCATCTTATACAGTACATTCCCTGACTGAAAACCACAAGATTTCTCTTCTGGGGAAGACTTTTTCTCCTACTAGGCAAAACTGATTAGGACTTATCTGCCTAGTTAGGAGCTCAGAATTATGCAGTCCCTTTTGGGAGACTTTAAATTTATTAATACAGCATCAGGTTTTCTTATGACAAGCATTGCTTTGATAGCAAAGTGGAATGAAGCAGGGTTAAAGACATACAGACAGAAGACAAGCATTTTAGTTAAAAAAAAAAAAAAACATGCAACAGCAAAACCCAGGAAAGTTTGCCTCTTCTTCTACTATTCTTACAATTCAGGAGATAAGCCACAGCCCCCGTTTCACACTCGTTGCTTTGGGCAGTCAGCAACTTACGTACTCAACTAAGGAACTGTCAGGAGCACAACTGAATGATCCCCACACAGAAGCACAAAGAACAGAACACACATCAGGACACACCCTGGCCGAGATGTCATGCAGTTCATTATCTATAGGCAAAATTGTCAGGAGCACACTAGGAATTTTGCATCATTTTCAGTGAGCTCTCACAAGCCACATCATAGACTACACGTTTTAAGCAACATCTCCATAAAAGATGAGCTTTTCCCCAGTTCCAGGACTATATATTTGAACCATAAAATCCCATAACAGATATATCTTTAATAATCTAAGTACTAAATACATGGATTCTAACCATCAGGTGCTGCTCAACCACTGTGCCCACACAAAACCCAAGTCACTTAGAGTAGCCCAATATGCATCTATAACCTCAAATTTCCATGTATGTGAAGCAGAAAGATGTAGCCATAGAAGAGAAGGTATTGCAAAAAGCACAAATACGATTACAAGAACATTTCAGAGAATAACTAAAAAGTTTGTTGATTTTTCTAACCAAAGCTGTGTTGCAATCTGATCCATTTTCTGAACTTGTTTTCATCATAACTGAACCTATTTAGCTAAAGGAAATAAAGGTCAAATGACATATGGTCCCACATGGCACAATCCAGATGAGCTAGAAGGCAAGTTTTTTTCCACAATTCTGTTTACAAATGACATATTTTTCACTTCATTTGTTGATCCCGTTTCCTTTGACACATGCAATGGTTTTAACTACTACCAGCTATGTTGAAACAGTTTCAGCTGTGTTCCCATAAAGCTAGAGGACTAAAGAGATCTGTAATATATGCAAGCTTACAGTTAAGAGAGAACTGCTGGTTTTAGGAGCCCTGTAGTACAGTATCTTAATCTATTTAAGCAATAACAACCCTCCAGTACGCTGATCAAAAAGCACCACATTATGCTGCTACTGAAGCTGTTTTACTAAGTCAAAAGATATCCAATAAGAATTGGAAGAACCACCATCTGCTGCCCAAGGGGTATATCATTACTAGGAGCTATGACAGAGCGCCATATTGCAGCAGGATCTTCTACAGCACCTACCTGACAGCTTAAAGCATTAGGATCTATTCAACCAAATTAATCCAGCCCTTCATACAATGGCTTAAAGCATCTAAAACAGCCTGCCTCATACAAACCCCATGAAAATGTTCTTTCCACTTACATTTGAGCAGCTAGCTCCTCTATTACACTTAGTCTGTCACAACTTTCAGGCTAATAATCACAATTCTTTCGTTGGCAGGTTTTTCAGATTTTCATTTACATGAATGGCAACAAACCAAAAGAAGCCATCAATTTTTACCTACTGTTCTGTTCACAAATTCTGCAATTCTGATGCATAATTTTTATTCCTTGTTATTTCACTAATTGTTTCTACCAGATATGTACAAAGTTATTTTGCACAACAGCTGGAGAATTATAATGTTAGACTCCCACTGCTGATTACAAATTATTTTCTGCTATTCTCAGTGAGAAAGCTAGAGTTGTTAGAATGCACAAAAATACATAGTAGCTTTCAAACTGTGATTTCTTTAGCACAAAATTCAATTTGAACACACTTATATTAGAAAAGTGTTAGCCACATTTGAAAATAAAAACTGGATGAAGAAAAAAATGAAAGCTCACATCCTTGACATTGTACACAAATCTTGGCAAAGCATTTTGAAGTGTTCTTAACACAAGTGGTGTACCTGCCAAGAGAGAAGTGTGTAAGCCCAAATAGTTTTCAGGAATGAAACAACATTCCTATTACATGAAGTATCTTTAGTGATACTGCCATAGCAGGAGAAGCAAAAGCCGCAAACAGTGCATACATCTCTTTTTATTCAATGAAATAGAAAAGACCTCACTACTGGGCAGCTTGCCAGATCCCCAGGGAGCTTGGGGCCCTTTGGAAGTACCTGAAAAAGCCTGCTGTGAGAAAAAAAGCACCAAGGGAGGAGCAGCACACTGTTGTACAGAATAAGCACAGATATTATATATAAAGAAATTATTTTGTGTGGATGAACCTGAAATTTTAAGTTATCAAAATTTTATTTATCAATATATTACCCTTATTCCCTCTGAGTTTATTTGAACAGGTTTCATTATGGTGGTCTGACTGTGAAATGGGGGAAGTGTATGAATATATGTAGATCCAATTTATTATTAAAAAAAAAAACCAGCAGCAGCTTCTAGTCTTGAAGACAAGACTGATCATTGTAATTGGACAACCTGCATGTTTGCAGACAGCAAAAACATTTCACTAGTAAAGTAGGATCTGCAGTCTTTAAATATTTAAATGCAGTTTTAATGCAATTAATGGCCAAGATGCAATTGAGCTATAAAACACAGAAATTTCATGTCACACATGCCCATGAAGGACAGGTACAACTTCATGTCATCACTAATTATGTAGAATTAAGTCATTGAATCAAAAATAAGCCTGTAAGAAGATTTAAAAGATGACAAAGTCCTTCAATAACAAATAAATAATTCCGCTCCTAAAATCAGCAGGGCCAAAAGTAGCTGAAAGATGTTCTCCTCTAAGACCATGCAGCACATTCAGTGCAGCCATGTTTTGGTATCCACTCTGTGCAGAATTCACTGCTTGGGCCATAGGAATGCTTTTTAGCTTTTTATATTGATTACATCTCTTTACACTGTAAAACTCCCACTTTTTAATTAGGTACCCAAGCTAATCAAAGTCTTTATTTGCCTTTTTGCCATAGGGTAACTGGGAGGTGCATTAAGCACTAGCACCTCCCAGCCAACTCCTGCTGAATACTCATGGTCCTGTGCTGCACACCACAGCAATCTTCCAATAATCCTGCCTTCCCATCAGCATTGCAGGTGTCAGTACAGCTACAACCAAATTGAACTCAAGCACAGCAAGTCACTTTAGGATGAAGCTGCTTCTCCACTTAAGACCACGGGATCAGGCCAAATGGTTTGTCATCAGCAAGAAGCATCCTGTATAAGGTTTACTAGGTTGTAGATCAATACTTTCCTTTCACTTTTAAATTACTTCCTGCTTGACTTCTTCAATCATCTCTGCCCCTGCTTGATTTTTGTTACATAAGGAAATTCAGAGATGTGGGCTAGGAGTGAGAATCTTTGTCTTCTGAAGAATGAGTTAATTAGACAGTGGCAAACATGGCCAAAAGGTGATTGCTGTGGAGCCAACCAGGAAATCCACAATGAAGGACACTCCCCATCAGTCCTTATTTGTCTAAAAGCCATGCACAAATGGATGGGTAAGGAGCACCCAAAACCACTTTTAAAGAAGTATTGTTTCTTCATCCTGGCTGATGAAAGCTAAAACTTTCAACATTTCAGCTCTCCATGAGGAAGCCATGTCCTTGCAGAGAACAACTATGTGGTCAGAAGCTACCAGAGCTTTCACCCTTAACACACTGCTCTGAGAAAACACCATTAGCCATATCCAATCCAGAATTAGTCACTTCCAATCCAGAGCTGTTGGCACTTGGGCCATTTCCCTTTGCCTCTGTGCACATTGAACCAATTTATAACTAGCATACATGAAGCCTGTGAGTACTTCTTCCCTTGGACTTCTGGCCTTCCTTTGCTGCATGCACTAGCGCCAATGTTTTTCTTGTGATCATTTCAACATCCAACAATAAAATTTTGGGGGCAACCTCTCACTCACAGGCCAACTTCAACATCACAGCCCCTAAATAGTCAATGACAGCATGGTTGTCCCCAGGCTGCAGTAAGCACGCTTGGCAAAGTCACCACATTCCCCTTCATCCTCACAGCCCACACAGTGCTGGTGTCAGATGCTCATAGAGCACGTGTGAGCCTGGGGAGCACATCACAATCAGTATCTCTTCTGCCAAAACTTCAGAAAGGTCCATCACGCAACAAGTCTCACTGGCTCCAAAGCAACTCTTCAGCTGGTTCCAGCTGTGCTTAACAAGGGAGGAATAACGCAGCTCCAAGTAGTGTTATTCTGTGTTGGTATTTCAAAAAAATATTGGGAATGAGAAAAATATTAGCAACTCCCACAGTTACTGTGGCCAGATGTTGTTTTACTGCCTCCTTTAATAGTAACTGAAGCATTTTTTGCAAGGCACTTAAATCTTCACATTTTTCTCCCAGCCCCCAGCTGAAGAGTTTAGTTCAGCTCTGATCCAAAGATCAAGAAATAAGAGAGAGCATTTTAGCTTATGGATCCCCAACAGATACTGGCTGTCACAGTAAAGAGCTGCAGAATTTCCCAGACCTTGAGAATCAGCCCCCGCTATTGAAGACACCACCCTCCTTTTCATGAACTATCCAAATACCATCTCAAAAACAGTTAAAATTTGTGTCCCCATTGCCTTTAGTAGAAGTCTTTTGCAGACCTTCTTGGGCTAATCTATTTTTAGGCTGATTATTAGGGGAAGAAGATTTAATCATGCCTTATTTGTACCCACCTGTACTTGTGGAAATGCTGTCTTCTAATTTGACTTTTTCTCTCTGTACTTAACTCCTTGATGTACCAAAGAAAGCGACTATATTCCTCACCTTTTTTTTTTTTTTGCTGTTTTACAGGCCAAGCTTTTCCGGTCACTTATGAAACAGGCAATCCATTCCCTTGGTCATCTTTCTGTGTACCTGGTGAAGTTTAGAGTTTATCATCCTTATGTACAGTGTAGTAGAAATACCTCACCTGATGGACTGCAGCTGCTTACTTGCACAGCCACTTCATGCTAAGTAAAGAAACATTGTCCTTGATAAATGCACCCAGATCTCACTATCCTGTTCAGTACATCACTTGGGGAATTTCCATAGGCATAAGGGGCAGTTAAGTAGCCTGTACTCTCTGCTTTTGAAATGTCTCCCTCAGGCACATACCACGCTAAATAAAAATGGAGTTACACCCATGGCTAGTGCAAAGCACGTGCTTAAGTGCTTTGAGGAATAAGAGCTTTAATCAATATGTCCCTAATATTACAACAGGTTTCAAGTAAGCAAAAGATCTGCCCATGAAGCTCTCGCTGTGAGGTCACAGCCAACATGATTGCTGCTATTAACTTAAGCACTGAGTAAGTATGTTCACAACCATGTTTTAATTACAAATGAAAATTGACACCAGCTCTGTCTGACTATAGCCTAATATGTTTGTTGAATGTTTAACTAGGAAGTTTGCCAGCTGCAATGTTGCTCCATCATATTTGCTATTAGTGACTCACAGAATGCTATATTCACACCTAACTGCATGAAATCATGTGGGAATCCATTTCTGAGCCTAGCATTGGTTTAAACAAGAATACAAAAATGCACCAAGTGATTTCTGCATCTCAACAAAACTGTTCAACTATTGAGTATTTCTCTCACAAAAAGTTCATGTAGTCATGCAGTCTGAAGACAGACTACAGAGGGGTTTTAACAGGTATACAAGTATCCAGGTAGAGCGCAGGGTGCATTTACTGTACTATGAGCTTCTTCACTGACATCAGTAAGGGCAAGATTTTCCACTTTTACTGTGAACTTGCCCACGTTCGTGGACAACAAAAACTATTAGTGTGAACTGTAGGAAAATATACTACTGAGAATTCACTGTGAGAAATGAAAACAAATTCTTATACTTCAAAATGATAGGAAAGTAGCAACATTGATCTGATGGACACAGATAAGAAAGGTCTCTTAAATCTTCTCAATCATATAATATCAGGTGGCTTCTGTCTGAAGTTTTGGCTATCCTACTGTTTTTGTAAGAGACCTGAAAAGCCTTCCAAACAAATTCTTCTCCTCTACATTCTTAGTATGAAATTCTAGGCCCAAAGTAGTAAAATTTTCCCTTATAGGGACAAAATATGTACCCAAGCCTTTGTTCAATCACATAGGCATGTTACCTAGAAATTAAACACCCTATAAAGCAATTAAATGTAATTGAAAGGAAAAACCACTCATGCACACATCAACCAACAGAAATTGTTGCTTGGAATTACAATAAGTAGTGGGATTATTAAAAAACCCACATAAAACCCTCACTGAGTTTGAACATCCATACAGACCTCCTCTCTAAGTTCTGTAAAACACACTTCGTGCAGATTATAGGATTTGCATTTTATATTCCGTGATAAATCAGATCCTCATTTGGTGATATGAGAGGTTTCAGTTGTGACCTAGCCACGTTACCCAGTTCACTATACATAGTGATTTCATCTTTTTAAAAATGCAGGTTTTAAAAGTTTGAGAAGTGTTAGTTATGAAGCTTTTCCAAGTAGAAGATGTATGACCAAACCAAAGCAGAGCTGCAGATTCATCACACATTTCAGGATCAGAAAGAGCCAACCTGAATAAGCAACACTGCTAAAAGGAGCTATGTTTGGCTTCACCTAAACAATCAACCTCAAAGTGGCACAGAAAGTCAAGAGGGAGGAATCAAGGGGACAGGCAGAAGAAGAAAATTTAGAATGAACCTGAAAAACTTGGGGGGGCACATTTTAAAAAAGGAAAAAAGGAAGATGAAAAGGGGCACTAACTGGTCCTAGCAAAAGTACAACAACAAAGAAGAAACTGCAAAGTGACATTGAGAGATTTCCTATCTGTGCAGAGCCAGCTGTATTTTTCTTTTAATTTCCTGATTGGGCTCTGCACTTTTTGCTTGTGTGATTTACAAGCTTTGCATGAAAAATTGTAAAATAATTCATCTTTCAGGTGATATGCAGTACAAAAAGTTTCATAGAGAGAATTGAGTCCCCAAAGAGAAAAGTGTTCCAAGCTGTAATTGGCAGAACTACTGATTATACAATATATATTATCTTTTGCAAGAGGTGTCTTCTGTTGAAACATACCTTAGCCTTAGCTACAGAAAGAGAACATGTATTTGTCTCCACTGAATCTACCTGAAATGATGCCCAAACTGTAAGTTTTCCCTTAGCTAATCTATGGCTTCAGTAGGAAGTTAACTGCTTTCCTCCCTGGCCTTAGCCATTTTTTTTCAGACCCCAGTTAATATGGGTTAGAAATTGCACACTTTTGAACACAGACTAATCAACAGAAAGCTGTCATCACCATGTAGATAAAGACACACCTGGACTGATTTAACTTTCTCACTTTTCTTGGCCCTCCTCTGGACTTGCTTCAACAGGTCCATGTCCTTCTTGTGCTGAAGGCTCCAGAGCTGGATGCAGTACTCCAGGTGAGGTCTCACCAGAGCAGAGTAAGAGGCAGAATCACCTCCCTCAACCTGCTGGCCACGCTTCTTTTGATGCAGCCCAGGATACGGTTGGCCTTCTGGGCTGCAAGCACACATTGTCGGGTCATGTCCAGCTTTTCATCCATCAGTACCCCCACGTCCTTTTCCGCAGGGCTGCTCTCGATCACATCATCCCCCAGCCTGTACTGAAACTGAGGATTGCCCCAACCCAGGTGTAGGACCCTGCACTTGGCCTTGTTGAACCTTGTGAGGTTCACCCAGGCCCACCTACTTCTCCAGCTTGTCCAGGTCCCTCTGGATGACATCCCATCCTTCTGGCATGTCAACTTCACCACTCAGCTTGGTGTCATCCACAAACTTGCTGAGGGTGCACTCAATCTCACTGTCAATGTCATTGATTAAAATATTGAACAGCACTGGTCCCAGTACAGACCCCTGAGGGACACCACTTGTCACTGACCTCCATCTGGACACTGACACATTGACCACTACCCTCTGGATGAGACCATCCAACCAATTCCTCATCCACTGAACAGTCTACCCATCAAATCCCTATCTCTCCCATTTAGAGAGAAGGATGTTGTGGGGGACCATGTCAAAGGCCTTACAGAAGTCCAGATAGATAACATCCATTGCTTTTCCATTGTCCACTGTTGTGGTAACTACCTTGTAGAAAGCCACTAAGTTGGTCAGGCAGGACTTGCCATTAGTGAAGCCATGCTGCCTGTCTCAAATCACCTCTGTGTCCTCCATGTGCTCTAGCATAGCTTCTAGGAGGATCTGTTCCATGATCTTTCCAGGCACAGAGGTGAGGCTGACAGGTTGGTAATTCCCAGGGTCATCCTTTCTACCCTTTTAAAAGATGGGCACAATGTTTCCCTTCTTCCAGTCACCAGGGACTTCACCTGACTGCCATGACTTTTCAAATATCATGGAGAGTGGCTTGGCAGCTACATCAGCCAATTCCCTCAGGACTCTGGGATGCATCTCATCAGGTCCCATAGACTTATGTATGTTCAGGTTCCTCAGGTGGTCACGAACCTGATCTTCCCTTACAGTGGGAGGGGCTTTACCCCCCTGGTCCTCAACATGTTGTCCATTGACTCAGGACAGGCAAGGAGAGCAGTTGCCAGAGAAATAGGTATCTGCTCAGTTTCTCTAGGTGGGGAATCAAGCAGATATATACAGCAAGAAGCCACTGCTTCTCAGAGACAAGATCTTCTGAGACAAAGTTTCTGTTGAGTTCACATCCAGATGGAGCTGTAAGCCAGAAGCAGGATATTGCTCAGTAGTTGATCAATGGTATTTTACCTTGTAAGAAACAGAGCTTGTTCAGTAGTACCCACAAGGATTCAAGGCAGAGCAGCTCTAGCCTACAGTCATGACTGTATCTGCACAGCATAATGTGGCATACCAGACCTCAGGTGTCCTGGTACAGCCCAGGCACCTGAAGCATTACTTACAGGTTAGAGCAAAGCAGTTGGAAGAAGCAGAGCATAGGCTAATTGCTTACAGAGGTTGCTAGACAGACAGGCCACCACAACTGCTCTTGCTTTGACCTCCTCCTACAGCCAGCCTTCACTCCAGCTTTTTCATTAAATAGAATTTATTCAAATTGAAAAGCTACAATAAACAGGTGTAAGAATGGCCATCTCCTCTGCACTCTCCAGGAAGTGCCATTTCCCTACTGTATCATGTGAGCAGCTACTCACTCAGTCATTCACTCAAGAATCGATGCACTTGCAGCATGAGAACATGCTATGCTACACACTATGCTATGTTATGCTCCACTATCACCAGCTTCTAGACACTCACTTCAGAAGCTCCATCTTTTGCATGTGACAATGAGTTGGAAGAAGTTTTCATTAACAAGAATTTAGAGAAAAAAGAAAAAGATTAATAGGACAGAATTGGTTTAGCCTGAGAGGTATCTTGAACCTCTGGAAGATGCTTCCTAGTAACAGCAAACTCTGAAGGGCAACATTTCAAATACAAATAAAATGCACACTTGACATCCCTTCTTATCCAATCTAATGGCACATAGTAGCATCTCTTTCAGGGTATGCACATTCTCTACCAGCTGTTAGACTTTTTGATGCAGAGCTATGATCAATCATGATAGTCCATCACTATGTTCTCAGGCTAGCTACTCCAAGTTATATATCGCCTTAGGACTAAAACAAAAACCTATGCAATATTCCAAAATTCCCTGACAAGAAACTGATAATTTTACACACTACTCACCTTGGGAAGATGCAGTCTGAAATAAAAACAGCTGGCCTGATGCTCAAAACTGTCATACAGCTCAGTACCACAGGGGACCACCCAGTCAGTGATAAAATGTTTTATTATAGCAGCTAGAGCTGAGAAACATAAAAGCAGTTCTGTAAATTTAATCACTGGTCGTTGGAAGAGCTGAGGAAAACCTCTCCATTTGTTATCATATGTTTCAAGAGGAAAAAGAGTCTGGCTTGTAAATTATGGTGTTACCAACACTGTGTAACTAGTTCTGTAAATTTAGCACCTTTCATCAAATTTCCGTTATGATTTCATGACTCAGAGCCACTCACCATCTCAGGTGGGAGCAATCCAGTACCTAATGCAGTGACTCTTCTAGAGAAAGTACTACATTTTTTTACTCACTTCAGGATTTTTGAATTAGCACAGTATGGTGCAGTACAAACATACAATAAAGTACAAAGAAGGACAAATAAGTAAATACTCCCAAATCGCCTGCTAATCCTAATAAAAATATCAAAGTAGCACATAGTTATGCTTTTTTTATTCAGTAGTCCAGCAGCGCAGTAAAAGAATGCAATTTATTCAACAATTTACTCAAGAGACTCCTGCAACAACAATATATTCAGAAACTCATGTGACACTCACCAGTGGTGTTTGAAGATTATTTATTTATAATATTTTACAATGGCTTAATAGAACAGAGGTTAAAATCCTTGGCTGTGTCTTCCCTGCCTTGCAAACAGGGAAAAACATATCAATACTGCCCAGAATCTGGCTCTCCATTGCAAGCCAGACAGCAGCTTGCACTGATGAAAAGCTAAGAAACAGCACAGGTTTTTGCTGAGCAATTTCAACATAATTCAAAACATTTTGCAGAAAATGAGGTAAATTGAACAGCAGTTTAGCAACAGTGCATAATAGCAGGTGTAATGTGTAAGGTTAAGAGGCAAATCAACTAAGAGCCAAAAGAAAGGAAAATAAAACAGTGGGGAATCTCAGATGGGCCTGAGGTCTCCAGCAAAACAGTAAGTACCAGCCCTGGTGCTTCAACACAACCCTGACAGCAAATACAAGGAGAGGAGCAAGTAGGGCCTGCTCCTTTTACTGTTTATTACCTTTCCTCTGCTTTATGAGCTTTAGTACACCGCAGGTACTTTTAGCCTTTATACTGTCATCACATCATTAATACAGTGTATTTCACCATGTTCTGACACCAGTGTAATACAGCAACTGTTGCACTGAGGTCAGGGCTCAGCTAGTTTCAACGAAGTTTATGTCATTAATAATCCACTTGTCATTCTCCTAATGACAGGTGGACCACATGCTCCAGGAATGGGGCCCATGTGGCAGGAAAACTTATGTATAGGTGGTTTGCCTACTATGTACACTCAAGGAATGGGGATATATAGGGAACTTAAGGAGATGAGAGGTATTCTTACCTTCAACACTGTTGTATCTATACAGAAAGCAATGCTACTCAGTGCATAAGATATACATGTATTGGAAAGGTGCTCTTTTAGTATGAAAGCAACTAGATGGTGCTGGCAGCTATCTCCACTCTAATGGAAGATACGGATGATCTTAAAGACCTTTACTTACTCAAAGGGAAAGAACCCAGCTACAGAGCCCTGTTCCTAGGGATGTGCTTCTAGGACCATGCTACCTACAGGAACCAGGAAAGCAGAAGAGCAACAGCTAAGGAGAAAAATGGAGCAAAACAGGAAAACTCAGCCACCTTCCAGACATCATACCCTTCAGCTTCCATTTCTGGCCCTGTGTCTTCACACTTCCCAGAAACAGTGCAAAACAGCTTCAATCTTTTGCTATCTCAGGGTGAGTTTCCACAGGAGGGGCTAGCTCCTAGGTAGTATGAATGGAGATATTCAGTGGAGAAACTTTTCCATGCATATGGAAGAGCTCTGATGCAAGAGTCCAGCCAAGTGTGATCATTCTACAGCTTTGGCTGTCACAGCACATGCAGAAAAGGAGGATGCACACTGAGCTGCACTAGTACTTCAGAGATGCTGTAATGCTAGCTAGCTAGATTGGCACCAGTGCAACATTCAGCTGTTACCTTCATTCTGGCTCAGTCTGGGTTTCCACACTCACACCATTCTGGTGGGAGGAAGAGTTACAGCCCCAACAAGAAGAACAGTACCAAGAAGCACCACTTTGTTTCAAAGACTGATCACAGGAAAGGAGCACAGTACTGTGCTAAAAGCACAGCCTAGTGACTAGACTAAGATACCAAAAGGTACTGGTCTCATTGGTTTCAGTGACTAAGAAATTCACACTGTTCTTAAGTGTTTTTTTTTTAAATCCCATTAGAGAGACTTGATCTTTAGGTATTTAAAGAGATTTAAAGATCAGGTGCTTGGTCATTTGCTGGCACATAAGTCCCAGATAATGCCTGCATCCCCAACAGTTACTTCAAGCTGTTAAGTGAATCACCACCATCTGCCCATTGCAGCAGGATACTTGGCTGCACCTGCTAGTAGTATCCTTTCCAAAAGCCACCCCCTGGCACTGCAGTTCCCATACGGACATATTACCAGCAGTAGTTTGTACTCCAAGCAGGTCTCTGCAGTCCAGGACTCTCTAGATTGCATGCATCCTTGTTTAATTACATGTTGCTTATCTCACCTGAAGTCTTTATGCATAGATACTTGCTTATCACAGGGAAAAGGTAGCTATGTGCTTTCAGCAAAGACCACGCACTGAATTGGTGTTAAGACACCAGACTCTGGAATAGAAAAATTGCCTGATGAGGTCTCCAACACAGCAGCTCCCTACCACAAAATCTATTTCCAGTTTGGGGGTCCTTCCATTAAAATTATTCACATTTAAGGGTCTTAAGGTACATTTACTGCCATGAATATTTTCAGGAGGTACAAGTTAGATGAAAACACTCCCTTGACTTGGAACACTACCAGGAATGGCCTACGCTCTTGTACAAAAAAGCACCTCTGTTCTCAACAATCCCTTTTGCTCTCCTCATAGGATGCCCTTCAAGGTATAGCCAGGCCCTTCTCCAAAGGGAACAGGAAAGGACAACTCTGGTACTTCATTAACACAAGACACTAGGGTAGGAAATTAACAAAGAGCCAGAAAGAACCATCTGGGTTACCAGTCCCCTGCCATTTAAGAAGCTACTCCAAATGCTTCATCCCTCTGTGACTGAATGCAACTATGTTCTTGAAATGAAAAAAAAAAATCACCTAATGTAGCATTTGCAGTCAGGCTGTTACCTGCCACCTCTGCTTAAGTCACAACAGATTTAGAGCAAGACCCTATGGTAGGAATATTCAAGTTTTTGCTTTTTTTCTATTTTCTTTCCCACATACATATACAGACACAATATGCTCACAGAGGCCTTACTCTTCCTGCAAGAAAAATGGATTGCTGATTATAAATGGTTTAATGTGAAAAGGCTATAATGACCTCAGCTTATTGATTAGATGTATTAATATACAGCCAATCAGCAATATAAATCAACATTAACAACCTTCCATTGGCAGCTATGCTATAACAGATTAAACAGCTCAGCATACATTTTGCAATAACTCTGATTATACCCTATGTCTTTGCAATACACATCTCCCATCTGCTTATCTCAAAAGCATAGGTATAAGAATACTTAAATGTAAGATATACTCATTCCTATTAGCAACATTCATCCGGAGATTTTTTACAGAAACAGAAAGTGCAACACAATTATCTAGGCCTCAAAGGAAAAAACCTTCAGAAACAAGTCATTAGAATATTTCACAGAATTAAAGGTCACATTAACTTTAACTAGCTCTGTTAACCAAGTAACTAACATCCTGGGAGGCTCATTCAGAGTTTAACATAATACATAACACCTACATAATGCACACAAAGTAGTTAAACATACATTATTACTTACGTAAATTCCCCTAAACAGCTAAAAATATGTGCATTAGCCAAGAGTCTTGATCTGAGAAGTTAAAGCACTCCTTGGCAAATACCTCCAACACTAAAACACAACTTTTTGCTGAATTCAGCAGACTCCCTTGTATATTTGCAATTAGCTCTTCCATTTCAGAAGTGTAGGAAGAAGGAACTCCAAAAGCACAATGAATAGGGAAGGAGATTTTTTTTAATTTATTTTCAGTCCTTTCATTCTCAGAGGTATTCTAGAGTAGGCAAAGAGACAGGAACAGATTTACTCCCTCAACTGGGGGAAACTGTATTCAAGACTGTCCCAGCATATCTTCTTTTCTAAGCATCAAGAGATACTTGGCTAGCACTAACCACAGAGATGAATTTCCAACAGTTTGCCTCAGTGAGAATCCTAATCCTTTATTTCAAATTTGCATAAGTTTTAAGTGAACTTTTAAAGCACTTTATGTAAGGCATACCATAAAGAACACATTCAAAATAAATAGCATTGCCCATAAGTCACAGTATCTAAATATTTATGATCTTTAACTCCTAGAACATGCCAATCTACAGAACATTATGGATGAGTAAAGCTCCACAGCCCAACTCAAAGATCAAGTATGATCTGTAATCTCTGGTCTCTGGAATTAAGAGGGCCCTAGCTAGCTTCTATAACTCTGGAATTAAGAAGGCTCTAGCTAGCTTTCGTATCTTCACCTCTTACATGGTATCTCCTACCCTGAAAGGAGTCAAGGCAGAAATAGCCTCTTTGATCATTTTATACACGTCCCTTCAGTTAGGGTAATTTACTGACTACAGTAATTGCTGAATACTAACATTTGCATGTACTTGAAATCCTGTCAACTGATTGGCTGAATAGATTTGTGTTGAGTGTTACTTATACTCCAGGGACATTGGAAATGTGAAGCAATTCCATAGTTGTATGCGCTTACCTCCTAGCATCCAAGAACCATCATACTCTCTCTAGCCACATCAAGAACTGCTTTCCCTGCGAGATACAACCATGTGTCCTAGATCATGAACAGCATTAACGCACTGACTCTGGCAGAGGTATTTCAAAGGTTTACCAAATTGCCTCAAATGACAAAACAAATATACAGAGGATTTTTTTCAAATATTTAAGTTTAGAAGAGGCTAAGCACCCCACACTTTTATAAGAATTTCAGTTCTGAAGGTCCTCCTTTGCCTTCAATCAACTATCTCAATCATTTGAATTAATCTAAACAATCACAGCTAGACACAAGGCATTGAATCATTCACAGGTCTTCATTTCAGTTTTCTTTAAGATAAGATTTCATAAGCAAATATGCATAGACTATTTTTCTATTTCCCCTATTCCAATGTTACCCTTAACACTGAAGTCCTAGGTCCATGTTAGTAATTTCTTTACCAGTTATGTCAACATCAACTAATTTGAACTTCAGATCAGGGATTAGAACAAAGGAAGAGAATAAATTGCATCAGTATGCAGAGCCTGAATGCCCAAACTGATATTACTGCTGTGGTTGAGTTAATGGATGACTACCTTCCCCAGGTGTGGGACAGAAACTTACCTCTTCATGCCAATGTAGCTACACTTATCAGTGCCAGATGTGCCTCTGTACCACCAGATTTGGACTGTTCAACAGATTGGCCAGTTCTGAAGGATTTTATTACTACACTGAAAGTCAGGAAAGTCCACTAAAGATGAGGTTAACCTAAAAACTTGCTACATCTCTGCCTGCCTAAATTGGCCATATTTAATTGTTCTCCCACAACCTTTGCCATCATGAAAGAGAAGGTAAAGAAGGGACAGAATCCTATTTAGCATATAGGTAGATTAACAAGCATGGCATTTTATTTAGCTCAAAAGGAAAACTATTTATGCAACTGTACAACCATCCATCGTTTCTAGCCACAAAGCTTTCACACTGTAATGCCCCCTGAGTACAAGCCAATTGGCAACACTAAAACAAGAAGTGGGATTTCACCTTGTTTATAGTAGGTTCTGGGAGAATTTGAATATGGACTCTTTCCTGCTCTAAATATAGATATTTTCAAATCAAGGCAATAACTACTTTGCTCTCCAGAAGAAACATACTTTAGCATTAGAGACATTAGGTTTTTTCTACACAGTTTGGAAAAACATGTTGGACCATTTTACTGTAAATATTACCTTGCTATTTTTTGTTAGGTCATGTGAGACTATTCCCTACTAAATAACATTTCAGGCTTTCAGCATGATATGGGAAGGTAAACAATACATTGACAAGATATATGGTATTCATCAACATAGTAGAATAGAACCTATTTAAAGAATTCTGGCACATTTTTGCTTTTTGGACATAAAAGCTACATTATAAATAACTTTAGGCAGCATTATAAACTACTTCATAAGTATAGCGAATGTCATATATAGTAAGAACAACCCTATGAAAGAAGCCTGTCAAGACTCCTCCTTCCATAAAATGATGCACAGAAATTTTCAGCTGTACTAAGACACCACTGTAGCAGCAGAATATTTTAATGCAAAACATCTTGCAGCTGGGACTTCAAAAGTACAGGGCTGGATTTACACACTGCAGGAAATTCTGCTGAGAAAGACATTTTTAGTTTGATAGAGTCCATGAGATGAAAAGCAATACTTTTAGCTTTGTTCCTTATCCAGTCAAAACCACTTTCCAAGTGGCTTTGCCATATTTGGAGGTGAGTACTTAGGCCATGTAAAATCCATTTCCCACAGAAGTCACTGAGAAACTAAACTAGATGTCCTCTGCCAGAAGGCAGAGGAGAGCAAGGAAGAGATCCCAAGAATGCTGGCTTGCAGTCCTCTATTTTGTACCTTAGGGGTAGGAGCAAAGCCTAGTGGCATCACCTCTGTGGATGAGCAGCTTTGTAGGGTGAGGAAATGCTCAGGTTATTTAAAGTCTGTGCACATTCACTTTCACTACCATCTCCTGCATTAGTTAATATCAGCCTAAAAGAGTAGAGTATCAACAGCTTTTGGACACTCTACAGGTGCTCTCAGCTGGGAACTATTCAGTCTAACTCAACTTCATACTCAACATGCTCTCTCAAAGTGCAAGAGAGGTATAAGGAAACTTGCATATAACCAGTGAGTTGCCTTCAGCATGCTGAAAATTAATGCATCATGCCAGATGGGATGGGACTGCCATTTTTTGCTTGATTCAAGCAATTGAGCTAAATAATCTTAAAATGAAGAATGTGATATGCAAAGAGATCACATTGCTGCATAGCCCATTGTTCTGGGCAGCCCTTCAAGGTAAACTCTCTTCCAGGTAAATCAAATATTTGCTGCAGAAAGGGCTTTGTTTCAAAACAGTTTCTTCCTTCCCTATATACATGTGTGTATACACATGCAGAGAGGATGAGAGATCTGGCATTCTTAATGGAATCTTTTTTTAATTACCACTTAAACTTACTAGAGAAACAAGAAAGCTGCAACTGGGACAGTTATTTTTGTGCAGTAAAGCTTAGTACAGCCTAGCAGTTGTTAGAAACAAATAACTAAGTGCTCTAATATTAGCAATAGAACTTGTCTGCTCTTCAGGACTCTTCACTTACACCTTTGGCAATTTCAGTAATAGCAAAGTTAGGGGAGATGAGTTGCACATATGGGCATTAAAACCAAAATTGATTCATTGCTCTAGAGGATATGAAATGCTTCACTTGGAAAACTATATAAAGATTTTCTCTAAATTATCTGTTTGGATTTGTAGTGTTTCAAAGTACACAGCAGCCTTGCTATGCCCCACCAGGAGTTTAGGCACAATGCTTTCAGCTGGAACAGAGACCTGACTATCAGCTATCTGTCAAAGCTAAGAATTGACTAAAACAAGCATGGGATTAGGACAACCAAGATCAGCTACTCAAGTCAGCCTATTGACAAACAGCCCACAGTCACCCAAGAATGGATTACCCACTGGGTCATGGACATTGAGGTTCCTCTCTTACAGCAGCTCAGACAAGTCCAATGCTCTTATCCCTGCTTCTTCACTGTATGTGTGGATTACTGGACAGGCCTCTAGCCACCTCCTGATCTGCTGACCTTGCTTGTTTAACCTGCTGAATCTGCTGCTGTGTACAGCTAGCCATAACCTAACCAAAGAACCCAAATGCCTTCCTCTAAGAATTCTGCAATTCTCATTTCACACTGCCATGCATAGCTAATATCTACATCATTTATCCCTCCTAAGTGCAGGAGCCTAAGATTTTTTCCTTTGGACAGCATAGCCATTTATGCCAGTTAAATCAAGGTTAAGACTTACATCCTCCATAATGATACTCCAAGGCTCCATAATCAGATAAAGAGTAGCTTTCCCCACCACCAGCCAGGACATGACAGTACTGCTTCCCAAAGAAATGATACCTGCAGTCTGGGCAATGAGATCTTGATCACTTCCACTCACTCCTCTGACCTTTCTGTTCCAGTGAATTGACTGTTCCTGTGCCAGGTAGTGCTCTTTTGAAAAGCCTCTTCTGTCCCTCATTTTTTATCATTAAATACCTTGACTTGTGCTTTTACAGCAAAACCCATTCTCTCAAATCATGCTGTTGAGTTTTGGTAATGTCTATTGGAATTCAACACAGGTTTAATTTCTCACCTGCTGCTGTTTTTGCAAAGTCTGTGTTTCTCGATATTTAGAGTAGGACTGATGTGATAACATGCTTGTAGTTAGAAAAAAGGTTTAACAGCATTTAGTGGTCCAGCTGTTTATGTCATTAGAATAGAGTTATTCAATAACTCAAGGAAATACATTTCTGGTAGCAGTAACCTCAGGTAGTATTCTTATTAAAGCATTTCTAGTCAGGATACTTGTAGTGTTTAATTAGGCATCTGAAAGAGTAGTTTATATATTGCAGAAGTGACTGTAAAAACAGTACAAATTAGCACAAGTATTTGCACTACAACAGAGCAGAACAGGAATGTCAGAGCTTGCAGTTAGCGCTGTTTAAGTGATTCTTAGCCTAATCTGTCTAACACTCCCCAAAGCTGTCCAGTTCAAACAGCAATTCCTGATCACAAAAGTGAACGAAGATAAAGAGAATCTAGCAAGCACCCCTGTAGCACCACAAAGCATGGAAGGGGCAGTTTGGACTACACTGTAGTGGGAACTACCCAGTAGCCTCTGCTACCCACAGACTAGATCACAGCTGCATCTAATCCTGGGTTTCCAAGAGTCCCCAGGGAGACTGTAAAGTACCCCAAAAGCTTTCTGCAAGCTTTCCACTATTTTTTCCACTGATTACCAACAGCATTCAGAAGCAGAATGCCAGTGTCACACACAACTCAGTCTGGACACAAGGCCCCAGCAATATCTGTCTACATTTTGCAGTTTTATTCCTAACATTTTATTACACAACTAGAACTCTCAGCTTAAGCTTCAGTCAATGCTGCATCCCTGTTTTGGGCTTGTTCCATTCATATTAATCCTGAATGCATTCTCCTATACTCTCCTCACCAGTTCTTTTGTTTTGCAAACAAGCATGTTTTGTTTTCTCCCATGCTAGCCTTCACATGTGGGGACTGTCTCAAATACAAGCAGTACTTGCTCAGCTTCTGTATAATTCTGCATAACCTAGAAACAAAGCTTGACAGTGACAAAACAGCTAGAGTGCCAAGACAAATGCCCTTCATGCTGAGCTATGCATATTCTGTGTTCCTCATAACCATCTGTCTGTAACTGTATCTGACAAAGCAAGGAAGTGCAAGTACCTGAGGCAACAATCACCTTCATCCTATAGCTGTACAATGTCTAACACAATGAGGTACAATCTGTGATGGTAGCTTCAAATATGACAGCTGCAAACTTAGTGTGTGGCATTTTTCATCTCAATATCCATTTCAACCATTGAAGGTCCTCTCAGGACTTGTTCTTAAGACCTTTTTCCAGGTATGCTTCTTTTCTTCCCAGTGTCGGAGATAAGGACTTTTGGCAACAAATCCTCCCACATCAGCATCACCCTGCAGTGATCAAGGCAGCACGGCACCTTCAAAGAACTTCACAAATTCTAAACCCACTGTGCACTTGTAAGTCATGGATCAGCCCAGTTCTGCCAAACAATAACAGAACCTCTTCTGACCACTCAAGCACCTTCTTAAAATAAAGGTAAGTTCTGTGAACAGATGTTAGATCTTTATGTATCTTATCTAGTGAGCACTTTACAGGGATGCCTAGAACTTCTTAGTGAGTATCAGTGCATGTGGCAACATAGGAGACAAGAATTACAAGGCTGTTTTCATTTCCTAATGCAAATTAGTCTGTTCTGGACACAGGGTCAAATACTTAATTTAA
Organism: Ciconia boyciana; assembly: GCF_034638445.1. Taxonomy (NCBI): domain Eukaryota; kingdom Metazoa; phylum Chordata; class Aves; order Ciconiiformes; family Ciconiidae; genus Ciconia; species Ciconia boyciana. Next base: position 11,176,976 of record NC_132945.1, read on the forward strand.
CAGCAAAACCCAAGAATAACTTAGCAAGAAGCATAAAAGTGAATTAAGATTTTATCATCAGCTTCATCGTGGGGGAAAGCAATTGGCACGTCTTAACTGCACAAGCTAGTTAACTGCATGAGCTTTGCATTTGAGTGAAATATAAGCAATCTGGAGAAAAAAGGACCAGACAAAGTAACAAGCATCATTCAAGACATACAAGTGCAGAACAATGAGTATTTGTTTGGAAATCAGCCAGAAGTTCTTCAAATCCATGCCTGGATGCAAGCTGATCCATGGTAAGCCATTAATTAACACTAACAAAAGAAAGCAAAACCAATTAAGCAAATGACCACCAAACAAACAGCTAGCCAATGCACAACTAAAAGCTAGTGATACTAAAAGCTAGTGAAAGCTCAAAGAACACCTTGAAGAGATATGCAAATGGTAAATTAATTGCTTATAATACTCCAGTCTGTTGAAGTAGCTAAGCAAAAAAAATTAAGCATAAAGTTCATTATATGCAGGCATTAGTGTCATATTCCTGCCTATATATCCTATCCACCTAAATCCACCAAGTCCCAAAGATATACACATGCTGGTTTAAGTACCACTACCTCCAAAGTTACTATTTATCTGGTCTTTGTAACAGCTGAATCTGTGATGCTTTTACTGACTCAAAAGCAGAACAACCTAGAAGTATGACTTTTTTAATTCTACCATTATTTCCAATCATCAATTAAAATTTAGCAGGAACAAGCTGGTGGGCTTCCAGATAAGCTGGGAGCTAATAAGCTTAAAAGAAAGGATCACATATGCACCTACTGAAAATCATTTCCCAAGCAGCTAAGAATGCACCTCCAACAGAGATAGCCCATACATACACAGATTCAAGATACTACAGTAAAAGTCATTTAAGCTGTTAATACATTCCCACAGTATATTCTCCTTGCTCATTGGAAAGGGTATTTTGCTATTCTAAAGGTTCAAACAGGCACAGCCACTTCAAGCTGACAGCAGAGAAACACTGATTCTGGACAGTATTTACCTGCGCAAGCTACAAGACCTAGCCCTAATTTGCCAGAACCAGTCATTTGCAGCAGGTCCCTCAGGTAGAAGCCAAAGCACTGTTGTGGAAAGGGCTTTGGCAGCCTAAGGTTTTTACATTTTGAAGTTCCACATTTCAGCTGAGCCTCTCCATCACTACAGGAAATTCAGTTTTCTATTGTCAGAAAACTAACAAGAAAAAAACAAATAGCTTTCTACTATACTTTCACGTAGCAACTCTTCATCAGAACAGCTCAGCCACAACATTATGCCTCTCCATGCTGTCAACCACTCCATCTGAAAAAGCAGCAAGTGTCTCTTACAGCCTGAGTTCCAGAGAAGGTGGTTTCACAGGAGGCAAGACAAAAAAGGTTATACTTCCACTTTCCTAACTTCAATGCAAAAAGAGCCTTTTTTTCCCCAACCAACATTTGATATCCAGAAAATGTTATCTCCACAACTGCACAAATACCTTCTGCAGTCTGAGAGGCAGATACTTTTTCCCCAGATATAAGCATTTTGTCCACAAACACTGAACATGAGAAACCAGGGGCAGCTAGACACAAAGCCCCAGAGATACTGATTACATAGTAGCTCAGAGAAAAATACAAATGCAGACCACTAGCTAGAAAGCCCCCACAACCCTTTGCACTAGTTAAAGGCTCAGAAGAAAATTCATATAGAAGTTACCAAAACAGAGCCCTTATAGATACTCACAGTAGAGTCAAGTAAGAAAACCAATGCTAGACAGTACTAAAGCCTTTTTTTCCTTTAACTACTATAATATTTTAGCTATATTAAACAATTCAGTAGAGCCTTTACCCAAAGATACTTCTGACTGAGAAGGCCTTAAATAGATACAAGAAAATAAGCCATAAATGATAGGCCATAAGGTCAGGAATTATACTTACAGGGAACAAAATAAGTTAAACTATTATAGACCCAACACATTATTTTTTTAAATAAAAGCTACTCCTGTATTAATAATTCTACATACTGACTTCACTACAACACAGCTATAACCCCAGCCACCTAAACACACATAGACACCACCTCCCCACCAGACTACTCACCACTCCCTAGCAAGGGCCCTTTATATAAACCTACCCTCAGCACAGTGCTCTGGAGGCTGGTCCTATAAATTTGGCAATGGTAAACAGCTGCTGCTTATATGTACTACAGAGTTTGAAACAGGAAGCTGCTTCTGTCTGGTAAGTGTGCTAGTTTGGGGTCTTTTCTTGGGGTTTTTTTTCAGTATTGAAACTAATAGCTTATAGCAATTGTAAAATATGGGATGTAGATAAGTTATATGTGTAGGAAAGTTGCTTTTATAGAAGTGTCTAATATAAACAAATTCTTTCCCTTAAGACAACAGGAAAGGCTCCAATAGTTCTGTGATGCTATCTGATAACAACAGCTTATAGGTATTAGGAGGAAAAATATAGTAGCACTGCAAGTACAATGTGAGTATTACTGGCTGCAGCACATCATGACTCTCAAAAGTACTATCTGTCCTCAAATAACCTATCTGAGAATAAGGAAGTGATAGTAAAATAGATGTGTAAGAGGGCTTTGTTCTCTCTGTGTACATTTATAGAGTAGAGAGGATAGAATCCTGTGAGTGATAAGGCTAGTAGAGCAACAGAAGTGGTATTCCTTGAGCAAGGACTGACTTGAACCACTATCTGTGTTGATACTTGAATGCAAAGCAAGCGCTTACAGGTCAGGTGTTTGGGAGCTTGGGCTGTACCCTAATAGGTGCTTGTTATAGTTTGAGAGTTGAGCTTTTCTTTGTCAAGTACTTAAACTTGTTTTTGACATGAATACTGATCCAGAGTCTTATTCTCTCCAGACTGCTGTTAGCTCCTCAGTAATGCTGCAAAAAGTATATGGCTTAACAGTAGCATCAGTGAGCAGTAATGACTTCATAGAAGGCTTCTGAAACAATGAGAAAAGAAAGGCAGCTTAAGCAACAAATAGATTTTGTGTTCCATAGCATGCCTTAATATAGTGATCTCACAGCTGCTTTTAGATCCTGAAAGGGGGGAAAAATGCTGTTCTACAGTAACTGTAACTCTGAACAGAAGTTAGAAATGTGTCAGGAGCAAACACTCCATAGCAAAGGCTTATCCCAGTACAAAAATAATGTCTTAAAAGTTAGTAAACAAAACAAGCTAAATAAAAAAGCTTCTGTAGTAGAACAATGGAAGTAAGTGGCAGATAAGATATTTTATGCTTATTGACAAGAGAAGTATTATATTTTTTCTGAAAAAAAACCCCACAAATATTAGTCAGAAAATAACATAAACCACTGATACTGCTCAAGTATGTTTTTCAATGCAGAGCAAGTGGAACCAGATCTGCAGAGTATCAGTGTTGCCCCATTCAGTAAGTTATGCCTACTATTTAACTTCCAGTAAAGCTAATTATCCCTGTAAAGGAAATGAACTAGAAAAACAGTTCTGCTATAACTAAATTAGTCAGCTTCCTTTGTAGATGATACAAAACCCAAAAATATGTAGCTTAAGATGCAAAACTGCATGTGAGTGTACCCTGTGAGCATCCCTTCTATCATATCTTAAATATAATACTTAAGATTTGGCTTCAGTTTGTTATTGTGTAGCTTCAGTTAAGTATGCAATGATAAGGCAATTAGGAAATGGCAAATGATAAACAACTTCAAATTATAAACTAGTTCAAGTTGCAAAAACAAAAAGCTGCATCTGAACAAAAACAATTATTTCAGTCCTTGAAATCACCACTTAAGTATAGTATGTAAATCTTACAGGACAGATCTCTGACAGAAATATCAGAATCTGGTAATTAAATTTTTTTCAATGAAAGCAAGACTTGCCTGTTTGAATTCCTCTTTTTTTCAGGGAGCCCAAGAATACTCGTTTGCCTTCTTATCAACTTTAGATATGCCATGCCACAATGCCTAAAAAAATCATTTCCTAACTGTATGTATACAGTATAATGTTTACTGAACAGATTACCTTCTGCTTTTCTACTGTGTGCTTGTAAAAATCTGTGTTCTCCATACAATAATAAATGTATCTCCATAAACCCTTGAGGCATGTTAGATTCCTATGAAAATAGTGGGGCTAAATGCTGCACTGGTACAGTGCCCAATCTGAGGTCTACTGTTACTGTGCAGCTCAAACTCCTAACACTGGTTAGTATTTGATCCTCAGAGCTCCTATGATTCATCTCAATTACAACAATGAATGATTAGCACTCCTGAAAATCAGCCCCATGCTGTTTTCAAGTACTTAAGAAATTAAAACTATAAGGACCACCCATGAAAAGTTTGGGTCAAGTGATTTGCCTTGTATCATACAAACTCAGTGGTAAGAGCTGAAATAAATACAGTTCTCCACAGAGGTTTTTCTCATGCTGAACAATACTCTCACAATCTGCATTCCTGATCTCCTTAACTAGCCTACTTCTGAGAAAAAAAATCTCTGATCCAAAGTTTGTTCACCACATTCCTTATAAGCTTCTGGCCTTTAGGAAAAAGTGAACCTAACCGTTGAGACTAGTGCCATGATCCATATACCCTCCCTTAAGCAGGCATTTTACCTTCTGAGTAGTTCTTTCTAACAACTTAATTTCTTAATGTGCCTATGCAAGATAGCTTCAAAATGTAGCAAATTCTATATTGCTGCAGATTATCAGCAAGTAGCTATTTTTAGATTCATGATGGAGAGATCTTTGCCTTGGCCTATCAGTTTATGTAGGTCAGCTACTAGCTGGGGTGGAAGCACAGTCTGTGCCACTGGCTTTTAAAGTGTTGACAGCAGAGGAATGGTGATATGCTGAATTTTTGTTGTCCATTACAAGCTGAGAGAGTGGGAAATAATGGTTACAGAAACCTGTGTTGCCTTACCCTTTTATCCCAGATCTTGAGTCCCATAAGAGATTACATGAAGGGAAAACATTCCCTGAAACAGTGAAACTTAAAAGCTGTATTTCTTGTAGATTACACACCATATAGTGAAAAACAGAAGGTACTGAAAGTGGCTTACATCTTTTTCTGAAAAGACTGGTTTGTGACCAGTTCAGCTGACAAACAAGAATCTAACATAAAGCTATTAAGTCACTTCCATATGTTGAAAATACCTTCTCTGCTCCCCAAGTTAAAAGTCTAGGGAGGTAACTTCAGCTGAACTGTGATATACCAACATAAGTTTCCCTGATCACTTAGACCAGTTTCCCTAATCACTCTGTGCATTTATTTTCATGCCTTTACTAGAATTTAAAAGAATGTTTACAGATGAGACTGTTCACAAGTGAAGGCAGGGCACAAACCCTACTTACAGCAATGCAACACTTGATGTTGTGCATGAGCTGATTCAACTGTGCTGACAGGGACATTATCTTCTGTCTTCTTCCCAACTAATTCTGGCACTTCTGACTTCATGGTGAGACAGCTGTAGAGCTAAGCTAGCTTGACTATGCATTCTGGTTGTTAGCTTTAACTGTTCAACTGTGACTTGGCTCCTGGAGGTCAGACAAGCATCTGAGCTGGCAGACCAGCGTATGCCTAGGATGCCTGTTTTTGGCAGTCTGATAGACTCTGCCATCAAGTGTCCCTAACTTCTGCTCCTTCCTTCTGGTGAAACCTTGGCCTGCACTCCTGTGCTGTAGCAGGCTGAGGCAGCCAGGACCTGCTCCTCTGGTAAGGCTCACTTTGAATGGAGGTGGCACAAGGCAGATCTCCCTCATCACAAAGCAGCAGCAATTCAGCTCAGTGAGCTGCTGACTCCTATTGTGTGAACATCAACTGCAGGAAGACCTAAAATGTGGATAGAAGTAAAGTAGATGTCAGTGTAAGTCACCTCCATTGGCCTCTTACAACACCAAAACGATCTGAGCCCGAGTCATCTGAGGCAGTAGGCAGCTCCTGGCGAGGGCTGTGCTGTGGCCGAGGCGCACCTCTGTGGAAGGGGGAGCCCGAGGAGCCTCCCGGGCGAGCTGCCGGCTGGAGCGCGGCCGCCGCGGCCTGCGGCGAGCTGTCCTGACAGCTCTCACGCAGCTCCCGGGGGCCGGGCCCTTCCGAGGGAGCGGCTGGCCGGGGGCAGCCGCTCCGGAGGCGGCAGTGCGGGCGCGGAGTGAAACGGATCGCTGAGGCGGCCGCCCTGAGGCGGGGCAGCGCGGGACGAGCGCGCCCGCTGGCGGCTGCGCGCCGGCACTGACCGCGCAGGGCCTGGGCGGTGCTGTCGCCCGCCGCACGTGCCAGTACTCAAAATGGCTTACGCCCCCTACAGGCACCAATACGGTGCCGCTGCCCTCGCTCAATATGGCTGCCGCTTCCCACGGGGCTGAAGCCGGGGGTTCACAGGGGTATAGCGGTCCTGCCGCCGCTCCCCTTCTCTGGCGCTGTCCGTGTCCGGGCGCCGCCGGGCAGGACCGCACCGCCCGGCCACGAACCGGCAGCGGTCCCGCCAGCGCGGCGGGAGGGGCTGCGGGACCATAGAGTGCGGGGCGGTGCTCGGGGGCGGCAGAGCCACTGCGCCGGCGGCAGCGCCCTCTGGTGGGCAGAGGCGGCCACTGCAGGCAGCGGGGGCTGCGCGCCAATCTCTCGCGGGGCTCCTCTGGCGAGGGCCCGGTGCGGCCCGCGGAGGCCTCGCTCCCTCCGTAGCGCCGAAGTTTGATCTTCAAGAGAGAAGGGGGCTCCTGCTCGGCGCGGTTAGACGGCGGCCAGTACCCGGGGGGATCCCTGGGGGAAGCCTCTGGTCCTGCTGCTCCATCTGCCCGTGGTTGAGGGATGCCTCTCCCATCAACTTTGCCCCACATCCCTAAAATCCACACCTTTTGGGTCTCCAGGAGCTCTGCTCCAACCTCCCCTCTTCCAGTATCACCTCAGTCTCTTCATTCATGGTCAGTTTTCCCCTGTCTGCTGCCTAAGCTGTTTCTTGGCTTAAGTGGGCCTTCACCCCTCCGCAGTGCTCACTTCTTCATCTCCTTATAATCTGCAACCCCATCCCCAGCACTAAATATCTTTAATCTGGTAAAACGGGCTCTCTGCATCCCAGGGGCTCTCCTAGGACGCAGTCCCACTGGGAAGACCCCCGCCACAGGTTTGCTCTTCCCTGTGGCACCACGGTTGGTCTGTGCCGGAGCCGGCAGAGCATGTGGATGTGGGAGGTGAACCTCACTGCTAGCTGTTCACAGCTGAAAAAAATTGGGATGCAGGGCTGCTTGATCATCCCAGGGGCGTTCCTGGCCATTGCAATGCTTTCGGCTTATTCCTTTGAGAGTGGAGCAAAGGGTGTTATTACACAACCCCTCCTGCAGTGCTCTAGACCCTCCACGGATAAGGCCTTGCAGATGTACTTGATCAGCACATTTCATGGAGCTGTTCAATGATTTGTGCCAAAACTGTTAATAATGGTGTGGAATAGGATCAGCTGTGAGGGCGAGTGCTGAGTCTTCTTCCTAGCCTGGCAGTTGCTGTGTCACTGCAGGATGCTGTCACCTCACTGTAAATCAGCTCTCTTGGCTCCTTTGCAAGTGGCAGGAGATCACAGAGCTCCCCCGAGATCCCAGGCAATGACAGAGGAAATCACTGACATGGAAAGGTCCAGGTACCTGTAGAGGGGCTGTGCCTCTGCTGAGACCTGGAATGGAGGGGGGGGGGACACAGCTGTGCAGTGCCACAGGGAGGGAGCCGGGGAGATGGAAGGCATCGCCCCATCCATCTGCAGGTGGCATCAGGCCCCTGTCTCCGAGCCTCCTTTCACCTGCTGCTTTTAGCAAATTCAAATGCATTGGCTCTGAAGCGTTTCTCTTGGCTTAAGGCAAGAAACCACTTTTACCTCTGTGCTTCTGCCTTCAAAGCATGCCCCAGTGTCAGCTGAGCCAGCTGTGGTGGCCCGGGATGTGTCTGTCCCAGGCTTCCTCTGCAAGGAAGGGAAAAGTCTCCCTTTGAGAAAGGGACTCCCACAGCCCCTTCCTCAAAGGCCCGGCAATGCATGAAGCTCTGCCTCCATCTGCCTTCCCCGTTCCCGGAGGTCTCCCTGGAGCCTTAATCCGTCTGGAGCGTGGGCTGCCTGCAAACGCCTCTGTGCTGCGGCGCATGACGCCCCCCTGGGCCCCTTCTCCGCTTTCCCAGTGGCCACGGAGCAGAGGCTGTGCCGGAGTCAGCGGGGCACAAAGCCGCTGGCAGGGGCCCGCCCTGACCCCTGGCCCTGCCTGCTGTGCCCGCTGCGGGCAGCCCGCCTCTGCCGGCCTGTGCAGACCTGCAGGCGGCATCGGCAGCCCCGCTGGGCCGCAAACACACCCAGGAGGGTGTGAGCAGGCAGCAGAGGAGCAGAGCAGGGCTCTGCCACGCAGGGACGCCCAATTGAGCGCCCAGCTCCAGCACTCACCCGGCCTGCCGGCGTCCCAGCTGCAGGAACCCGACGTTTACAGGGAGCAGGTATTTTTCCCGCTTGGCTTGCTGCCCTGGGGTGGCAGCCCATGCCATCGGGACGCCGTCCCATGCTGCCACGGGAGCTGTGGGAGAGCTGGCGGAGCAGCAAGGGGGGTGATCGTCCTGGCCCTGTGTGCAGCTGAGGGGGAGAAGGAAAGGGGCTGTACGTGCTGTTCCCGTGCTCCAGAGAGCAGGGACAGGGAGCCCAGGGCTGACTGCATGGGGGAGATGTGGGGCATGAGGCAGGGAGTGGGGGGTCTGGGCCAGGCTGTGCTTGTCTTGCTGCTTTGGGGTCACCCTGTTCCCCATGCTGAGCCGGGAGTTCTGCTCTCCCTCCTGTGAGGTCAGGGGACAGCAGGGCTGGGTGTCAGCTCCTGCTGACCTGCTCAGTGGCACGCAGCCTGGGCTGGCTCAATTCTGCAAGGGCGAGGGGGTCTTGCCCTGCCCATGGCCACCTGGTTGTCCTCTGCCAGCACCCCTGAGGCACAAAGGTCCCTGCGGGGCTGCAAGCGCATGCTGCCGTGTCGGTGACTATAGCAATGGGTTTGTCACCCCTTCGAGCCCCCTGTGCCTCCCAGACTAGGGCCAGGGAAATGCTGTGGGGGTTGTTTGGTGGGAGCTGAAGGAGGGCTCCTTCTGGCCCTGGCGGACCCCCAGCTCCTGCTGTGCAGCTCTCCCCTTGGAGCCAGAGCAGAAGTTGAGCGGAGTCTGCTGCATGCCCAGCCCAGCTCTGTTTAGGACCTGTGCCCTGTTGAAGGGGTGTTGCACAATAACTACTGGTGCACAGTAGCAACTGCAGTCCCACTCTGAGCTGGGGAACAGGGTGGCATTTTCGCTCCAAACCCTCCAGATAGCACTGCTGGTGTAGATTTGTGACCAGTCCTGTGCCACTGCTCTGCCAAGCTCCAGTCCTGGCAGCAACAGCCTCTCAGAGCAGTTGAGTGCTGAAGTTCAGCTGGTACCTACAGTCACTCCTACTGTACTTTGTACCCTGTGTTAGGAGCCAGATAGGGGGGTGGCAGGGTTTCCCTGAGCACTGCTGGCACCAGCGCTCTGCCTGTGTGAGCAGCAACAGGGGGATGGGGTGAGTCCCAGGGGATGCTGGTTGAGCCCACTGCTCCCTGGTGGAAGTGGTGCCTCTGCTTCTGGTGACAGCAGGGGTATAAGCCTGCAGCCGGAGCCCCTGGGCATCAGGGAGGGAAACTCTCTGGTCCCACAGCTTCCTGTACTTATGTTAGGGCTGGCTCCTTTGGTGTGATCACTGAGCAGATCACAGCTGCTGATCTGGTCCCTAGAAGACAGAGGGGGCAGCGGATGTGGGCACCGCTGTGCTGCTCAGCATCCCCTGTGCCTTGGCTGGCTGGACCTGCTGATGGCAGCCCCCAGACCTCCCCCAGCCTGCAGAAGCTGGCTGGACAGGTTAGGGGTCCTGCTCTTGGGTTGGTACCTGGCTGTGTGTGCCACAGCAGCCACAGCTCTGTGTGGGTCCTGGGGGAGGCTCTGCACCCCAGCCCTGGAGACCAACACACTGGTGGTATTTGGGAGGGAGGTGCCGTGCTGGGGCCCTGCTACATCACAGGGGGAGACCAGGCTGACCTTGGCCATAGCCAGGGCATGGCAGAGCCACTCTGGTGTGCCTGTCTGGGGCTGGGAGGGCCTGGGCTAGCTCTGCTCCCCCTCTCCAGGGCCCAGGTTGGGACGGGACACGGCCCTGCTAGACACACCCTTGCCCCCAACATTGGAGAGGATGTGGCTGGGAGGATGTGGTCGGCTGGCTCCCATGCCTGGCTCAGTGGTCATAGTGAAATGAGAGCCTGGCTTAATCTGTGAGGTGATAGTGTTGCGTGGGGTGCCTGGCCTCTTGGGGATATTGAGATGAGGAGAGGGAGTAACTCCACAGCAGGGCAAGTGGTAACAAACATGGGTTTCTCAGAGTGGATAAAGGGAGACCTTGTTTGGGGCTCCCTGCTTCTTCCAGCCGAGCACCAGGAATTTGGGGACCACAGCAAAGTGTCCTGGCCCTCTCCCCTTCTCAGTGCGTGGGAAACCCAGTGGTAGCCCTGCACCCAACCTGTGTGTCCGTGACTGTACCAATGGGTTTCCCCCCATAACTGCTGCTCTCCCCCCCACCCCCCACAGCGCTTGGACCAACAACCATCCTGCGCCTGCTCAGCTGCAGCTCCTCCAGCCCCCCTGGGGACCCTTTGCTGGGCGAGCTGAGCTGGAGGGACTGCCAGGATGGTGCTGCCTCAGCAGGGACCTGGGCTTAGGGAGGAGGACGAGTACTTCCCAGGCTGTCGCACATAACCCCAGCTGCGCAGCAGGAGTCCTGGGCTGCGGCATGGGGCTGCGTGGTCCTTGCAGCTGGGCTACTCCTGGGGAGCCTGGGTGCAAGGTTGTGTAAAGCTGGCCAGCAAGGCTGCCAGCCCCTGGAGCCTGCACAGTGCCGTTGACTCCGAGGTGGAGTGCCAAACCCTGGGCTGGGGAGCAGGCCCTGCTCCCTACCAGCTCTGCGGTTGTTCCAGCTCATTGAGTGAAGGGTCCCAGGGTAGCCTGCTGAACAGGTTGGGCTGCACCCTGTGCTCCCGCTTTCCCTGGCACCATGCCTTGCCTGGGAACACGGCCAGCAGCCCCACTGCCTCCCAGGGCTCTGGGGCAGCCGCTTGCCAGGGTACCTGGACCCAGGATGCTGCAATGCCCCATCCCCACCGGGCAGGGGGTAGTGTGTCTTGGGAGGTCTGTGCCAACACACTGTGTGCACTCCCACAGGACGCCTAACCTTTGGCCTGGGACAGCCTGGCGCTATGGCAGACCCCCCTGGCTGCTGCCGCCCCTGTGCCACCTGCCTGCTCTGCCTCTACAGCTGCCAGTGGATCACCGCCAAGAAGGAGAAGAGGAAGGGCCTGAGAACCACCAAGGTGATACCATGGGTGATGCCGAGCTGGGGCTGGCCAGCCCCTGCGTGGGAGGCTCAGAGTGTTGGCTAGGGTGGGGAAGGGCTCCGGCTGGGGCACTCAGCCCAGCCATTGGGCTGCTGAGCCTTTGCCACTGGTCCTGCTTCCCAGTGCTGAGCCCCAAGACAGCTGGGGTGCTACCTGGCACCCTCTCTGTCCAGAGACTGCCCTAGCCTGGAGCAGTGAGAAGGTGAGAGGGTGAGCTGTCTGTTCCCGCTGGGTGACAAGAAGGGTAGAGCAGCACGCTCTAGAGCAGCAAGGCTGAGCCGTGGCCATCCCCTGCCCAGCTGAGCATGTGTCTGCGGCAGGGCTCGTGTGTGCCTGGAGAAGAGTGCTGTGCTCCCTGAGGGCTGAGCGTGGCGGGCAGGTCCCGGGGCGCTGAGTGCCTGGCAAGGCACGTGGGAGTCACGGTTCCTGAGCTGGGTGTGGCCCCCACCGATGGGGTGCTGGAAGGGGGTGTCCCTGGCAATTTGTAACCTGGGAGGGGTGAGGCCCTGGGATTCTCTGAGGTCTCCAACTCCCATGGGAGCGGCTGTGCTGCTGCTTGTCCCGTCTTGCCTGGAATGTGTGAGCTGGTCTGGGCTGCCACGTGTCCCATTCAGCACCTGTGGTACCCCTCACCTCCCCGTGTATGCAGGACAGGGGGATGGAGACCCTGAAGCTGGACCTGGCTTTGGCTGGGCAGGCAGGAGCAGTCTGCAGGCTCACTGCTGCAATGGCAGCTCTGAGGCACAGCACCCCTCTCTGCCCAGCCCACAGATCACCCAGCTAGAAGGGAACAGGACCTGGCTCCCTGCCCCTTCCCATGTCCAAATCCCAGCCTGCTCCCAAGGGCTGCTGCATGGGAAAGGAGGCAGTCCTGCCACAGGGGCCGTCCTCCCCAGCCTGGCATGGGCAGCTTTTTAGCTTGTTGAAGGAGATGCTGGTCCATCTTTCCTGTAGCATGGGTCCAGCCAAAAAAGCTCTCCTGGGGAGCTCTGTTCCCTCTCCATGGGGCAGCTCAGTGCCTGGACCCACGAGGCCAGTGCCTGCTGTGACGCCCTGTGCACCCTGCTGCAGGCTGGGTGCTCACCAGGGGTCTCAGCAACCTGGCCAGGGGCTAGGTGCCCTGCAGGTGTATCATAGCTGTCATCTCTGGCTTTCAGTGTGACTGCAGCTGGTTCCTTTTCCTCTTCTGTGTCTTCCTCTTCACACTGGTGTGGGTCTACTTCGCCATCGTCATCCTCAATGATTTCCACAACTTCAATGAGTGAGTAGGATCCCACATCCAGCCTTGCTCCCCATGTAACCCCTGCCCCTCTGACAGTCTCCTTTGTTGGCAGGTTCATCTTCAGGCAGAGGAAGTTGTGGCTAGACTGGTCCCTGGTCCTGCTCATAGCTACGGCCATGCTGATCACCTACTCAGCTGTGCTGCTGGTGAGCCCCACTGATCCTGCCTGGGCTAGTGGGGGCAGGGAGCTGTACTGAGCACAGACTGTCTGCCATGCCCTGTGCAGAGCAAGGTGGAGCCTGCTGGTGGCCTGCTGGAGCTGTGTTAGCCTGAGCATGGCCAGAGACCCTGCCTGTGTCAGTGGGCCAGAGCTCCTGTGGCTGAGTCCTGTGCCCTCAGAGTGCTGAGGTGTGGGGTACAACCCAGCTGTGACATCTCCTTGTTCTTCTCACAGGTCCTTGCTTTGTGCTTGCAGCTCTGCGGCCAGCCCTTGAAGCTACACTGGCTGCACAAGGTGAGAGACTGGGGGTGCAGGGAGATCATGCCTGCTCTGGCTGCCCTTGCACCTTGGGAAGCTGTGACCAGCCTACTGGGACTGCATATGGCTGCTGTAACCCCACTGAGTGGCTGAATGTCCCTGCTGAGCTGGGCTGCAGCTGTTAGTCCCCCAGCCACACATCTCTCAGATGGGAATATTCCCCTTGCTCAAAGCGTGGGGTACAGAGCTCAGCTGTAAACCCAGATGGGGGAATCGGGGTCTCAGGACTTGCAGGGGCTCAGGAGGAAAGGATGAGGAGGACTCTGCCAGCCCTTCCAGGGCAGAGACCAGCTGGCCTGCAGGATGCTGTGTGCTCCCCTAACTGCCCTGTGCCCTGCCCCACAGACCCTGCTGATCTTAACTGCCTTGGTGGTGGCTGCAGCCTTCACAGGGCTGGGAATAAAGTGGGCGGAGGAGTGGAGAAGTGCACGTATCTCCCTGCAGGTGAGTCACCTCAATACCAGAGACTCCCCCGCTGTACCCAGGATGTGGCCTGTGGGGATGAGCTGAAGGGTGGTAACTGGAGCCCCAAGCATGGCTGTGTGCCATGGGGGTTAACTCCCTGCCCTTGACTTCTGCTGCCTGGCCAGGCAAGGTGCTCCTCCTGCTCTTGCAGTCCTGCCTGGAGCAGCTGCAGTCAGGGTGATGAACGGTGGAGTTGAGGAGTCTGTTCAGTCCCCCCAGGAACCTGTCCTTCCCTCCCTGGCACTGTGGTTCTTCCAGCGGTGCTGGCTGCAGTGGCAGATCCCTGGCATTGGAGCATGTGGATTTTGGGGATGGGGCTGCTGGTGCTGGCTGACATCATGCCTTTGCCTCCCCAGGCAACAGGTCCCTTCCTGCACATTGGAATCGTAGGGGGAATGACATTCCTTGCCTGGCCCCTGGCCAGCTTCATCTACCGCACCCGCAACACAGGTAATCCCCCTCCAAGGTCTCCACCCCGCCCCTTGGCTGGTGCTTTGCTTCCTACCACCCAACTGAGTGGCAGGGGTGGCAGAGTGGTGCACAGAGAGCATCGGTGCAGTGGGAGCAGGTCCCCAGGACTTAGTCTGGTAGTAACGCCTCCTCTTGGTTGCTGCTTCTCATGCCCAGCCCTTGGTGCAGCTTCAGCCTTTGCAGCTGAAGGAGGGCTATGGATGGCAGACTGAGTCCTGCAGAAGTGCTGGGTTGGGGTGCAAGGACATGTAGTAGGCCAAGAATAAATCTGCAGTGTTTCTGAGGCTGGGGATGCAATGCCTGACCTAAGGCAACCATAAGTTAATGCCACGTGAAGCAGCCTTGGCTTATTACTAACGGCCTGCAAAATACTTCCTCTGTACCTCACTCATCTGTCTTCTCTGTCTCTACCTGCAGGTCTCAAGGTATTTCTGCTGCTTGTGTACTGCGCAGTGATGATCGCACTGTATCTGGCTCCTCTGGGAATCACCTCCCCTTGCATCATGGAGGGGAACCAGCTGCCTCCCAAGCCAGCCCTGGTTGGCCACCGAGGAGCCCCCATGGTGAGCGACCAGCACCGGCAGCGTTCTGGCACAGTGGTCAGGGTGGATGGGGCAGGCTGGTCTGCCAGCAAAAGCTAGGCCGTGCCTGGCCATGGGGCATGGGCATCAGACCCTTGCTGCTGCAGGCCTGGACGAGCTCTAGCCAGCCCAGTAGAGAGGGGTCCCCACACCAGCCAGGGCAGCACAGGGCTGGAGGATGGGTGAGCACAGAATAAGGAGGGTAGGCACAGCAGCCACAGGGCAGAGCTGCTTGCTGAGTGCTGCTGGACCAGGAACAGGCAACTCTCAGCAGAAAGCCTGGCTGTGTATTGTGGGCTGGGAAGCAGGGACTAGGCAGGCTCCGGCTGTCTGCACCCAGCCCTTTTCCGTCCCCCACCCTACCAGGGTCACCCCGGTCTCATTGTGGTTGCTGTAGAACTCAGCCATGCTGCTGGGTGCAGCCAGGCAGGGTGAGTGCCTGCCTCCTGCCCCTTCCGGCCTGTGCCTCTGCACTAACACTGTTCCTTTTCCAGCTGGCCCCTGAAAACACCCTCATGTCGCTGCGCAAGGCGGTGGACTGTGGTGTGCAAGTCTTTGAGACAGACGTCATGGTGAGGTAAAGGGGCAAGCAGGGACTCGGAGGAAGGGGCCTGTATATCCTGGGATGTCACCTTCCATGTGGGGTGTTCTGGAACACACCTGGAGGACTGATATAGCCTGCATTTGGAGGCAGCCCTGTTCAAAGGGCTCTGCCATTCCCACCTTCCCAGTATGGGACTGGCTCCAGCTTGGTGTCCTAACGATCTGGGAAAGGTGCTGGGTTTCTGTCTTCCCCACGCAGGTTGCTTTCCAGGGCATTAGGAGGGAGGCACCATCAGGGGAGGGGCACTGCTTGGAAAACAGACCCTGATTCTAGTTCATCTCATGCAGTCCTACTATGGGGACAGCTGTTGCAGTGAGCAAGGAACTACTTGGTTCCTGGCTTGGTCTCTAGGTGCTCTGTGCTTTCCAGACACTCACCTTTTTGCGTAGATGACCACAAGTAGGCATAAGCGTAGGGATTACCCTAGCAGGGTGGCTGGGATGGGGCAGAAATGCCAGGGCAGGGACAGGGGACAAACAGCTTGCAACACAGAGCTTCCCTCTCTGCTCCTTTGCCAGTGCTGACGGGGTCCCATTCCTCATGCATGACGAGGAACTCACCAGGACCACCAACGTGCAGGCTGTGTTCCCTGAGAGGGCTGCCCTGAACAGCACCGCCTTCAACTGGACAGACCTCCAGCAGCTGGATGCTGGCAGCTGGTTCCTGGAGGTCAGGATGCCCCTGGGGTGGCTGGTCAGGGATGGGTGCATTTGTGAGTGAAGCACGAGCCCTGCCCTGGGGAAGGTTCCCTCTGCAGCACTGGTCCTGGCAGACACCTGGACAGGGTGCAGAAGCACTTCCACACTTGCATGAATCCCTTGGGTGCGGTTACACCCCAAGCTGGGGTATGTTCTGGCTCCTCAGCTGAGTCACGGAGGAGGCTGGTTTGAGGGGAGATGTCTCATGCGTTTGCTCTGAGCTGCATAGCCTGCCTGGGCTTGGAGGCAGCTGTGGCAAGGCTCTACCCAAAAGGTGACTAACCAACTGTTGAGCTGCTCTGAATGGCCACAGGTGTTGGGGCTGCTTGAACTGTGCTGTTAGTGGGGAGAAGGGTAGAGGTGCCCCGTGGATGTGCAGGGGAAGGACCCCTGTGCCTGCCTGCACTGGAGAGCATGTGGAGAGGCCAGTGTAGGAAACTGAGAGCCAGAGAGAGGCACCAGTTTGGGAGGTGGAAGCTTACGGGGGTCTGCCTATGATGACTAACTCTCTCTCACCGTCGCAGCGGAGGCCATTTCCCACTGTGCAGAGTCTTTCTGCTGATGATCGCGACCAGGTGACTAAACAGAGGATCCCATCCCTGGAAGAGGTGCTAAAGGCAGCCAAGCAGAGCAATATCTCCATCATGTTTGACCTCCGGCCTGAGAACCACAGTGACTATCAGAGCTTCGTCAATGCCACCCTGGAAGTGATCTTACAGTCAGGCATCCCACTACAGCAGGTGAGCTGGCCACCACCCCAGCACTGACGGGCCCTGCTGTCACACCCCTGCTGTGGTGGGAGCTGCCCTGCCAACCCCACCGAGCATCCCTGCCACCCCATACACCAAATACCCATATGTGATCCCTGCTGGGCAACCCTGTCCAGGTGTGGGGTTCTCTAGCTGGGAGAAGTTGCCAATAATTAGGAGTTAATGCCTACAGCTTCAGACCCCTCCACATACTCTGATTCCCTAGCACTGGCCACCCTGGTGTGTGAACAGTGACTCAGTGTAGGGAGGGGACCAACAGCAAGAGCAGGAAAAAAATGCTTAGGCTTCCCCCTCCCTGTGCTGCGCCACACCTCTTCCTGCAGCTCTTGAACTCTGCTGCA
Source organism: Ciconia boyciana (assembly GCF_034638445.1). Taxonomy (NCBI): domain Eukaryota; kingdom Metazoa; phylum Chordata; class Aves; order Ciconiiformes; family Ciconiidae; genus Ciconia; species Ciconia boyciana. Next base: position 11,194,051 of record NC_132945.1, read on the forward strand.
ACCTCCTGTGTTGCCTTTGCACTTCTTCCAACCTCTGCCACACAGGACATGTGCTGCCCTGAGGGGATGAATTAGCACCCAAATCGCTTTCCCTTCTTGGCTTTTTGGGAATGCAGAGCAGGAGAGGACACAGCAAAGACTTGTACTGTAGTGTTGATCCAAGGTGCATTGTTGCTGCAGAGTTGGGGCCAAAAGGATGCACTGCTTGAAGCATTCAGGGACCCAGAAAGGACATAACTGCTGCAGCTTTCTTGGGCTGGATCTGCTTTCCCCCCTCAGTGGGGTCTGTTGTCCCAGACAAGAAGTAAGCACAAGCTCTTAGGAGACTGTCCTGGCTGAGATCCTCATGGAGGAGCTGAGCATGGAGAAGGGGGGGGGACAGGAAGCAGCTGTCTGAGCAGGCCATGTGGACCTGCAAGGAAATATCGGAAGAGAGCAAGCTCTCTGGAGCACCTCTCCTCTGCATGTGCTCTCTGGCTCTTGCCTAGGTCCTTTGGCTGCCAGATGCGTTCAGGGAACAGGTCAAACAGCAAGCCCCAGGTGTTCAGCAAGTTTATGGCCGGAAGAGACACCAGAATGAGAAGGAGCCACTGCTGCATGTCAATCTGCGCTACCAGGACATGAGCTCTGAGGAGATCAGGTGAGAGCCCTGAGCCCAGGAGCCTGGGAGCTGTGGGCTGTGGGGCCTGGGCACTGTCCCAGGGGCCAGCAGAGGTGAGGGCCAGCTGACGGTGAGTGCTAGTGCACTGCTGGGAAGGGCAGGGTGTGTGCTACAGCCTTGCAGACAAGCACGCCTTATCAGGCAGGGCTGGTGCAGGGGATGGAACTAGCTGCAGTCCTCCTGCCTTGCCAGCAAGTATGCCCTGGGTCTGGCTCTCCAGACAGTTGCTCCGTGTGGCTGCAAACGCTGGATCGCATCCCAGACATACAGTCCTCTCTGGCTGTACGCTGAGTGTGCCGGCACCCTGCTGTCTGCTGCTCTGAGCACAACTGTCCCTATGCAGGCAGTACCGCCAGGACGACATCTCTGTCAACTTGTATGTGGTGAACCAGCCCTGGCTTTTCTCCGTGCTGTGGTGCTCTGGGGTGAGCTCTGTCACCACCAATGCCTGCCAGGTGCTGAAGGAGATGAAACACCCCATCTGGCTGCTCGTAAGTGACCCCTCCATCCTTCACCCTGCCCCACAGCCCTGTGCCCCAGGCACTTGTGGGTCCCTTTTTGCAGCAGCCCTGGGCAGCCAGCTGCCTGGAGGGTGGCTTTTGCTCAGTGCTGTGCTGGCATGGGAACATGTGACCCTGGAGAAGGGACTGCTAGCACAGCAGGCTGGGCTGTGCCACTAGCACACCATCCCTGGCTGGTGTTCATGGCTTGTCTTGTTGCCTTGCAGCCCAGCAGCACGTACCTCATGATCTGGATTGTTGTAGACTGCACTTCCTTCCTTGCCATCCTCTGGGCCTTCCTCTTGCTGAAGTACGTTTGATCCCTTTCCCCCTTCCGGGGCATGTTTTTTGGGGGAAGCTTTAGTGTGCCCTGGGTGACTGGTACATACCCAAACCCAGTTGTATCTGCTGCCACCCCTCTCTGGACTCACATCCTGGGGGGTCCTTCTCCTGTCTGGCTAAGTGAGACAGCAATGTGTGGAGGCAGCTTTTATCACCAGGCTGCAGCTAAAAATCTGGCCTGACCCTTCCTTGAGCTGCTGGATGCCTTAGTTCACACTTAATAGCTTGCTCTGCACCCCAGGGCTTGGTAGGCTGAGGCTGGGGGACGTTGGCCCTGCTCCTTTACCAGTGCTGCAGGTACTGAGAGCAGATCCCTGTGGGGCCCCACAGTGTCCAGCTGGGAGCTCAGGGGAGGGAAGGGGGAGGCCAGACTGACATGCTAACATCAGTCCTATTCCATCTCCTAGGAAATGCTCCCAGAGAAGATGGCCAGTGGGTGAGTGCGCACAGATGTGAGCTCCCCTCCCTCGGAGCCAGGCTGTGCCTGCAGGACTCTCCCTGGCAGGCAGGCAGCTTTCTCCAGCTGAACATGACAGAGCGGTTTGGGACGGCTGGGGAGGGAAGGGAATCCCAGCCCAGGGAGTTCCTGTCCTGCCCTGAGCAAACAGCCCTGTGGGACAGCACTGGGGAATCCCACATTCCCCAAGTCTCCTCAGACCTGCTTTTCAGGCTGCTCTGCCTGTCACTGCGGAATGGTGGCTGCCTTCAATGACTGTTTTTTCTCTCTGTCTCCCCAGAGTCCGAGACAGACGTGCTGCTCACAAAGATCAACAGCTTGATGCAAGAGTGACCCCTCTGGCCTGCATCAGCCATGGGGAGGGGCAGCCAGAGCCCTGCACAGCTCAAGTGGGGAGCACTCCTCAGGCCAGCTTCGAGGCTCCTTTCCCTCGCAGACTCCTTCCTGAGCTTCCTGTCCCCTGTAGCCTTCCTGGCTCCTTGTGTGGTGTGCAACTGCCCTCAGCTGAAAAGACCTGGAACTGGGTTCCCAGTTCCCACTGGCAGCAAGGCACCGGAGCCTTTGCAGAGGTTTCCTGGGGCTGGCTTGTGCCTGGGGGCTGAGTACTTACCCAGCAGAGCTGGGGCTAAGACCTCTGCCCTGGGGTTTAGACGCTAGTGGAGATTTGAGTTGCTGTTCGGTGCAGGGAAAGGGCAGCCTCTACCTGTCATCAGCAGCTCTGCAGCCAGTGCTGGGGAAACCTTGTTTAAAGGGATGCTGCCCTGGGGGCTGCCCTGCCCCGTGGCTTGAGGAGGTGTGGTGGGGTAGCTTTTCACAAGATGGTGGGGGAGCTGACCTCTTCTCACCCCCATGCTGGACACAAGTCCTGCCCCTGCTGCTGCTGGCTTCATGCTTGCGGGCCAGGGTGCTGGCACCCCATGCAGTAGTTAGTGCCTGCTGCTCTGGGGGGAAAGGGAGCAGGGGCTGGGGGTGGAGGGTGTCATGTCTGGGGCTGGCAGGACCATGGTCGCGCTCCTGCTGCTGCAAGGCTACAGAGGGGAGTGGTGGGACTCAGCGTCGGTCACTTTGCAGCTGGGCCTTGAACTTGGAAAAGGGGGTCGGGTCAGTTTTACTTGTTCCTACCTATTTATGTCAATAAATCAGCGGGAGCGGTAGACGGACCCCGAAGGGGTGAGTTGGGCATAACTGCTTCCTCCCCCTTTCGCGCTCCCCTGCACCCCCCTACCTTTACCCGCAGGTCCCGGCTGCCGGGAACGCTGCCGGCCCCGGGGCAGGCGCAGCCCAGCCGGTACCGGCCCGGGGCAGGCGGGGATCCGCGGCGCGTCCGTGCCATCTAGTGACAGCGCGGGGAAGCGGTGCTGGGGGCCGAGCGGCTCCTTCGGGCCGGGCCCTCCGCAGCGAGGAGGGAGGGGAGGCCGAGCCGGGCGTGCCTGACGGGGTTCCCGGGGCGGGGTGCGCACGCCGAGCCGCCCCGGTAGCCCGGCGGGCTCCGAGCAGCCGCGCCCCGGGGCAGAGCTAGCGGGTGCGCCTGGGTGCGGGCTCGCTCTCGGTGCCGGGGCGGTGCCGGCGGGAGGCGGGCGGGGGGCGGCTCCTCGGCCGGTTCCCGCGGGGCGGGCGGCGGCTCGGCCGCTTGCGGGCTGGCACCGACCGGAGCGGCCGCCGGCCGCGGCGGAGCGATGATCCGCCGGGAAGGTAAGGAGCGCCCTGCCCTGCCCCGCAGCCCCGGGCACCGCGGCCCACCGCGCTCAACAAGTGTCTGCCCTGCCGGTACCGGCACCGGGATTGCACCCGCTGCCCCGCGCTTCTGCCGGGCAGCTCTCGCCCTCCTTCCCTCCCTCTCCCCCAGCCATAGGCCGGGCCGCCCTGCCCGGTGCACCCCCGGGGTTGATACCTGATGACCGGGTGCCCCGGCTTCACACACTCTCTGGGCTGTAGGACATGTCTTTGTGCCACTATGGCTCGGAGTGGGTAGCTATGGGATGCCGTGCTTGCAGCACCCTTGGGTGCTGTGGGGATGGCAGGTATAGGGTTGTGGGCCCTGCGAGGAAGGACCTCCTGTAAGTGGGACTTGCACCTTGAGATATGGTGACATGGGCCCCAGACACCGCGTGCTTTTTCTTGGGTGCTGCAGGAAGGGTGCTCCGGTCTCTCCCGTGTGCTGGGGGCACAGCACCTCCCTGGGTTTGGTGATCCAGTGCCAGCACTCCCCTGCTCCAGCTGGCTGTCACCCGGTGCTGGTCGTGGCCAGCAGTGCAGGGGTAAGCACAGGGTGCATGTTGCTTTTTCTGTGCAGCCTGGACTGGGGTGGGATGTTCGCACCAGGTTCGCAGTCTTTGTGTCCTGATGTGGTGGCCCCAGTTCTCCACCTGCTTCTTTAGCTTCTGCTGATAAGGTCAGGAATGACCAGGTGAAGATGACTCAACCCTGCTTGCGGGATGCTGGACAGTGTCTGAAGCCACTGTCTGATCTTGCAGAAAAGGAAGCCCTTTGTGATAACACAGGGCTGGGATGTCCATAAAGCCCAATAAATCTGGAGCTTTGGGAAGTGCCTGCTTTTCCTGAGCTAGTGTGGAACCCAGCTCTGAACAGGAGCTATTCACGCTTTCCCAAACTCCTTTCTCTGTTCTGCTCCCACAATGAGTCAGTGTGGGCCGGTGACACAGGCAGGACCCCCTTCCCCTTTTGGCCAAGGAGGAGCTGGGAGGGGAGCCAGCCGGGTGAGCTGGGACAGCAGGTGGCACACACCCTAGCAGACACAGGCGCCCTTGTTCGATGACCTGAATTCCCTGCCCAGAGCCCTGGGATGAGCAGGGTCATCCTTTCTGCATGAGTTCCTGGGTTAAAAGATGAGTCCCCAACAGTGGCGGAACAGCTCCCCGCCTCCTCACACAGACGGCCTTTGTCTGCGGGCGGCCTGGGTGACAAAGGGAAATATTCACTGATAGGGCTGGGACGGGCTCAAGGTCCATGGGAGCTCCCCACGCGCCTGAGAGATGGGTCACATCTGGGGCTGGAGCTGGACTGGCAGCTCCAGGCATCTGCCCAGAGAAGCATGGAGGTGTCCTGGCACAGAGAGATCACAGCCCCACTGTTGTAGGCGATCACAGCTATGGTGAGCCGAGCCTTTAACCAGAGCATTGCTTCATGGCAGCCTCCAGCTCCCCTCCTAGCCAGCATTCCTCCTTCCCTGACCCCAAGGCATTATGTTCCTTTCCCACTGTGTCTCCTGCTGACCCAAGGCTCCTTGCTGCGTGGAGCAATTCTTAGGCTTCACCCTGTAGAAACCCAAGTTTTGCCACTCATGTAGCTGAGCTGTTTGCGGTATCTTGTGCTACATGAGTGGGGCTACACTCGGCTTTGCTGCAGCCATCTGGCCCCATGTGGGAGACTGCAGGTCCTGGGGTAGTACTCATAGCCCTGTGCAACTGGGACATGTCCAGCTCCTGAACAGCTTCTTTGCCTGGGAGGTGGCAGAGGTGCTCAGGTTGCCCAGTGCCATGAGCTTTGGAGGTGAGTCAACCTGGGTTTAGTCCCCTATTTTCAGGGTTGAGGAGGGCCAACAAGGAGAACCACCTCCCTTCCAGCCCCTGCCCACCTCTCTGCCATGGCCCCCCTCTGCACCTCACGGCAGGGTTAGCTCTTCCAGGTACGTGTAAGGAGGCTGCTTTTGTGGCTGTCTGACTTCCAGAGCTGGAAGGCAACTTGAGACATTACCCAGGTGAGCCCTTTGCACTGCTTCAAGGCTGCACTCAAGCCTTCCCTGACAATGTCTGTCCATCCTTCAGTGTTAATGCCTTGTTACTCCTGTGTCATCTCTGCAGACACTGAACGGGCAGTGGAAATTCTGACTAGATACCAAAGCACCCTGCGGTCCCCGGAGGAGCAGGAGCTAAAAGCCTCCATTGGAAAAGTCTCGCACATCTTCCAAAGTGAACTCTTCCAGGCTCTGCTGGGTAAGCCCCTGCTGTGCGGTCCCTGGGGCTTTGCGGTCAGTGGGCTTTCGTGGGGGCCTGATCCTGCACAGGTGGCTGGCACTGACCAGGCTGGGTGCATCCTGTGCAAACACATGGGTGCCTGTAACGCCTGGGAGCTGGGCTGTCTTTCCCCTCTAGGGCTTGGGCAGGAGATAGTGGGGGTCGGGGCTGCAGTTGCTGAGTGTTTGCAACGTGAACAGGATTCTTCCCTTGGGTGATTGTGGACGAGGGGTAAACCCTTCTTCATCAGGCCATGCCAGATCCATCCAGCACCCACTAAATGATGCTACAATGCCGTGAGCACCCTCTGCGCAGTGCAGGCGTGGTGTGTGCGCAGCCACCACTGCGTTTCCAGCTCTGCTGCTGTACTAAGGACACTCCGCCATGGGGCCTCCCTCCTCCCTCTGCTTCTCAGCTTCATCACAACCTGCTACTGTTGGGGCATCCTAGCCTTTCTTGCTCTTAGACCCATAAGCGCTTGCGAGTAACACGCTGTGCAAGCAGCTCCATTTCACACAGGAAACAGGCTTGACAGCAAGGCTCATCTTGGGGCTGGGCACCAGAAAATGCCATTTGGAGTGCAGCTTAAAGTTCTCCATGTGGATTTAGACAAACACAGCTGGAGTCTCACCAACCTACGCAGCTTCTCCATGCAAGACGCATGGCTATCTCGCTGAACAAGGTCATTTGAAAATGCACTTTCTTTGCAAAGTATTTTTTTTTAGAAAAACAAAATTCAATGGTTTTGGACTCTGAAATTGCTCGGCTCCATTCCCTGCCACAGCAGACCAGATCCTGGCTGTGCAGGTTCACTTAGGGCACTAATTTTGGAGAAGCTGCCGTGTGCCAAGAGGGGCGCAGGAGCTCCTGCTCAGCTCCTCTCCTTAAGTCCCACTCACTGTGGGCCTCAGAGAAGCGCACGCAGCCCTGGCAGTTTCCATTCCTGGGCCTCCTGAGAGAGAAGTCGAGTTTCCCTGATTGGAAGGAAGGGAAAGCACCCCAGAAGCTCTGCACCCTAGAGGAGGACCTGGGCCCTGGAGTACAGAGCTCCACACGTGGTCTGTGCCTCATTCTTGGTGTGTTTTGACCTAAGGCTGTCTCGGCCCTGGCACTCCCCCTCGCCATTGCTCTCCTCCCTCCGCAGCTCTTGCCTTTTCTTCGCACCTCTGCAGCCAGAGACCCATTTCTGTGCCTGCAGAGCCCTGAGTTGCCAGCAGCTCCTCTGTGCTTCAGGTTATCCATTGAAAATTAAATACAACCATGCGATGAGCAGTGTGTCATCAGCTATTTTCTTCTCTCCTTTCCTTGTTCTTGCTGTTGGACCATTACCTAGAGGCTTTCAGCCCCAGCATGTCCTTGTGCAGGGCTTGCGCTGGGATGTCTGTGCCATCGGCAGCAAAGACATGTGGCAAGGGAGGGCTCCCCGGGGCAGTGGGCCCCCATGCCGAAGAGACCAGCATGCATCTCCTTTCTTGCCTCTTCATTTATACAACCCGCTCTCAAAATTTATACAACCTGCTCTCAACCCAGCCCATGGTTAGCCCCACGCTGGAGGCAGTGGTCCCCAGCAGGGCTGTGATCGCCTTGGCAAACCTGACATGAGCCCAACACCTCTTGCTGCTTTTGTTTGCTCCCCCAGCCCTCCCCAGGGCTGTGTGAAGGCAGTGAAGCTGCCTTCCCAAGCTGCTGTGGGGAGAGCAGCTTTCCCAGTGTTGCGGGGAGAGCATAGCTGGAGAGAGCTACACACAGGCCGAGCTGGCTGCAGTTTGCAACACTGGCACATGGACGCTACACAGACTTCCCAGCTCCCTGCTCTAAGCTGTCTGTCTTGGTGTCCTGTCAATGCTGGCACAAGGGAGTGTCTCTTGATTGCTGGTGACCTTTTCAACTGGTTTAACAGGATATTAGTTCCCTGTGCCAGAGCGAGCTTTCTCTAGATGTGTTTACCTAACTAGGAATTTGGATTAATTACTTCCGCCTCCCCCTGCCCCCCCCCCAGAGCTTGGGTTTGTGAATTCCTCCATCCGTGCATGGACACATGCAATGCTGTGTCCGGCTGCACGCTCGCTGTGCCTGCATACGGCTGGCACACACTGGGGTCATTCAGTGTTCGTGGTCTGGACCCACTGGAGCATGGTGACAGCTCTGGGAAGGTGGTGGAGCATTTCTATTTTGTTTGCTTTTCACCCCCCCTTTTCCCAGTGGGCTGCTGTGTCTCTGTCTGAAGTTTGCTCAGAGTCATGGAGTTGGTTCAGAGTTTATATGAGGGAGGAGGATTTGCAGGAGAGCTGCAGGTACGCCTCACAGCGCAGGGGCTCCCATCTCGCTGCCCCATGCCATGCCAGATGCTTCTGGCTCCAGAGAGGTCTCGGCCTGCAGAAGTCCCTCCTCTTGCAGCCTTTCAGAAACATGGGCCTGCTTTTTTCAGCCCCTGGGGAACATGAATGCAGAGGATGGTACCTCCCTGTCTTCAGATCGCATGCTCCTACAGGTAATGTTCTCCTAAGACATGCATTGGCTGGCTTGAGTTTGAACACCAAAATGCATTATGTCATAGTAGAGTTACCAGAAGCGTCAAACGTCATGGAGCTTTCCAAGTTGGTCCACATGAAAAATTCCAGGGATATGGCTTTCCATATGCTTTTTTTTAAGAATAAGTTGTTTTGTGGACTCCAGTTTGCCCAGCTCCAGGGGACGATCTGCTGGGATTTTCAGATAAAGCCTGTGCGGTGTCCAGGGCTGGATGTATCTGTTGCCGTGATCGTGCCCAGTGTTGCTCTGCACATGCACCATTTTCTGCCAGACTCCTCTGAGCACAACACAGCCCTTTAAATCCTTGTGACCACAGTGCCAAACTCACCTCCCTCTCCCAGGAGCTACCCGTGCCCCGGGCCACACTGACTCTGCCAGGACGGCTCCTGCCCCGGTGGGTGCCGCGGCAGCTGGCTCAGTGCAGTGATGTGGGAGCTGCTCTGCGCTGGAATGCGCTAACCCCTGCTCCACACAAAAGAAATTCCTTGGCGGTGCAGAGGGAAAACAGGCTATGCTGGCTCCCTCCTCCTGGCCCCTCTTTCCCTGCGTCTGAGGCCATAGAGCCAAGCGCGTGACTTGCAGGGAAACAGCCTGGTGAAAGGGTGCTTGAGGAGCCTGGGCTCAGAGATGCTGTGGCTGGGCTGGGGCAATTGTGGCCCTGCCTTCCCTCTGCTCCCCGGAGCCCCTCGAGTTGATGCTTGGCCTCATCTCGTGCTGCCAGGAGGGACGGGGCTCACATGCAGAAGCAGCTCCCTGACCTTTCCTTCCCGGAGCCAGGGCTGAAAGGGGCCGTTGTGCCCTTTGCAGCAGCGAAGCTGGGCAGACAGGGAGGGTTTGCATGTGCTTGGCCACCCCAGCTGCCAGCAGCCCAAAGGGCCCCCAACCCTCCCCTGCAGCTCCTTTTACCCCCAAAAAGCTTCCTCCTGGAGAGCCCTGCTTCTGCGGAGCCATGAGGAGAGGGCAGGCTGTTGCTGACCTGCAGTGCTTCCCTGGGTGCAAAACTCCAGCTGGGAACTCGGCTCGCCAACAGCACTGCTGGGGCTGGCAGTTGCGGCTTAACCAGATGGCTGCAGGAGACAGGGTGGAAAACTGGAGGAATCTGGAGGATTCCCAGCCTTGAGGACTCTTCCTCTTGCAAATTAGCCCATAGCCAAGGATGGAAACTCGTAGCTTGCTTGAAAGCTCCACTGTGATGGCCATAGGTGTGAATCCTCCCTACGGCAGCCGGGCTGCGGCTGGGAGGCTGGTGCTAGGCTGGAGTTTCTGCTTGGGGTAAATCTGCAGTGACGCAGCTGATAACAGTGCATGCATCAGGGAAGAAATGTCATTTTCTGGAAGTGCACGTGCCAGCTGGCACAAGGGCTCTGCATTAGCCCTCGGATGCTGGTGCTAAAGAAATATTTAATGACATTTATTTGATGTATTGACCCCAGGAGGAAATTGTTAGACAAATTCTAATCTCTGTAAATCTTGAGTTACTTTTCCTTATTAGATCCAGAGTGGATTTATACTGTCATCAAACAGAAATTGGGCTGTAAGACAGAACATGCAGCATCATCTTTTGCTACCACAATGTCTTCTTACTGAGGCTTTTCAGGTAGCACTGCTCTTAAAGTGCACAGGCGAGACAGACTTGTGTGCGACTTGTGATGCCCATAAGAAATTAATGAAACCAGCATATATTTAAATTATCTTTAATGCCATATGCACATGTGTCCTAAAGTGTACTCCTGTCATGGCCGTGCCCTTTGCTGCCTGAACCCTGTCCCCCAATCCTGAAACTTCTCTAATCCCTGCTGCCAGCAACGATTCCCTCTCCTGGCAAGCATCTAAAATGGGCTGAGGGTTTCGGAGGTGGAGAGCGGCTGCTTTGAAGGACAAGCTTCTTGCTCCATAGGCGCCTGCCAGCTTGGCTGCCCAAGGCTGTGTTCCTGCAGCAGATGGGTGACAAACAGGGATGCCGGCAGTGGTGCACACCCGCGATGGGGCTGTTCAAATCCTGTTTTCATTTTTGCGAAGTTTCGTGCGTTCCAAGCGTAATCCGTGCAGCCAGGAGCTCCTGCTATCCCGTTACGCAATGACTATTTTTATAACCAGAGGGAGAGATGTTTTTGCATGAAAACAAAGTCCCATTTGTCTGGCTGTGCGATGACTGCTTGCCGTGACCTCATGTCTGATTTAGGAGGGCTTTAGGGGCTGCCAGCAGCACGCTCAGCACTGGGGAGGCTGCAGAGGGGATGCCCCAGGTGTGGTGGGTGGATCTGGGGACTCCCACTCTTCTTGTCATTGCCAGCTGCCCCATTTCTCCCAGAGCACAGGACAGAGCCTGGCAGTGATGCAGCGTGAAGCAGCAGCTCCAAAAGCGGCATCGACGCCAGGCAGTGGCACGGTGCTCTCTGGACTCGGGCAGCCGCATGGCCTGGCCGGGCTCCCCATGGGCACAAAGCCACTCTGCCGGCAGCCGAGATTTATAGCAGCTTCTTCCCTGCGGCTGGAAGGTCACCAGGCAGCCCCTGGGAGCTGGATGATGGGGGTCGATGCTGCTCCCTGTCCCATCTGCAACATGGATGTACTGCTGCAGTGTATGGGCATGTGGTTAAGCACAGGGAGAGGATGGGCACTTGCATCTGAGGGTGTAATCCTGCTTTGTGAAAGCCTCCCTGGGAAATAGCCTCAGACAGGGCTCAGCATTTCCCTGCTTACACTGCCCAGCGCTCACCAGATTTCCTTTGTAAGTCTTTATAAAGTGGACATTTAATACCCTGTGGTGCCTCGGTGTGGCACAGTTTCAGGTGAGAAATTGCACACTGAAGGGCTGGTGCAGCCGCTTCATCCCTGAGCTCCCAGGGACCACCGGAGGAATGGCCACGGCCCCCTTGAGCTGAGACCCACCACTTGCCCTTGGGGTCGCTCGCAGAAGAGGGGCTCACCAGCCTCCTCCGCAGTGGACGCAGGTACAGAAAATGAACTCAGGTTCCTGCTGTGGCTTTCCCTGCTCTGAATGCTTATTTATGCTGCCGTGACTTTTTGGCCTTGCTAGCTCCACCAGGCTTCCTGTTTCCCAGGTGCTTGAAGGGATTTATTACTTTTTTATGCCATTTGCAAGGCGTTTACCAAACTCTGTTGGCTGACCTTTTGGAGCTTTACCTTTAACCTGGCAGCATTTACCATCCTTTCTGGTTTTCTCATTTGGACACAGCTTTAGCTGTTTGGATGAATGTCTTCTCATTTTTAATAGCCTCCCTTCCCCTGTGGTCCAGCCTTGCTTTCCTCCCTTTTGCCTTTACAGTATCCTCCGGCCAGGCGCTGTGCATTTGCTCTGATGTCCCAGTGGGGTCTCTCTAAATAGGCTCAGTGCCTCCCACAAATGTTTTACCCTCTTTGTTACCCCTTTCAGTTTCTTCATAAAAAAGCTTCTCACTTTTTATGTAGTTCCCTTTCTGAAATTAAACACTTCTGCAATGGGTACATTGGCTTTCATTGCTCCTATGGAGGTGCTGGATCTGGAGATGAGCTGGGGGCTGCTGGGGGCCGGCAGCTGCCTGAGTGTGCAGCAGTGGGGGCTTCCTTAGGGAGGAGCGAAGCCTGCTGTAGCCCTGCTGCTCCCTGCAATCCTCCATGTGTGACCAGGAGAGGGTAAAATGCTCCTGGCAGGGGTAGGAGAGGGTCTGGGTTCCCACAGCCCCTCTGGAGCTACACCCAGGCAGCAGCTGCCGTCAGGTCCCGCTGTCATCCCGTAACTGTCTCTGGAGCAGTGAGGGCTGGGACATCCCATTCTCATGCCTCTCTCCAGAGCAACTATGATTTACAGCAGCAGACTCAGGTCCTTGCAGCCCAGAGTGAGGATACCTGGCATCTGCTTGTGGCAGTGCACAGGTAGTATTGTGCCAGGTGGAAAGAGGGAATTTATCGGGGAAGGAGCTGGAGATAACACGGCTGTAGCCATCAGCTTTAGAGATTGTACACTGTGAGCCTGCTGTCCTAGTGCCCTGTGCTCTCTCTGCCTGTCCCTGTGGGAAGGGAGCCCCTCTTGCGGGCCAGGGGTGCTGGGGAGCAGAATGGAGAGGGAAAAGCCTGGCTGCGTCAGGGCAGGCAGGAAGGGGCTACCTGGCACAGAAGGCTTCTCGGAGCAGAAGGGACATGGGACCATGCACGGGGCTGGCACAGCCCGGAGGAGGAGAGTGGGATGGGGTGGGTTTATGATTGATGTTGCTGAGTGCGGTTTGCTCTTAGTCCCTGTGAAGTGTAGGGTCATTGTTCCGTGGAAATGCCCATGCCTTCCACACCCATGGGGCACTGCATGCTAAGCTAGGCACCCCATTGCACCTCTTGCCTTGCAGGGCAGGGCATGGTGGGCAGCGCAGCAAGGGTGGGAAGCCAGCAGAGCCCTGTCCCAGCCCATCACCTCGGTGCCAGCCTCTCACAGAGGGCTCAGCCTTATGATGCTCTGGGGGCAGAGCGGGTGGGCACAGGTGCTGCACCCCATGCAGAACACTGGCATCAGGCTGCCTCCCCGGTCCTGTGGATGTTTCTCGTGCTGTTTTGCAGATATCCATGAATTCTACGATTTCACGCTGCGCTCTGCGCCCCTGCAGCCTCCCAGCCTGGACGCACATCGTGGCACAGCCAGGCAGCAGCATGGGACCAGCAAGTCCAGCTCCGCAGTCACACCCAGAGAGCCCCAAAACCTCCCCGAGGTAAGAGCTGCTCTGGCACGATGCAGTGGGGCCAGACCCTGCACGCTTCTGCAACAAGGGGGAGGCAAGGGGCACGGGAGGCTGCTGTCCACCACAGCCCGGCCAACTCACACCCAGGGTGTTTCCACACCTTCTCTGTCATAGCTTGTCTCATTAATGAGGCAACTTCTCTGGTTCACAAGTGTTAATTGAATTATTCCTAATGCAAATAGCTTCAGCTCCAGCTCTGGTTCCTGCTCTGCTGTTGCAGCTGGATTAGTTGCTCCCATCTGACGCTGTCTCCCACGGAGGCGTTTCAGCTCTCTGATCTAGCTACCTCACGGGCTGCTTTTGATAAGTGAAGTAGGTTGAGTCTTTTAAGTTTCCCTTTTCAGGATTTTATTCCAGCTCTCAGATAACTTCTGTCTCTCTTTTTTGCATTGTCTTTAATTTACAATAGCCTTTTAAAATATCGGCACCAGGTGGGGAGGCAGGAATTGAGCAGTAGGGTCTCAGTTATCTCAAAGGTACCAAGGTAAATAAAATTGCCTCATGCCTTTGCAGGCCCTCTTCCTGTCCCCCTCTCACTGCCTTGTGCCCTGCCAAGGGATGCTGTGGGATCTCCCTGAACTGGGGGTACAGGAACATTTGTGTAGAAATGCAAAAATTCGGGGATTCCTCCTTTCAGTGAAATAATCCTATCAGATAAACACCATATTTCTGCCTCACAGACTGAACTGGCTTCCCATCATTTGGTGTCCCCATCATTGTGGGGAACACCAAATTTGCGTGGCGCATAGGGACGATGGAGCTGAACAATGTCTTGTAAGGAGGAACACTTTAAAGGAGTGTGATGATCAAGAACAGAGGGGACAAAACTGCCCACAATCAGTGCAGGAGATATGTGTCACTGACTCAGGAACCATTTTAGTCCCATTTTTTCTTGACCCCCTTCACATTGACAGTCCCTTTAGTTAAAGGCAAACCTGCAGATCTAGTCTGTGTTTATGAATGAATTTTTAGTGATGTTGTACGATAGGCAGTGGGATCCCGCTTTGGTTTTTTGGGTCTCCTGTAGCCTTGATCCACCCACTGGCAAGCTCTGCTGGCAACAGCCGCTGGTCTCTGCGGCCAGGCCAGTCCATGGGGCCCCAAGGAGATGTGACAGTCAATAAGGACATTTAAAGATCAATGTGGAAACAAGTGGGGAAGCAGCCGTGGGCCTGGCACAGCTGGAGTGAGGGACACTCCTGCTCCCCCTGCATGCAGTGCCCTGCGCGCAGAGGGGGCAAAGCAAAGCAGCAGGTCTCAGGGCTTCCCTGCACCAAACACAGCCCAAGCCGATCAACACCATCAAATCTCTCCTCCTTTCTCCAAAAAATGTGTTTGAGGCGTCTTGTGTTGCTGAAACGTGAAATGCAACAGGGAGCTGCCCCTGTCCAGCAGCAGGACAGCCCCGGAGTCCCCTGCCTGCAAGCCTCCACGGTTGCCTGCAGTGACCCCGCTGCCCACGGGGCCAGTGCCAGGTCATCTGCTGTCACAGATGCTCACTGAAGGCAGTATGAGTGGGAAAGCTGCATGGGGGAAAGCTTGTTTTGGCCCTTCCAGAAGAGGCGGGGGGGGGCCTGGAGGCAGCTGACCAGCCCTACCCGCATGTACCCCCTGTCTCATTTCAGGATCCATCCCAGGACAGTGAGCGAAGGCTTCTCGCAGGGGCTGGGGACAGTGCACCAGGGACGCCGCCGCGGTTGGTGAGGGTGACGGCACGGAGGACGGAGGCACCGGCCAGTGTCTGCAGCCTGGTGCTCGGCTCTCGCAGCGCCCTGCCCCAGGTGAGCCTCCGTTCGCCCCACACCGTGTCCCACCCTGCCAGCCCAGCTGATGGCTGGCACTGAGGGGACAGCACCAGGGCTGTGTGCCCGTAGCACTGCAGGGATGGTGCCGGGGAGGCGTTTTGCTCCCCAGGAGCTGGCAGTGTTTCCTCATGGCTATTCTGGTGATGCTCGGGCTCGGAAACCTAGCAGTCACCTGTGCCAGGGGCTGGACAACACCAAAATCATCACCTTGCAGTAGCATTTACCATGGCCCAGTGTCAGCCCAGGGCAGGTGGATATGGCACAGAAATAAAGAGGCTGCATGGAGCTGGAAATCCTCTCAGCCCTGTCCCGCTCGCCCCCAGCGCTGGCACACTTCCACATTTCAGATTTCCGTACTTTTTCCTCTGAGCTCTTAAATGGCAGGTCCATTCCTCAGCTTACCAGGAGCTTTTCTCTGCTGTCTTATTTACTTGGAAACGCTGTTTATTTGGATGTGCATTGTAAATCTCAGCTTCCTCCTGGTGCGAGTGCATCATTTGGGCTACGCATTTGAGGGGAGTTTTAGGGATGAGCAAAGGGCAAAATGCACTTTTGGGGGGGGATGAAGAGGCTAGGATGAATGGAGCTTACCACAGATTTAAAGTTATATGAAAATGTTGTTTTCCTTGGCATAGTTTGAAATGATGCTTGTTTGCTAAGTCAGTCTTCTTCCGAAATATTTTAAATATGAAAATTGCGCTGCTTCTTTTCTCTCCTTTTTAAATGTTTCTGTTCTTATTCTGGACTGCAATAAAATGGGTAACGCCCCATTTTTTTCCCTTAC
This sequence comes from Ciconia boyciana, assembly GCF_034638445.1. Lineage (NCBI taxonomy): Eukaryota > Metazoa > Chordata > Aves > Ciconiiformes > Ciconiidae > Ciconia > Ciconia boyciana. The sequence goes on from NC_132945.1 coordinate 11,209,833, forward strand.
TGTTTAATTTCTCCTTTTCCTCTTGCTACTTTCTATGTTTTCAAACATTCATAAAATCTTTGCCAGTTTTGGAAGGGCAGGATGGTGGTTTTCTGAACACGACAGGAGGATGAGCTCAGCTGCCGGTCTCCATTCACCCGTGGGAGGGAACTATGACCGCAGATGGGGGAGTCACGGGGCAAAACCCACGAGGGGTGAAAGCCTGATCAGTTGGGAACAGTCAGATTTTAAGGGATTTTCTTCCTAACTGTCCCAGGCTGTGGAGTGCAGCGGCTCTTGCATCCAGCCCCAAATATCTAGCTGAATTGCAATGTCTCCTTTAGCAGCAGCCACCTAGCTTTGATTTTAAGACTTCATGCAATGGGGAATCTGCTGTGTCCCTAGCCTGGTTGGCCTGATGGTTATTTATGCTTCCCATTAAAAATCTGGACTTTGCTGTTAGCCTGGATTTCTCTTGCTTTAGCTCCCAGCCCCAGGAAATTTTGCTGCCTTTGTTTGCTAGGATAAAGGACCACGGCAATCAGAAATGTTCCTAACATGTAGGTATTTATAGATGCGTCTAAGTTCCCTCTCAACTTTCCCTTAGATAAACTAAACAGATTGGCTTCTTCACTCGCTCAGTGTGAGGCAGGTTGTTCCAGCCCTGAAATAATTCCTGTCATTCTTTTCCGAAGCTCTTTTTATTTTCAGCCTCCTCCTTTCCTAGCCTGTGTTGGTACAGGTCAGGAGCCAGTCCTTGGTGCCCCATGCTGGCGTTTTGGGGTCACCCATCCGTGGGGCCCGCAGCTGCCAGCCTGGAGCAGGGGGTCAATGCCCCGAGAGGGAGGGGGCAGTGGGGACCTGGGTGGGCAGGACAAGGCTCTGGGTGGGCTGTGCTCTGGCAAGGCCCTCTCATCTGCAGCCTCTTTCATCCCAGAGGATGGCCACTTCACAGCCTGGCCGCAGGCAGAGCAGGGACCTGGAGGGGAAAAACCGTTGGGATGGTAGTGTTCAGTACTGGGCTTATCCATGACCATAGTCCTGCCTGAAACTCAGCTTTCTGTGGAGACCCAGCAGCTTTCCTGGAAACTGGGACTAAGCAGTGCTGGAGAGCTGCAGGCTCGAGCACTGCTCCTCTGCAGCAGCCCCTGTGCTGGGATATGGGGGCCTTTGACACGGCGGTGAGCCTGTTCCCTGAGACGTCATCTTCATCGCTGAACGCAGGCCTTGCCCTGGTGGAGCAAGAGCATTTCCAGCAGTCCCCCATGTCAGCGATCCGGACCATGACATGCCATTGGCTGTGCATGGGGGCAGGCTGTGCCGATGGACCACAGCATGGGCCCTGCTTTGCATCCCTCACTCCTGCATGAAGGCACTGACGACACCTCAGCTCCTGCCCAGCATCACCTCTCATGTTGGTTCTCAACAGCCCCAGCGTGCAAGACAGCATCGGGGCTGGATAACACCTACACATCCAGCTCCTGCCCACCTCCATGGTGACTTCTTGCTCCCCAACCCTCGGTGCATGCTTTTTGCCACGAGCCTTTCCAAAGTGGGTTTCAGGATAACACTTGAGATGGTAAATGGCACTTGGAAAAAACAGGGAAGCTTTTATAATAGGTGATATTTAATGCTAGGGCAGAAGGGCACCAGCTGCAGGGCAGAGCAGCTAACCCGCTGGTGCTATCAGCCCAGGAACAAGAGCTCTAGCAGACACCCTGCCGCTGATAAAAGGCAAGATGATGAACGGGCTTGTCCTGCCTGAAGTAAGTGCAATTCTCTTATCGCATCCATCAATGTAAATACGTTTTCTGTTGTCCTGGCTTTGTCCTCTCCCCTGCCTGCAGCTCTCCCTGGCGGTGATAGCAGAGCAAAAGCCACCACAACCTGCCTTAGCCAGGAAGATGCATGAGAAATAAATTGCCTCTCCCCACAAATGCTTCCAGGAACAGGAAATTTTCTGTCAGCTGGTGAGGATGTGTGTGCACTCTGAGGAGCCCTGCAGTGTGCAAATGGCTGCTGCAAAGGAAGTGGGACCAGTAAATACAGCAGCAACGTGCTTCCTGACAACGAGGCTTAGTGGGCTGAAACCATCCCTCCATGGGAAAGTGGATGTTCAGCCCTCAATGGGGCAAGAGCCAAGGGACTCAGCCAGCTGAAATGCCCTGTTGAGGCGCTCAGAGGCACAATCCTGCCTGAGCTCTGGAGTTTGTGGGGTTTTATTTGCCAAATCCTCCATTTCAACCTTTCCCCGAGCCCTGTGGTTGCCTTAGCAGGGCTGCTCAGGGCTTCTGTGCATCCACAGCGGGAAGACCCACGAGGATGCTCCCGTGGCTGGTGCCACTCATCTGCGCTCGCAGGCTGGCAGGAAGGCTGCTTCTCTCAGTAAACGACGTTCTCATCCTCCGTGCAGGGAGCAGAGAGCAGCCAGCTGTAAAGATAAATGAAAGAGGAACAATGCCACTGATGAGCAGAAACTCTGCGCCTGCAAGGAAGCGCTGCTTTTCCCCTGCCACCCTCTCCTGCCTCCCAGCACGGCTCTGCAGCCACTCTGACTTCATCCCTGCCGTCGCGCCAGTGCGGTGCTGCCCCTCCTGCAGTCGCCTGCCTGTGCATCCCTCTCTCCCTCCTGCCTGACAAGGGTTTCATTGCTTCGCTGCCCGACGCCAATGCCACGGCTCTGTCCTTGCTCAGCCCAACAGCTGACACTGAGCAACAGCAGGTCTTAACGTGATGGAGAGAGCGAGGGAGACTGCTTCAGAGGACACATTCTGTGTGTGCTCCGAAATCACCAGTGAACAGGAAACCTCGATGGCAGGGGGTGCTGCCGCTCTCGCAGGCTGTGGGTGCGTGGGATGCCACTGAGCGTGCCCACAGCATGCCAGGTGCAGGCTGTGCTTTAGCCCTGCTGGGCTGAGGCCAAAAATGTCCCCTTCCCTCCCTGCGTCCCAGGGAGGGGACAGCCCAGCTCTGCAGAAACACCCTGGCAGGATGTTAAGAGCCCTCCCTGCTGCACCTGCTGCTGAAGAAGATGTGTCCGTCTGCCCTATAACCCACAGCTCAAGTGCAAAATAGGTTCATGGAGCTCCCTGGGGGATTTGGCAGAGAAAGGCAGGCTGTGCCGCCAGTGTGGCGACAGGCTGTCTGCTTCCCCTGTCCTTCTCTCGAGTGCATTTTCCTCTTTCCCGATTTGCCTTTGGCCAAAGAGAATGGCATTCCCGTGCTCTGTGCCTTTGCCTGGCGGGAGCAGCTCTGGGCACCCACAGCAGGTCAGGATAAGACCAGCATGTGGCAGATGCTGCAGCTGCAGAATTCCCCGCTGCAAGCTCCCCACTCCCCCCTGCCCTGGCTGCAGCCCCACCACTCTTCATTTTCTCTGCAAGGTGTGTGAGAGGGGAAGCACCATGTAGCTGTTTGCTATTGCAAGGAGCATCAGGGAAACTAAGCAGGTCCCTGATGCAGACAAATGTCCGACAATGAATACAGTCCCCGTCCCCCCCCAAGAAGCCCCCCATGAGGTTGCTTGGTTGCACATGTCCTGCTGTCCCCACCACCCCACGTCCTCTCTGTGGGCTGGCTGGGCAGGCAGCCAAAGCCATTGCTGCAGGCCAGAGTGGCCACTGCTTTATTGCAGCTCAAGCCTGGCAGCATCAGCCTTGCGACTCCAAAATCCTGGGAAGTAGGTAATGCTCAAGCAATGGGAGCAGAGGAGCAACCAGCTCCCAGAGGGACCCCCCCTCCCCATTGCATCCCCATGCAGCTTTGAGAGCATGTGTAATTTTAGGAGAAGCAGAGAAGAAAAGCAGCAACCCACAGCCCAGAGGCTCCGGCTGCTGCCCCTATGTCACTTGAGCCACTTTGTGCCTGGAGGTCACTTCAGGGCTCTGCATTCAGATGCTCTCCAGCAGTTTTGTGTTTTGAAATTGCAGACACAGGCTTGAAAGCCAAAGCACTGAAGCCAAGAGGGTGTCTGTCTGCAATAGCGCACTCAGACTGAACCATACATCAGCCCCGCACAGCATGGACACCTGGCTGGGCAGCCAGCTGCCTGTGTCCCAAGGATGCTGCTGCTCAAAGTGGGGTCAGCATGGGCTGTGTCAGTAAGAGCTGTCACTTCAGTGGATGTTTTCGGGTTGAATGGCCTCAGCTTTACAACAGGCTCTTGCTATTCCTGCTATGGACATGAACAAGGAGATGCTTAGACCTCAGTTCTCCCAGCTCAATATACAGCTTCAGCAGAGGATGAAGAAACCAGTAGAGCCACCAGGCTGTCAAACTAAAGGCTCATGCATGGCTACCTGTTCCGACTCTATTTGGGGACTTTCTGTCTAAAACCAGTGGCAAAAGGAAGATCCTCAGCAGACACCAGGGCTTTTCTGGCTGCACAGCATAGGAAAGCCCTGTCGGACACAGGGCTCTTGGTCCATCCATTCATCCAAGTCATTGTCACTGTTTTGAAGTTATTTTGTGATGGTGCAAGTGCGTGCAGTGCTCCCCATGCAGTGGTGGAAAGGGGACAGTGGCTTTGAGGAGTGTCCTGCAGACAGCCATGCTCCAGAGTCATCCAGATGAGCCTGGAGCCCATCCATCATCTCTCCAGATTCATGCTCCAGCTTCGTTTGCCTCTGTGTAGTGCACGTGTCTGCCCATCCCCAGGGAAGCACAGCTGCTGGGACAACTCACACACTGAGATTCACACTGATGGGTTTCATGCATAGCTCTGAAAGCAAGAACTGAGACCATTCACAGGCATCTCAGCGGGATGGGGACTGAACAGGGGCCAGCCCCCATCAGTGCCTTGGCCAGGAGCTCCATGAGCCACCGCACTGTCCCCGCTGGGTCTCTGTCTGCTTTGCTCATCAAGTTTCCAAAATGAGCTGGTGCAGCCTCCGTGCAGGGTCCCCACAGCAGCACCCAGGTCCCTCCTTTCCTGCTTTGCGTTGCCGGGTGACTGACCACATTGCTGCTGCAACTGAAGTGAAATGCTGGAGCCCATCTCCCGTAGCACAAACCAACCAGAGGCTCTCAAAGTGCGGAGCCTCTGTGCTCACAGCATGGGATGTACCACCCCAACCTCCACTCATCCACACTCTGCTCCCCCTCGCAGCCACCCCAGCATCTCAGGAGGCTGAGGACAAATCTCCTGGGTGCATTTCTGCAAAACAAATGGGCTCTCCTCGCCATTTTTTAAAGGAACAAACCAAGCTTGAAGGCAGAGCCTGGCAGGCCAGCTGCTTTCTATCTGGAGCGCTGGAGCTGGGGGAACGTCACTGCATCTTAATGGCATCAGGCTGGACGGAAATCAGGATTCTGGTGGCAGAGGCAATACCAGCACTGTTATAAATAGAGCAGCCATGATAACTGCTCACGAAGGTTTTTAGTCTTTAGGATTTGGAGGATCAGTATCAAGCTATGCTGAGAGATCCATTATCCTTGGCATTGGTAGGAGCTAGGGAAATTGCAGCGGAAGGACAGCAGATGAGTGTGGGTTTGGGAATCGTCCCTCTTGTGAATCTGAGTGTGAGCCCTTTGAAAGGTGCTCTCTGCTATCTGCTGCCTCCTCTTGCTTTGCTCTGCCTGCTGTGGTGGCTTAGACTATGCGTGGCTGCAGCAGTGCAAGTGTTTCAAGCCAACCTCATGCCCTGCTGCAGGAAGCGAGGGTTTGCTCCAGGGCAGCACCTGCCAAAGCCCTGCAGCCTGCAGGTACAAAGCACCATGCAGGAGCCTTGCTGGCATTGCACCTAAAAATTATTCCAAGAATACTTGGACAGAGACTCAGGCAAAGGCCTCCTGCAGTCTGTGGCCTAGATAGCTCTCAGGGCTGGCACCGCTCAGGCACACCAGCGTCCGTGCCCAAAGCACTAGCATGGAGACCATCATGCCTGGCTGGCGTCGCTTCCCCAGCCTCACAACCAGCTTCCCACCTGCGCATGTCCAGGAAATGTGGCAATGTCCTTCCAGGCTGTCCCCCCCTTTTAAGGGGTATTTTTAGACTAGATCATTTCACAGCCTGGGCTACAGCAGACTGCGGGAGGAGCTGTGGCAGAGCAAGCAAGGGGGCACTGCACTGCGGTGCAAGGGGGAGACCCAGGCTGGTCCTGGAGCTGGATTCATTGCTGAAGCCAGAGGCAAGCTTTGCCCGCTGCTTTGCCAGCGTGTTGCAGTCCCGTTGCTGCACTGTTCATTCCTGTTCCCTTGGCACATACTACACAGCTATTTCCCCTCTGTGTGGTGGTCGATTTTGCATAGCTGAATCTCATGGGGTGTTTTTGCAGGGAGGTTTTGTAAGCTTTGGGGCTCTGCTGCTGTGGGAGCACTCCTGCGTTAGTGCTCTAGTTCAGAAACAGGAGTGTGGTGATGAAACTGCTTCCCAGCTGCCTGCTCTCACCGCACCGTGGCTTGGTGGCAGAGCTCATGGCCTGGCTTCCTTTGGGGTGAAACTCAACCCAGCTGTGCACTCTGGCCCCTGTGGATGCCCAGTCCCTGGGACCCAACCATCCCTTGTCCAAACCAAGCCCTGAAGCCAGGGTGAGGGAAGTGGCATGTCATCCCTCGATGTCATCTGTCACCCAGGGCTTGTGTTGCTAGTGTGTCACTCCTGAGGAACACGTGTACGGATGTGCCTGCGTCGCGGGAACACCTCCTCACCCCACGGCTGAGACCCGGTTTGAAGGTCACTTCGGGGCTTCCGAAATGGTCGTGTCTTCTCCTGGCGTGCAGGCGACAGAGGGCACGGGCGAGTGGCGACAGTGCGCCTTTAAGAGAGGCCCGTGAGCCGGCTGCGGCCCTGCGGCACGCGCGCTGATTGGCCGAGCGGCCGGCAGGCGGGCCGGGGGCGGGGACAGCCATTCAGAAATTTCCGAGCAGCACTTTCTCCCTTAAAGGGGACAGGGCAGTGGCGGCAGGGAGGGCCAGGGCCAACCCGGCGCCCACCTCCCGTCCACTGCGGGTGCCCGGGGCTCCCAGGGACACCAGCATTCATTTTTCTCCCAGAGGTTGGGCAGGTTCCCACGCCGGAAAGCGTGTCCTGGGGCAGCACAGCCCAGACGAGGTGCCACTATCCCCACAAGCCACTGGCTGGGGGCAGTGGGAGCTGCTGGACGGGCTTTGTTCTGTCTGGAAGGGGCAGATTGGAGCAGGGCTGGCCAGGCGAAAGAAAGAAGGTGTGGACCCACAGAACTTCCCTTCTTGTTCCCCATGCAGGGTGGGAATAATCGAGGAAAGGGTATCCCTGGGCTGTGGATGTGGGGAAAGGTCCCTCTGGGCAGGTCTGTGCTGCCCAGGGCAGCCCCATATCTGAGCAGAGTGGCGCTGAGCCCTTGCAGCACTTTCAGAGCCACATGTTGACCCACTCCAAGGATGGGACTGGTTCCTGCAGGGCTGGCTCTGGGTGAGGAGCCCACGAGAGGCGATTCATGGGGCTTTGTGGCCCCAAGGGCACATTGGCTTAGGCAGGGCCGGCCAGGAGACCTCTGACAGCCTTGTACAGCATGAGTAGGGTGTGTTCAGCTGCCGCTAATTCTGAGTGTGTAAGCGCACCCAGGGACAACTCGGGACGAGTGAAAGTTCCAGGGAAACAGGATGTCTGGTGGGGTCACACTAGGCACAACCAGCTGGAGATCAAGGTACAGGACCAAAACCATATCAACCGATTCTCTTAAAGACACGAGACTTCAAAATACCTTGCTCTGACTCTGGCTTGCAGTGGTGAAGTTGTGTCCTGGTCACATTTTCAAACCTTCCTTCTGCTCCATCAGGCTGGAAATGTGCTTTATTCTAAAGGAAATGAGGCACACAAAAGGACTGGGCACCCACAGACCACAAGACATGGCAGTGCTGTAATTGCCATGCCCATGCAGCAGCAATGCTCCCCCCTTGTGCCCAGGGAGGTGCTGCAGGAAGGCAGCCCACGGCCAGCCCATGCTTCAAGTGCTCCAGCGCAAGGCAGGAGCCTCTCTGCCAGGTGATGGGGAGAGTGGCTGTGGGCGTTGTGAGGCTGTCAGGAAATCCATAAAGCCTGCTGCAGTTGATGATTGCTATTAAATAGAGCCTCCAGGCTCTCCTTCACAGGGAGGGAGCCTGGGCTCTGCTGCAGGGACCTGCCGCAGGTCTCCATCACTCCTCTCCCCCACCAGCGCAGCCATGGAAGACATTTAGTTGGCCGTAATTTCAATTGCAGAAAGTAATTATTGAAGACCTCGTGCCATTGCTGCCACAAGTGAGGATACGGGAACTGCGTAGTGGCACTAGGCAACGTATCAGGGATCATTAATAGAATGAAAATGGTTTTGCCCTGGAGGAGAATAATTTCTTTGGCAACTGCCCTGAGAGCGCTAAGAGCTATCGCTCCCTTGCTATGCCTGGTTATTATTATCCCAGCTGCACATTTCCTGGCGTGAATCACTGCCGGTGGCAGGGAGGAACAGTCTCAGCATGAGACGTTCGTTATCCTGCCCCTTCCCACTCACCCGTGACTGCACAAACCCTCCAGTGCTCACGGGAACCACCAGCCCCATTTGCCCACTGGCTGTGTAGCTGGCTCTGCAGAGCGCCTGTTCAAGTTTCATTTGACAAGCCCCAGACACAGCAAATTGCAAATCCCTGCTGGATGGGGGTCTCTGGCAGTGCTAAGGAACCGACTGACAGACTGATCCAAGTTTGGTTGGTTCGTCCCCTTGCTGCTCATCTCTCTGTGTCCTCCTCCCCCCCCCCCCGCCCCCCACATTTACCTCCCAGTGCTCCTCAACCCCATTCTCAGCTGGGTGGCTGCAGACCCCGCTGCCTCCCCTGCACTTCGGACATTGGGTAGCTTTTTGCAGGTGATTGCGGTCGAGAAAGGTACCTCTGCCACGCAAAACTGTCCCCTGCCTCCTCACCCAGCATTACAAAGATGACATCTTCCCCATCTGCACCCAGGCTCAGAGCTAACGCGTGGCTTCGGTTCCCCTGGCAGGACCCAGATCCTGCTTGGGCTAAAGGCAAGGAGCAGCATGACAGCACTTGTGTGACCATTGTCTCTGCAGGAAGCTGGCTGCCTTCAGCCTGCCTCATCTTCTGCTCCTAGAAAGGCCGTAGGTGCAACAAACCCGCAGCTCCTGGTCCCTCACACTTGCCTTCCTCTTCCCGCAGGACTTCATGTGAGAGGAAGGAAGCGACAACAGGGGCTGAAATGCTGGCAACGCCAGATAAAACCTAGCTTTGTGCCGCCTTCATGCCGTGTAAATAGCACCATCTCCGGGGATTTCTTAACACTTTGCTGAAATTAGCACCTGTAAAAAGAGAAGCTGCCAAAGCTGAATTTAAATAAGACGGGCAGGCTTTACCAGAGGAAGAGGGTAGAGGATGAGAGAGCTCTTGGTTTCCCTGAATCGCTTCCCTCCATGAAGGTACCTGCCTGGAAATCAGCTCCCAGCTCCTTTAGCCCTGCTTAATGCCCACATCACTGGGGCGAGATGCCCACAGATGCCTGAAGGCACTGGGCACTGTGCCTGCCCTGCCAGACCCAGGTCTGGGCACCCCAGTGCAGGTGCCTGCGCCGTTTGGACTCAGGCAGTGCCACTCCCAGTAGTTAAAATGCCACTACTCACTGAAGCAAGCTGGAGAAGTGCAGGATGCAGGTGGCCCTGGCCAGCCGGCCCTGGCCTTCTCTTGAGCTTGATAACATGTCCCAAGCCTCGCACAGCATTAGGGAGCACTGCAAGCAGGTGGCAGCAACCAGGGATTTTTTTTTCCTTTTAATTGGGGCTAGCAGGTGGCAGATGCAGTTCACTACGAATGAGTAGGAATTAAACAACTCTCGTGGCAGCTAAAATGGGACATGCGGTTTTTTAGGGGGGAGCCACAAGCGGGTAGGGAAGGGCTCCGTCAGACCTGCAGCGGCTGAGGCTCAAGGCCCCTCCGTTTGCAGGTGGCGATGAGGTACTAACAGATAAGAGACCTGGGGGAAGCAGCAGAAGGTTTTAGATCGTGGAGCTGTCCCTGAGTTTGTGAGCTGGCAAGCGGAGTCGGGTGGAGGCAGCGATGCTGGCACTCCAGGGCTGGCGGTGAGGGTGTTTCCCATGCGGGGATGCCCATTGCAAGCATGGCTGCCCCATCTGCGGGGCTGCTGGAGATAGAGCAGGGAGAGGACCAGAGACCTTCCTTGTGGAGGACGCACTCCAGTACCATGGAGGGAAAAAAACCCAAATGCTTCTCTTAATTGTTCACTCAGCTCCTTATTAAAGCATTTTTCCCTAACAGGTCTTGTCCTTTGCTTTTGCACTTCCCCTCTAAGTGAATGCCCATCTCCCTGCCTGCCCCCACCACAGGGCTGAGTGAAAGGAGATGTGTCCAGAGCAGGGCAGGTGCAAGCAGTTGGGGTTACAAACTCCGCATGTGCCCTTCCCTGGTGCTCTCCTCCCAACCAAGTCAGCCTCTTCTAGACATGGGTCTCCTGCCTGACCTTGGCCCAAGGATGGCTTTGGTGGAGGCTCATGGTAGTAGAGGGGGCCTCACTGGGTGGCCACTGGGGCTCTGCACACTGCATGGTCCCTGCAGCCGAACCGTGCCATCCTAGGGTGGGAACTGCGATGGGAGGGAGGTTTGCAGCTGGGCTGGAGAAGTAATTAGTAATGGTTGTGTTACAGGTTCTGGGCACGTCTCGTTGATGAAGTGACTCAGATCTCAGAGGTGCCGCAGGGGGGCAGGTGGTGGGTAGCCAAGATGGACTTCATGTCCTTTTACTCTCATGCAGGAAACACTGGCCACCTGCCTGTTTCTACAAGGCTTATTGCTTTGGTGCAGCAATCCCCTACCTCAGCTTCATTCCTGCCCCAGTCCCTCCCCTCGTTCCCACCCCTGCCCTCACTGCTGCAAGATGCCCTCTCCCCACAGATGACATCCTCCAGCCCCATGGTCCACCCTGGCTGTTGAGGAGGTACAGGGTCTCCTTGGAGCACAGGGCTCTTCAGCCCAGCATCCTCCTGCAGGGCCAGCACCATGTGCTCTGGGAGATGGCACAAGGAGCAGTAGAAGATGTGGAGATGATCCTAATTTCTTAAAGCCTGAAGTGTAAAGTTCTCTGTTAATGCCAACACTGCATGCTTTCCTTCCATGCACACAAACACAGTTTTTCATTGATTAAAATAACTCTGAGCAAGCTTGCTTTGCATGCAGGCATCCAATCCTTCCTTGCCTTAGTGAGCTCCTCGGGTCTGCAGTGTCCTGTGGCACTGAGCTCTGCAGGGTAGAAGTACTTTATGTGCAATTGGCTTCATCTTGCTGCATCTCTGGGTCTTTGAGTCAGTGCCACAGTGCACCTGGGTCCCATAACTGACCATCAGCAAGAGCTCCTGGGAGCAGCAGGGTGAAGCTCACCTGTGGATGTGTCTCCAAGAGCTCAGCAGCAGTGCTGTGCTCGGCTGCTCAAGGCCAGCATGGTGGGGACAGGCTCTCTAGACTTGCTTGTCCAGCAACACTATGACTGTCCTAAGCTTGCAGTTGGGGAAATTTCAGTGTAGTGTATCTGAGCCACAACACTGTTCCATGGCATTAATTAAGCATGGAGCGGCATGTGATTGTAGCATCCATCCTGTGATGGAGGTAACCTCAGCAGCCCAGAGGCAATGAAGTGCAGGCAGTGCTGGAGAGGACAGGCTCTGTACGGCATGGTAGGGACCGTGGGGCTTGGGGACAATGCGGATCCTGATTACTGGGTGTCTTCTGCCCCTCCCCTTCGCCCAGAAGCAACCGTTTCACTTGACCACTTGGGAGCAAACACTGCAGGAGCACCTCTGTTTGCGGTGGTCAAGTGCAGAAGTAATTTTGTATTGCAGTTTAAAGAGCTAAAGAAAACAGGAGTGGGCATGGGCATTTGTCCGACCAGCCGTCACATGCTCCGTCCTCCCGCAGCCCTGCTTGTGAGCAGGGCCTTATTGAGCTGGCTGCTTGAGGCCAGTAGGAGCCTGCAGATCTTGCAGCCTGAATTGGGGTGTTGAACCACCACGTCTTGTGGCTCAACTTGCAGCCCCCTACCGCTTCTGTCTCATTCCTTTGCCTGTATCCTGCAGGAGCCCTGTTGCGCACCTTTCATTGCTCTTCTACATATTTATGTACCATTTCTTCAAATAATTCTTCACCCACCCTAGTGTTTATTACAAACCTTAACCATTAGGAGGCCATGTTCAGGTTCTAACTGGTCAGACGTGGGGTTTTGTAACGGTTTTTCTTTCTACCCTTCAATTTGTCTGGGTGACTCTCTTCTGAACTTCTTCCAGTCTGGCACTTCTGTGCAAGAGGTGGGGGGGGCTGCCTGAGCTGCACTGGGAGCAGCACCCTTGCCCTGCTGCACCAGCAGGCATTTCTGCTCTGCTTTTACCATCCCCTGATGGCAGTAGGTGGAATGCCCAGCAAAGGCCCTTCGTGTTTCTACACCTCCAATGCACCCGTGGCTCACTGGGCAATGGCAGCATCCCCAGGGTGCTGTGCTGGAGCGTGCGGTAACATTTCCAGCAAAGCAGGGTGAGACGTGGGGATGCAACAGAGATGCTGCTGCCGGGCTAGTGACCATGGTTCAGGTCTGGAAAAATTATTTCTTACTCCAGTGTGGATCACAGCTGATGCGAAGTGAACCCCTATTTGTGGTTCACAACCCACAAAGCTGGCAGGGCTGCCCACCACCGTGCTAGGGCTAGAGGAACGGAGCCGCACAAGAGCTGCCTGGTGCGTCTGCGGATGGGGACGGGGTGAGGGCAGCCGCAGGTGATGCATGAGGCTGTTGAGCGGAGGATTGCTGTTCCTTCCGGATGCCGCCAGCCGCAGGCTGCCGGGGAGCAGCGGGGGCAGCGCGGGCACTCCCGCAGGGCCCGCTGCTCGCAGCCGGGTTTTGGACCCCCTGCCCGGGAACTGCCCCGTCCGGTGGGGGTGAGCGCGGCCGCGGCGCACGGCGACCGGCGCCCCTCAGCCCCGCGCTCATCGCCGGGGCGGGGCGGGGCGGGGCGCGGAGGCTCCGCCAGCGCGGATTGGCCGCCGGGGGGGGGGGGAGGCGGGGGATGCTTCGCGCCGCCGCAGGTGCCGCGCTCCGCGCTCCCGAGCCGCGCCGGGCCGGGCTGAGCTGCCCCATGCAGCGGAGCGGGGCGGAGCCGCTGCCCCGCGCGCCGCGCCGGGAGCGGCCCCGGGACTGAGCGGCGCTGCGGGCGATGCCGCGGCGCGCCCCCGCGGAGATCACCGCGCTGTAACCCCCCACGCCTCCTCCTCCTCCTCCTCCTCCTCCTCCTCCTCCTCCTCCTCCTCCTCCTCCCGCTGCCGCCCGCGGGGCCGGGGGCGCCGAGCGGGCGAGGAGGCGGCAGGCGCGCCTTGCGCGGGGCGGGGGCCGCTGCCGTCCCCCGAGCATCCCTCCCTCCCTCCCTCCCTCCGCGCCGCCTCCCTCCCTCCCTCTCTGCCGGCTCTATGGTGTGAGGGCAGCGATGCACAAGCACCACCACTGCTGCAAGTGCCCCGAGTGCTACGAGGTGACGCGGATGGCGGCCCTGCGGCGCATGGAGCCCCCCTCCTACGGCGAGTGGCAGCACGAGCAGTACGGCTACGGCGGGTACGGCTCGCAGACCCTGCCCGCGCCCGGGGGGGCCGCGCCCGCTGCCCGCGGCAAGGCCAAGCTGGGGCCCCCCGCCCGCGACCCTGTCGCGCTGAAGCCGCCGCCGCCGCCGCCGCCGCCGGGGAAGAGCGCGCCCAAGGTGAACGGGAGCGGCCCGGGCTGGTGGCCCGAGTGCACGTGTTCGAGCCGCGACTGGTACGAGCAGGTACGGGCCAGCCGTACGGGCAGCGGCTCCCCGGTGCGGGACGGGAGAGGACGGGGCGGGTGGCTGATGGGGGGTAACCCGGGGAGAGTGGCTGGGTCGTGGCAGGGTGCAGCGTCACCCCTGGGGCATCGCGGGTGGCCGGGGTGGATGCTGGCATGGCTGGGGCTGGACGCCAGCGTTGTTGCAGTTGGCTGTCATCGTTGCTCGGGCTGGCCGCCGGTGTCGCTCAGGTTGGCATCGCTGTTGCTTGGGCTGGCCGCCGTGGTCTTGCCCAGCGTAGGAGCTCTGCCTCAGAGCAGCCTCCCCAGGGCCAAGCTTGGCCAGCTGGGTCTTGCTCGGCTCAAGGTGGGCATCGAGTTGTTGCCCGATGTTTTTCAGACACCCCACCCGAGGTCCTCGCTGCTTACGATGCCATTGCGTGAAGCCTCGGCACTGTCAAGGGCATCCCATCATACTGTGTTTAGCAGGCATGGGGTGTGCTGCCTGCCGGGCAGCCTCGTGGGCTCGCGGTGCTGCTTGCCAGCGCTCCCAAACTGGCACCTGCTCTCCATTGAGTTGTGGTTTCCTCGCTCTGCTGCTACGTCCCTGCTCCCTAAGATTATTACGTAACCCTGCTCTGGTCGCTGGCATGCTGTGTGCATTCTGCCCCATTTCACTGCTTCCATTGCTTCCCACACACATTCGTTTTATTAGTGTTCTCCTCCAGGACCCATTCTCAGGCTGTGTCTCTCTTTCTCCCTTAAATGGAGGGACCAATCTTTTTTTGAAGGCACAAGCCAGCTTAGAAAATGGTTGGAGCTGTTTGGAAAGCATTAAAATGGAGGCTAGACCCTGCCTGAAAAACAATTTACACTGCTTTACAGAAAGGCATTTCAATTTGCTGCTTCTCCCTCTTTCATTCATTATCTTCAAACCTCACATGATTTCTTATTGATCCTTCTAATTATTATTTCAAGATGCTGTAGCAGGCAGACACATGGGAATCAATGGGAATTCTCTCCTCCTTTCCCCTCGGAAAACACAACCCTCTTCTTCCCTTCCCCTGTTTTTTCTTCATTACTGTCTCAGTCTGTAGCTCTGGTTGAAATAATTAGATTCAAAGCTGATACGCTCAGATGATGTTTACAGAAAGCACCCAAAAACCCAGCCACCTTCCTATCAGCCTGGTCCTGCTTTCTGTCTCTTTCTCTGCCACTCTTTGCATCAAAATCAGCCTCTGCTCTCTCTTGCCTGCTGATTCCTGGCAAGCATTCTTCCATCTTTCCTTCGCTATTTCTTTCCTTCCCTCCATCCAAAGCAGCAAGCTCGGGGACCTGGGTAGGAGCAGGGAACTGAAGTATGTCTGCTCCCTCCTTTCCACTTCTGCTTGCATGAAAGGTCCAGCCCAGGGTTCCTGGTAAGACGATTGCAAGCAGGCTGGGAAGAAAGTGATGCCAGCTGCATTGCTGCCGTGGTAGGCTGGTCAGGGAGCCTTTCATGTTTTTGCAATGGTGGAAGAGAAATCATTGTCTTTGTGGTGCTGCCACGGAGCTCCGGGGCTTGGGCTGCTCTGAAAGTCCACGTTGGGAATCTCTGCTCGGCCTTAGCCTTTCTGAAGATGAAAAAAAATAATCAAAAGCTCCTCGCGGCATTGCAAGCAACAGAGGATGCCAGTGTGTGAGGCTATGTGAGCATAGTGGGGTCTGCATGTAGAATATGACATGTGTGCTATGTGCGCTGCCTGTATCAGAGGAGGCAGGATTGCTCCCTGGTGTGTAGCAAATGTATGCAATGAGTAAAGCTTTGCAGCAAATACCTCAGCAATGCTCCCCTTCCGATCTGAGGGTGCAAAGTGCCTGAGCCATCAGGAATCCATGTTATTCTCAGTCCAGTGGTGGGCAGAGGGACAAAAAGTGGTAAAATGGAAACAGCTGGGCATGGCTTGTGCCCAGGCAGATGGGTTTGGCTCTGGGGGGCCCGGAGATGTTGGGCTCTGGGTAGATTTGGCCAGATGCTGCCAATGCGAAGCCAGTCTCCTTTGCAGGAGCTGAGGAGACAGCCTCTGTGTCCTCAAGAGCCTCTGCTAGAGGCAGGGCTGCCATTTTTCAGGGCTGCCCCTTTAAATGAGCTCCCTGTCCCTGGAAGCACTTCCAGCAGCAGAGGTGGGAAAGGGTGTGCGTGGCAGGAGGCTTCCCCGGGAAAGCAGGGATCTGTTCACCTCCCAGGGAGCTTCACCACCTCTCATTTAAGCCTTTTTTCTCCTCTTGCTTCTTCACGCAAGCAGAGGAGAGTGCACACCACCTGCGCACTCTGGTGTGGCCGTGTGTGCAGATGCTCTGACATCGGAAATGTGCTCATGGTTGCATATGGTGGTGTATATTCTCTGACATCATGTGTACTTGCAGACCCTGTGCGCAGCTCCGCGGCATGTGAGACGTGCCCACACGTGCTGCCCAACACACGGCACAGTCCCAATGTCAACCCGCACCTCCTCCCACCTCCAGTGCCCCGTTAGTTCTCTCCTCCTGCCTCTTCCCTTCTCTAGGACACAAATTAGCTTGCTCAGGCAATGCCAGTAACTGAGAACCCCTAATCCTGACTGTAGGGAGGAGGAGATCTCTGAGCTCTGTGTTCCTCATTTCTTTTTGCTTTCCTTTTCTTCTCCCCTCTGAGATCACTTCCATTTCTTCTCCCTTATCTATCCATGTTCCCTGTTCATTAGTCCCCACTCCCTGTGCTTGCTGTCATTGCTGTCCTCCATTGTTCCCATCACCATTCCTCCGGCTGGCCCTGTGCCCTCCTTGTCCTCCCTCACTTGCTGGTGGGGGACTCGAGTCCTCCCCTGCCAGACTGGGGTGAGCGGAGGACTCCCGGCTTTGGGGAAGGAATAGCAGCGCAATCCAGGGAAGCATCCCTGATGCGCAGTAGAGGAGCAAAGCACTCAAACCTCTCCTCTCCCCTGCACAGTGACGCCCACAGCCTCTCCGGAGAGGAGAGCTGAGCTGCCCGGCCATGCCCGAGCCCCTTCTCCGGCGCTGCTCCCTGCACTGTGAGTCCAGCAGCAGCCGGCACCTTTCCCTCTCGCGGGGAAGGTCCAGCCCTGTGGCTTAGTTCAGCCCGAGGTCCCTGGTGCTGGGCACGGTGGCCAGAGCGGGGTCCCCCATGAGGCTCCCAAGGGTCTCACCAGCATTTTAATGTGCATTTGGGGTGGCTGGGGCATGGGCACCTCCTCTCATGGCTGGGGAAGGGTCTTGGGGCAGTGCAGTTCTGCAGCACGTGGTTGGGAAGTGCCCTCCGCCCCCGGGGCTGCCCCAGGTTTGCTGGCCCTGCTTGGCCAGAAATGCGATGTCTTTCTGCAGCCCCTTTCTCCCTCTTGGGGGGCTCAGGAGGATGCAGAGGGGGGTTAGAGCAGCATCGCAATGAGTCCCTGACCACTGGCAAGTGCCCGGAGCACACAGGGCTTGCGTGCCCCTCTCCCCGCGCCCCCCCGGCATAGGAGTTTCATGGCCAGGCAGGTGGAGGAGGGGGACAGGTCCTCCCTGCCTGTCTTTGGCAGGTAGTGTTTCACCGAAGGAGGTGTTTTTCCACGCACAAACATTGCTTCTTATAGTTTCTTCCGTGCACTAGGGAATTACCTGGAGTAGGTGGGCACAGGGTGGCACATCTTGCCGGAAGCACCAGCCTTCACCAAGCCTTCGGGTGCTGCTAGATTTGGGGCTCTTGGGGCATGGGTGGTGGGGGGAGGAAAGAGCCTTGGGAAGGCGGGGGGGGTCTGGGCTGGGTTTCTGAGCAATGGGCAGGCATGGCTGGAAGGAAGGAGGGAGAGTGCCGAGGGGGCAGGTAGGAAGCCAAACGCGGGTTGCTTCGTGGGAAATGGCTGAAGCCCCAGATGTTTCCTGGGGAGGTGCGAGGGAGGGTGAGAGGAACGGCGTGCCGGGGACACGGAGGCAGTGGAGGTGGTGAGGTTGGCAGGGTGATGTTGCTATGGCTACTCCTGTGCTATTCATAGAAGAAATTAGCTAAATCTTTGCACTGGAAGGTGGAGGAGGAGAGAGGAGGAAGGCGTTCTCCACGTTTGGAGGGAAGGAGAGAAGCCAAAACAGGAAGGGGGTGAAATTTTCCTACTTTGCTCTGTGCCTGTGCCGTGGAGGGGCATTTCGGGGAAGCACCGCTGCCTGACTTGCCCTCCTGGCAGGGCGCAGGAGGACATGGGCAGAGAGGAGCCACCCCGTGGGAAAGGCCCCCTGCAGAGCGTCCATGCAGAGCCCTCCATGGCAGGACGAGCTCTGCATCATGCCAGGAGCAGAGAAGACATCCTTTTAATTAAAGACAGCCAATCTGTGAAAGGTATTTTTGGCAACCTAAATGTAGATACAAGTGTAGTGAAACTTGCCCTTCACGTCTGGCTCCATCACTGAACGCGGTGCTTGTCTGTTCCTGACCCCGTCCATCTGCCTGGCCCCTGCTCTGCAGTCGCTGGTGGTCCCCCTGCCCTCCCTCCACCTCCAGCATCTCTTCCAGCATGTCCTCCCGCCAGCCGGAGTCCCGGGAGGGTCTTCCCTCTCCATCACTCCTCATCGCACTCCACTCCCTCATTGTGAGAGTTTGATTCCCATCCCACAGACCTGTTTGTCACCTCCTCACTCACGATATGTAAATCTGCATGTCTGTTCCTAATATATCTCCCTCCATCTGATTTCACCTCTCAGCTTGTTTCTTGGGCATCTCCGTCTGGTGATCCTGCCGTCATCACCCAGTTGAGTTGCTATAAGCAGGTGCTGAGCTGCTCTTCTTCCCCCAAACCCAGCCTTGTGCCTGCCCTCGACCCCTTGCCCTGTGGACCTGGGAGGCAGCTGATATTTCTGATGGTCTTGACCTTCCTTTCCGGCTACCCAGCTGGAACCAAGGCTCAGTTAATGCTTTATAAAGTCGTTCCCCCCTCCCTGTCCATCTCCTGGGGAAACTTATGCCTTAAGACCCAAATGCCAGGTGAGCCGGTTTCCCTTGCCCACCCCGGAGCATCCCATGTCCTGCTGTCACCCATCCCCTGGACCGGGCTGAGGAAGGTCAGATGTTCTCAGTGCTCTTTCCCAAACCTGTAAGACTTTTTCCCCTTCCCTTGAGCATGTGAATCCCTTGGACAGGGGCTGTGCACTTGTGCTTGCTGACCCTTCCGACACATCCCGTTAATATGGAAAGGGATAATGTTGGAAGTAGAGAGGGGAGTTGAAGGACTGAGCTTAGCTCCTCTCTGGCTGGATTACCAACTGCTGCCTGCCAGCCAGCCAGCCCAGATGCGCAGACCGTGGCCCCAGAGCTGCACCCCACTGCTGGTTTTGGGCTGTCAAGCTGCTGGAGGGACCCTGGGAGCAGCACAGGGAGAGGCACTGGAGCCGGTGTCCAAACTGGCCATAGTAGAGATGTAGCTGCTGCTGTAAAGGCAGCATCCAAAGCTACGTAAGTGGGAGAGACCCCATCAGCGCAACATGTGGTAGAAGAGGAAAGTACCTGCTGAAAATGGGAGGATGTGGCCCTGCCACGTTGTCAGAGGAGGAGGAGAGTGCATTGGTGAGGCAGCCAGGACCAAGCACGGGCAGGTTTCAGCAGGGATGTAGCCAATGTGGAGGAGGTGGCTCCTCATGAAGAACTTGGGAGTGGCAGGAAGACCTTCAGCTTCCGCTGTGGCAGCACCTGCCCTCACCCCTGCTGGAGAGATGCTCCCCATGCCCTCATGGCTGCTCTTTCCACCTAGCTCTTCCCCCATAGTTTTGGGTGTTACATGGCTGGGGCCTGCCTGAGTCTGCTTCTGACCAGTGCCCGGGGATTCGGCAGGGATCCGGTTTCTAAATGGAAACTTAGGCTCCACAGAGCTTCTGTTTCGGGAAGCTTTCTTCCTTCTCCGCTGAGTGAAGGCTTTTTCCAGTCCCTATTTCAGCTTACTCTTTAAAAAAAAAAAAAAGGGGGGGGGGGGTGTCACCAAAACAAACTGGCTGTCCTTGGGCTGTGCTCAAGGAAGGAGGGTCCCACGGGGGGTTGCATGAGAGGGAAACCCAGGGGATGGCCGTACCAGAGGTCCCGTCCAGGTACCCTGGGTACAGAGGTGGGTGGGAGGAGGGAGCAAAGGAGAAACTGTTGCTGTCCCTGGAGAGTTGCCTCATTTGGGTAAGCCCCTCAGCGCATCATATGCCGTGATGGGAGGAGAGGAGCTTCCGTTCCTTCCCTAGCTGCGGATGCTCATTTAGAGAGAGGAAGTCATTAAGACTAATCAGGCCATAATCAGCTGTGGCCGTGGCTATGTGCCGGGTGCCTGCAGCGCACAGCCCCGTGCAGGATGCTCTCTGAGGGAACCATGGTCTCTGGGCCCCGGGGGAGAGCAGGTCCAGCACTGATCTGCGCTGCAGCATGAGGAGCTCAGTGTGGTTGGGGCATGGGGGCTCTGCCTGCCATCCCAAACCCCGCGCACTGGTAGGAGGGATGGTGTGTCTCTGGCTCAGCATTGCAGCTGCGATTTGGGAATGGGCATAACCCTCGCTGTAAGGTCGTGCCAGTGCTGGGGATGCAATGGGCTAGTGCTAATGGTGCTAATGCTCACAGCTGGTTTTAGCACATGCAAAGATGGGATGATACAGGGATCCCTCAAAGGCCCTTGTTGCAAATCCAACAATATGCTATGAACATATATCAGGGACTTGGAGATGAAAACTTTCAAGACAGAATTTAACAAGTTCAGAATACCTGAATTTGAAATGAAGTTCACAGTTTAGTCTGCAGAAGCTCACTTGGATGGGGCTCGTTGAAGGACTGCTCAGAAGGTGTAATTATTTTTGGGAACACGTGGTGCTTCAGAGCACCCCGGGCCAGGCCCTAAATACCCTCTTGTCACCTTCGTATTAACTGGAATTTAGTTGGAGGCTTTGTTGATGGATCTTGGTTTGCTTTTGTCCCACAGAAACATGTTTCTTAACACTTTGTAACTAGGTGTGCACTGGAACTTACCGAAGAGAAGAAAACAGGATATTTGAATCCCAGGGACCAAAGAAATCTTTATTTTAACACCGTCCCTTATTCACTCTTCTTTTTTTTTTCCCCCTGTATATATGTATTTGTCTGAGAGGGGGGAAAAAAGCATGTGAGTCTTTCAGATGATAATAACTATTCCTGTGAAAAAAGGAATTGAGTCAATTTTATTTGGTACCGCCAGGTCAGAGGGAAGCTACCGGAGCCCAGCACCTCTGCAAATTGGGTCACTTATTTTAGCGGGCTGAGCCTGGAACAGGATGTCTAACTTTCAAGTACGAACATGCTGGCCTTAATGGTTTCTAAACGGAAACTTAGACTCCACAGAGCTTCTGTTTGGGGAAGCTTTCTTCCTTCTCCACTGAGTGAAGGCTTTTTCCAGTCCCTATTTAAGCTTACTCTTTAAAAAAAAAAAAAAAGGGCACCAAAACAAAGATTAAACCCTCAGTAGCTGCTTGTGTTCACATTACACTTTGGGCACTTCAGCAGCTTTGCCAAAGATCCTTGTGACCAGGGACCTTTCAAGTCCTGCATTCCCCATTTCCGGATGGCTGCAGTGCTTTGAGCCAGTGCTGAGGTGCAGCCGCGGGGCAGGGGCTCTGCCGCTGCGGCCCCAGAGCCTGCTTACACCACCGAAACGGCCCAGGTCTGATGTCTCCCAGAGGCAGCCTGGAGAGGAGGGCTGCTCTCACCCACAGGGTACCACGCTGGCTGGGAGCTGAGCACAGGGGCACAGACAGCAGCAAGTGCCTGGCTGGCTGGGACCAACATGGGGGATCTGGGCACCCACAAGCTCCATAGTCAGCCCCGGCATCACTCCCTACGTCATTTATTCCACATTTTGAGCTGTGCAGAAGGAGGGCATGGGGTCAGGCTCAGCCTGTTACTCCCCTTCATGCAGGCCCAAACAGTGTCAGCCAACAGGTTGCTCTTGCAGTGGGTGAGAAAAAATGCAAAGAGAGTTATTTTGTCCAGCCCAGTTAAAGGGAAGGGAGACTCATCTCTGGTCATGAAATTCTTCAGTCTCCAGAAGTTTCCAGCCTCCATTTTCTTTTGCTCCCTTTCCCCACCCCAGCGCGTGGGAGCCCTGAGGGATGCAGTGATCCCTCAGGGCTCTGCAGCTCTCTGACACTCCCAAGCACCCTTGGCTCTGGCCACCGTGTAGAGAGCCCATGAAAGCAAAAAGAGGTGAGCACAGGGAGCTGTGAGGAGGAGACCAGCCTCTGGCAGCAGTGTGGTACCGCTGTCCTTGAGAAGGAAAGGGATAGGAAGGCCAAAGCATGGATTTGGTATTGAGATGTAGGAAAAGCCCTACATCTTTTGGGCCAGCTCGGAGCCAGGCTTCCATCCGGAGGGGATGTGCCATGCATCATTTCTTAACAGGAGGCCTGTGAAGTGGCTTCCCTGGGCATGTCCAGGTGAAAGCTGAGGGGGTCTGTAGGTGTGCAGGCATCAGGGGTGCTCAGAGCAGCCTGGAGGGATGGTGCCAACACTCCTCTGCTCTACATACCTGTCCTCCAGCAGGGGCAGAGCCAGGGCTCGTCCCCTCCCTCACCTTGGGCACAGGGAGCCTCAGGAGTGGGTTTCTGTCCTGCGTCAACCTCAGAAGTGCCCACAGGTTGCTGTGGAGGAGCTGTGTCATCTCAGGTGCTTTGGGAGGTGATGTTTTTGGCAGCTATGTGTTGGGCTCTAGGTTGGTGCAGGAGGCAGCCCCAGCACTGGGGAAACCAGCGTCTGTGCAAAGGGCAGGGAAGTCTGGCGCGAAACAGATGAGCGTGTCGGTGCTTATCAGGGTGAGTGGCGGTGAGCGTGGGCTCACCGTGTGTGCTGCGCCGGGAGGACCTGGGCTCGCTCCTGTGAAATTAATTCATTAGCTTGGTGCAAACCTGCTCCTCCCAGCAGCGGGAGCCTGTCAGTGCCTGGGCATCCCGCAGCCGACCCTGCTGCCGTGGCAGCATCACACCACTCCTCAGTGTCCCCAAGCCGGTACCTGCGTGTTCACAGCTAGCGCCTGGCACTGTGGCGTCCTGCCACACAGCAGCTGCTTTCATAGCTGTAAATGCACAGCGTTCTCCATGGTTTAACACCCTTTAAAAAAAAAAATCAAAGCAGATGGAGCTGGGCTACAGGCAGCCCAGTGTGTCCACCCTGTTTAGATGCTTCTGTTGGGCATCTCTCCACTTGGGGTCCGTTCCTGAGAGCTTTTAAAAGGATGTAAGGACTGAATTTCAATTATCTCCAGAACCATTTCCTTTTGAGTATTACTATTATACCTCAGATGATATGAAGCAAAGGATATTAAAAGGCAGATTGACTTTTCACTCTGATCCAATCTGGGAAAGTTGCAGAAGTAAAGGAGTTAAGTTAGTACTTTGCTTCTTATGCACTAGCCCAGCGTCACAAATAGTCACCCTGTCCTGCGCATCCCTCGGGACGTGACACATGGGGCACACCGGCCTCCTGCAGAGACCAGCTCCGTGTGTTAGGCTTGGTATTTGTCAGCTCTGGAGGCTTCTGTCTGAGTCCTGTTGCTGGTTAAGATGGAAATGGGTTTATATGTGGGCACAATCCAGTTGCCGTTGGCCTGGGATGTCTGCAGCGCATTTATTTTGTCTGGAGGAAGTACGTAATTCCTGACCTCTGTGGGCTGGCCCCCATGCCGGCTCTGTGGAGGATGTGAAACTGTTGCAAAACTTCGGGATTTCAGCTCTAAAGACACTATCTTGAACTTTCAGTTCAGAGTCTCCCCGCTCGGCTCCCTTGTGCCAGCCCGGAGAGCAGTCCTTGAGGAAATGCCACAGGGCAAGGCTTGGCCCTCAGAAGCAAGCTAACGAACCTCCTCTGTTTGCATTTAATTGCAGCTTTTCTTTTCTTTGGAAGTTTTGGAAAATCATCATGTTTTGCAATTCCTACCTTTGCCCCAGCAGATGACTGCAATAGAAACGGAGGTGAAGGGTGATACCTATAGACGTTTGGGGCTTGGCTGCCACCAGGCTAGTGCCCCTGGGCTGCTGAGACCAGTCACCCATGAGAAATACAGCCCAAACAGCAGTGGTCCCTCTCAGATGACTGCCCAGAGGTGATATCTAAAGGTGTTTCTGAAAGGCCGCATCCTGTGCCTGAGGTGTGTCTGAGCGCTGCCAGCTGTCTTGCTGCTCCCTTCACACGCTGCAGTGGAATTGCTCCAGCCCAGGGGGGGCTGTGGGCTGTCGGGGAGGAGATGGCCCTCCTGCCCTTCATGCAGACCCGCAGCCTCCTCCTGGCTTTAGCAACAGAGGCAGCTGCCCCCAGACAGGCTCTGGGCTCTCCCAGGGCCTCTGCAGGGAGCCAGCTCCTTGCTGTGGGCTGCATGGGGCAGGTTGCTGCTTCCTCCATTAGCACCTGGGCTGTGGCTGCACTGGGACTGTTGTGTAGTGCTCAAGCACTGGTGCCTCAACACAGGTGAATGTGAGGCTCTGCTTTTCTCAGCCCCCATGAGACCAGAGAGCTCTTGAATCCTGACCTTCAAACCTCATCCCCCTTCACCATTATTCCCTTTGACTCCTGTTGCTGCCGAAATTTTCCCAACAGCTGTCCTCTACCTCACTGGCTTTGTGCCTAGATCAATCTCTCTGCGTCTGTGCAGTGACCCTCCTTGCTCCCCAAGGTCCTCCTTGAGTCCCACCTTCCCCGCAGCCTCCAGCTCCTGAGCCCAAGGATCTGTGTGGCCCCCTGCACCTCTGCTTGATGGAGGGAGTTCAGGGCACCTCCAGCTCTGCTGGGCTTTGGTAGTCCTGCTGCCTTGGGGTGAGCACCGTAGGGTTTGGGCCTCTGCTCTTTCCATTTGTAAACTCCCCAGGCACAAACAGGGCTTGGTAAATAATAATAGTGTGATGAAGCGGTTTAGATGGAAGAGATCTGACAGCCCCCATTGAATGTGACCTGAATGCACAGGCCTATTCCTTCTCCTCCCTGTGTGCAGCAACCCCCTGCTCCTTAGGGCATAAATTACTTACCTATAGAATTGAGGGCATGGTTAATTCACCAGCACGTTCCTGCTGCCCAGCAAAAAATTATTATGTTCTCTCTCCTCGCCTGGCTAGCAGAGGGCTTGGTACAGGTGCCTGCCTGACGAAGGGAAGCAGAGGCTTTTCATTTTCAGGCCCTCTGCTTATTTCTGAGTCTTAGGTCTTGTCTGACTCTGCAGTAGAACAGGCAAGGTGCAAATGTTGGAATATTTGCAAGTGGAAGTCAGAGCTAATGTCGAAACACCTTTCTTGTAGTAGCTGGAATAGCTGGCCACAGGAGGCAAGCAGGGATTTCCTGGTCTGAATTCCTTCTGACTATGTGTGACTTTGTATTAAGCAGCCACTCACATTCGGCATCTCCTGGGTCCCATCTGGAGCCTGAGTGGGAAACTGTGCTCCTAGCAGTATTTTGAGATGTAAAAATCACTAGTGTGGAATGGCTGCAAAGGATGCTTGGTGTGCAGTGAGCAGGCTAGACAAAATATGTCCTTAGGGCTCACCACTGAGTGAGCGAGGCAATGTGACGTGTGATTTGTGGGCTATTAGTAATTCAACAAAGAGACTGCAGTGGGGCTCAGTGGAGGACTCAGGCTGGACCTGCAAAAGCCTCTCTAACACTATCATACAGAGCACTTCTCCCTGGGAGTGATCCAAAGCATCATTTGTGGAGTTGAATTCATGTCATAAGTCATGGGGCACGTGATGGGCTATATTCACTTAGGCTGCCTCTTCTGCATCCTTCCTGGAAACTCATCTAATAAGAGCTGGCCTCTGGCACATCAAGGTTCAAACATCCATCGTTTGTTAATTGCTGGCAGTAGAAGAACTTCTTTTTTGCCTTGAAATGTGGAATCCCTTCCTAGAATTGCACTGGGGACTAATGAAAGTCAGTGCCAGGTTTAATATATGCTATCTCACAAATTATATGTATTAAATACAAGGACTGTGTACTGCCAGAGAGGGGATATTCCCAGCTTAACATTGCTTCTGGGCCATGGAGATCCCAAGACATTGGACCTGAAAATTGCGATTCTCTTATGTGTGTGGGAGGGGTTTGGCAGGAGTGCTTGGAAGTGGTCATATTTGCCTGAGCTACAGAATTAATTGCCATAAAAACTGTGGTTTTGTAACCAATAGTTACAGCTGCAGGAAAGATCAGAAAGCATCTGAATAAATCAAATTAACTATTTCCTGCTCCATTCATATGAGAGCAGAACCTTTCAGGGCAAGATTTAAACCACAATCTGGTTGACCCCTAACTCTCCCACCTACAAAATGAGGAGAGTGAAAAGTCCAGAAATACTATCAGCTAAAACAGGAGGTTGTAGGGACTGCCATGCCGGGTTATGTGAGGAGGTTGGTCTCTGTCGGGGGCCTATAAACCCAGAGGAGGGCAATGAGGTGGTAGCCTGCTCCTGTGAAAGTATCACAGACTCACAGAGGCCATTGGGCTGTGCATTCCAACTACCCACATTACTGGACAGACAGTCATTCCTGTCAATTGCTGCGCTAGCCCACACCTTGACTTGCTTGCTCCTGTCCCTGACTCTGATGTTTCTGATTCCCTGCAGCAGAGGGTTCACCTCCCCTTGTAGCTCATGTCTCTTAGCGTTTCCCCATCTCGCTCTGGCTGTTATTCTCCACACGAGCCTTGGAACGATGATGTGAATCCTGGCTCACCCCTGACCTTCCAGATTTTGCACCACTTGCTGTTGCGTGTCAGCGAGGAATTTCGGCCTTGTAATTAATCTTAAATTTCTCACTTTTTGCCGCTTCTCCCTCACGCTCCGGCTCAGAGACAGACGCCTTCCCCAGCTCCCTTGCCCCAGCAGCCGCGCCGGCAGGGGTTGCTCCCGGGGGAAAGGGGCTGCGCTGCGGGCTCCGCGGGGCACCGCGCCTTCAGGAGGTTGCGGCGCTGGACAGCTCCGGCGCGCCGGGACCCCGGGGCGGCTTTCGGGGGCCGCGTCCGCCCCGTCCCTCCGGCCACCGGCGCTGCAGCTTCCCCCGTGCCCTTCTCCCGGGAGAGCCTCCCTCCCTTTAGGGCCTCGTCCCCGCCTTCTCCTGCCCGCGCTTGCCCTCTGGGCGTGTGTCCCTCCGACGATGTGCAAACAGCTCATGGGCCGAGGGCAGCCCAGGAGAAGGGGGACCCGGAGAGAAGTTTATGGGGAGCCCTGCAAGAGAGGGGGGATGCATGTGCTGGTGGTGGGGATGAGCCAAGGCTGCCGAGCAGAGGGTTTACCCCAGGGGTAACAAGGATGATGGACCAAATGCTGCCACCTCTCCCAGGGCATGGTGGCCCTGTGCTTAGGAGGGGCAGCAGCAGCTGCTGGAAGGTGCGTGAAGGCCTCAGGGCTGGTCTGCTGGCATTAGGTCCCTCCCTCAGAAGGACCTCCTTCCCTACTCCTCCTATTTCCTAATGTCTCGGTAATGTGGATTTCAAGTAAATTTTGGTGCTGGTGAGATTCTGGCCCGAGGCTGGGAGAGTCTTCCCTGTCTCTTTCCCAGCAGCCAAGGCCATGGGGTGTTGGGGATACACCAGGCCTGAGGAGGGGACCGATGCCCAGAGCCATGCTGTGGCCCTGCTCCTGTCCCAGGGCTGTTGGGCACCTGGAGGAGGGACAAGAGCAGAGCCCTTCCTGAATTGCTCTCTTCCGCCTGTGGTGGCACAGCCAGGGGAGAGGCAGTACACTGCGAAGGGCTGGGTTCATCACTCAGCTTGGTGACATCCCGCTTTTGTCTCCTCACAGGCCAGCCCTGCTCCCATTATCGTGAACACAGACTCGCTGGAACAAGGGCTTTCTGTAAGTCTCCTGGTTTTGTTTCGCTTCCTTTGAACAAGCAGTGCGTTTTCCCTGCTCAGCAGTGCAGGAAAGGCTCCTCCAGCCCAAGAAGGCCCTGGCAAGGTGGCAGAGGAGCCTGGTACCTGCACCATGTCCCCACAGCACATTCCACCCCCAAACCTCGCTGGGGCTGGGTGACGCTGAGCAGAGCCAAGGCTAGCAAGCGACGCTGGGGACTCCAGCACAGGGAGGATACAAGGCAGAAGGCACTCAGAGGGGCACACTGTGGGGTAAGCAGGCATCAGAGGAGCAGGGGGAGGTGGGCTGGCTGCGTTCAGGGTTACCCACACAGCCATTTCCTCAGCCTCCCATGCAGGGTGGCTGCGAGGCTCTGCTGGGGCATCCGTTACCTTCCTGCACTGCCTCAGCCCCCTTCGGCAGCCCCAGCCCCTCAGGAGGGAGACAGGGCTCTGGGTGCTCACTGGCATTGCACCCGCTGGTCCTCAGGGGTGGGTCCAGCAGGACCCATCAGATGCTGCTCCTCTCCCAGTGAAGGCTGCTAGCAGCTGAGCAGTGCTTGGTGACCGTGAGTGTTTGCAGCCACAGTGCATTTGGCACTCTTAGCATAGTATAAAGATAATCCTCCTCAGTTTGTTGCAGAGGAGCATTCCTGCCAGGGGGATGGAGGGAGCAGGGTGGCCAGTGTGGATTTGTGCAGCACTGGCTCCATGCTCATGGGGTGCTCCCCTTTTTTCCCCAAAGGGAGCTCAGTTGACAGCTTGCCAGGGCTGGGTGCTTTGCACATGGTTTTCTTCTGATGCAGCAAATTTCAGCTGCTTTCCACATTAATGAAGCAGCACCAGGACTCAGAGCTGGGCTTGGTTTGTCTTTAGAGTCACAGTGGAGGGCTGCAGGTGACTTCTGGTGGTTGAACCTTCCTTGTAAAGAACTGCAGATCTCAGCCCACAGCCTGTGATGGGGTCAGTGTGCATCAGAGCTGTGCTGGGCTGCTGGGCAGGGCTACGAAAAGGAAGGGAAGCCCAGCTGAGACCTCTGCAACCCTGGCTGTATGGTTTAATTATGCCTCGGGTGCTGAACTGCTGAACTGAAGCCACCTGGCACTGGGGAGGAAGGCAATGGTGTCTCTCAGCGTGGTGGTCCTGGGTCCAGCAGTCTTGTATGAACGTGGCAGAAGAGAGCTGCTGTCCCCAAAGGTTTCCTTCTCCAAATGCATGGCATAGCAGGGTGTTTGTGGGGTTGGAGGCTTCTCGCAGCGTGCTGGGTGCCCCGGCTGCAGGGCAGTGCCGTGTTGCAGCCTGCTGTCCACACTCACCCGGCTGGTGCCATTCTACAGGGAACTGGAAAAAGGGCAATGTCTCCTGGAGGGGAAGGACACACTGCAAGGTTGGACTGGGGTGAGTGAGGGGTGTGCTGTGGGCAGGGCCCACAGGTATTCCTGGATGGAACATCTGCTTTCACGTCTGTTTTGTACCCTCCCTCTCTTGGAGGAACATTGCCTGTTTGCCAGTGCAGCCACCAGCGCCACATCCTTCACCAGGCTCCAGCCATGCCTGTCCCTCCTCCCTGCCTGTGTGCCCAAGGGCAGCGAGAGGTGAGCCTGAGGGCCAAGGACATACTCCGTGACCCCAGGCAGGCTCCCAAGCCCTGCAGAAGCCAGCAGCAGGGAACTCATCCATGGGGCCAGCAGCTGCCTCCTCCCACTGCAGTGCACTCCACTTTCCTGCCCTCCTGGCTGCCTCCCCCACCTCTGTCTCATTAACTCCATATCCCTCCCGCCCCCTCTCCCTCCACCTCGTTAGCTCCATGTCTCCATCCGCCCCTTCTCCCTGCGCCTTGGCCGCAGCTCCTTCTTGCTGTGCTAGATGGGAGCTCCCTTCCTGCAGCCCCTGGGGTGGGTTTGGCCAGGTTTTGGGGCCTGCTCTGGCCCCCTGGCAGCCACCAGCATCATCCCGGGGGATGGCAGTCACCTACTCCATCCATCCAATCCCAGCAGCACATGCCAGGGCGGGAACTGCCCTGCGGTGGTCAAAAGGAAGGGGCAGGTTGTGGCTCTCATCTGCTGGGCAGAGCAGGGACCACCAGCTCCGTGCCTAGGCATGTGCTGCCTGTGGGGTGCCTGGAGGAGCCTGTGCCCAGGGCGGGGGAGACACCTCACTTTGATTCCTCTCAACCTCCATCCTGGAAACCTTCTTGCCTTCTACTTCATGTCATACCAGCACAGAAACGACCCCTGCTCCATCCTTTCCTTCTCTGGCGTGCCAGGCTCCTCAGGCTCCAGGGAAAACACACCCCAAAATCTCCCATTCGGCAGTTTCCAAGGTCAGCAAAGGAGCCACACCAGGTGCTTGCTGCAGAAGAGCACACCAAAATGGCAAATCTGGAAGCATGGTTTTTTTTTAGAAACCCAAAAGCTGAAGCCTGTTGGTATAGTATGTTTTTGGAAGGGTTAAAGTCACATCTTCCAGTCTTTAACTATTCAATGCTTTCCTTCATGATAAACAGATGGATGTAGTCTAGTTCCTTCCTGTTCTAGCTCCATTGATTGCATTGGACTAGCTGCTGGGCTGAATTTGGCCCCGGCTGTTTATCAAGAAGTCTGCTCCACATTTCAATCTCTCTGTCCACCCACCTCCATCCCCAAGAGCATGTGGCACCAGCAGCACCGTAAGGTATGAGCTGCAGCGCCAGGTCCCACTCACCACCAGGGCCGGGGCTCAGCTCTGCTGCCTGTGGCTTGTGCAGAGCCCAGCACCCCCAGGGCGTAAAAACCCAAATAAATCCTTATAAAATTCCTGCTGTATTAAAAGCATTCCTTGAAGGGTAAGGACGGGTGCCGGGGGGGGATCACCTGTGCCAGCTCTAGGTTGTTGCTCACAGTTTCACCCCTTGGTGTATTTTGCCCAGAAGGTTCATAGTGGGGAGATGGAGCATCAGAAGCCCAGTTCCCATGGTGAACGGGGTCTCTGTGTTTCAGAGCTGCCTCTCTGAAGCTGAAACAACTTCTTGGTGCCCAGGGTGCATGGCAACTGCTGCCAGGCAGTCCCAAAGTGAGCAGCGAAGGTCACTCCAAAGCCCTTGAGGAGTTGAAGGTTTCATAGTCTGGGTCCTTGGAGCCCTCCTTTGGTGCCCTACTGCCCAGCAGCGAGGTGCCACCACTTCTATCTCTAAAAGCCAGGTCTGAGGAAGCCAAGTGCTTCCCAGGCCTGATCCTGGCCAGTGAGCGCCATGGGAGCCCCAGGCTCTGCCACTGGTGAGCGCAGAGGCAACTTCCTTGTGCAGTGCTGACTGCTACCAGGGTCCCCAGCCATGGTCGCTGCAGGGTGGGGGACAGCAGACATGGCCACCATGGTCCAGTGCCTTTGAGCAGGGCAAAAGTTGCTTGTAAGCCTGAAAAAACAGAAAAAAATCAAAACTAAACTGTCACCCTCACGCTTTGGTCCCAAGCACTGGCAGTGGCACATCCCGCTGTCAGTTCCCGCAGACAGTGTGGCTGCGGAGCCCTCCCAGCTGTATGCTGGGGCTTTCAGGCTTCAAACCCCTTCCCTCTGCCCGAGCTCAGCAGGCTCGGCCCCATGGCCCTCTGGCAAAAGGCTGACCAGAAATACGGTGTTTATTTACTCTGTGCACAAGGCCAACACCATGGGCAATGCACGCAAGGGGGTTGAGGCCACAGGTTAGCTGGAAGCAAGTCAGTAGGTTTCAGTGCTGCAGCAGGACATGTGGATGCGGGGAGGTGAAGGGAGGGAGCTCTTGACCTATTTTCTCTGGGCCCCCTGCCATGTGTAGGCAGGGAGAGCTCTCCCTTGCCAGCGCTGCCAGTGCCCGCGCCAGAGAGGAGGTGCCCATTGCACCCACTGCCCCGCCACAGGGCTACTCTCCTTTCCCCTTGCTGGGGCAGGCGTGGGGCATCACCAGGTGCCCTCTACCCCTGAGTCCAGCTGGTGATGCCAAGGGCTGACCCTCCATCTTTCAGACTCCCTTCATTATGTCGGTACACGGCTGCTGCACCACCAGGTCCTTGTGCCTGTCCCCATTGCATCCACAAGATATGGGCTAGGTCCTCCTCCAAAAGTGGCTGTGGGCAGCGTTATCCTTCCTGCAGGTTATTTCCTCTTGCAGCCTGATGGGCTATTTGGGTTGGGTTTGAGGAACCCCATCCTAGTCTTCAAAATTTGGCCTCCTTTTTTTATTTAAAAAAAAAAGAAAACAAAAAAAACCCCCAAACCAAATCCTGACTCTCTAGCAAATTGCAAAGCGCGTTCCACATGCGCTGGTACGGTGTTGGCCGGCAGAGCCTGCAGACAGCTTGCAGTAGCTCTGGAAGGTGTGTGCTCTTCTGTTTATCAAATGAGTGTTAACTCTGCAGCCTTCTGTTGATGATTTAAATGTCATCATCGCTAACTATTTCCCTGCTGCTCAAAACATGAAAGGGAAGCAAAGGCCAGCGAAGGGGGCCTCTTCCAGAGCCCTCAGGTGGGCTTGCTGCGTGGGAAGGAGTTGGAAAAAAATACTCTTTTCCATGAGAAATCAGACGGTGCTTAGGATCGGGATACACTGGGAACAGCTAATAAGCCCCCGACACCCCCGTCAGCTCTGCAGGCATTACATGGGGAGATGAGAGCAGGGTGGGGTGTGCTCTCGCTGCTCAGGGGCGATGCAGCCGGGCATCTCCCCACCGAGCCCATAGCGCTGAGACGGCCCCAAACGGGAGCTGGGGAGGAGTGCAGGGCACGAGTGAAGGAGAGGGGAACGGCCTGCAGCAGAGCCAGGTCGTGGCGGCTCCAGTGGATGCCATGGAGAGGTTTTGCCGTCAGTGAGTGACTGGTATTCAGTTTTCCGATGCTGGAACGTTTGCTTTGTTGGCTTGTTCCCTTGGTTACGTGGTATATATTAAGTTCTCCATTTGGCTTCCTTGTGCAATTAACTGGCATTCTGTTGCATGGATTTTGGAAACATAATCAAAGCTAAAACTTCATGGTCAGGCCTGGCTGACCCCAGCGTGCCCGGCCAGAGCAGGCTGCTCCCAGCATGCGCTGCGCTGGGCGAGCGCTGACACCACTCGCTTTCAGGGAGTGATGCGAAACACTGCTCAGCATTGGCAGCCCCGAGATTTGGGAGGCGGGGATACCCAAACTCACCTGCCTGGTAGCGGGATGCCTGATGGGGTTGCATGCCAGGGTGTCTCTGCGCCCCAGGCGCTTGCCGGCAGCGGCCGCTCGCTTGGCGGGGCTCACACGCTGCTGGCTCTCTCCGCGGCTCACAGATTGTCAAAGTTTTCTGCACATCCCCATCCTGTAGGTATGTATGTGCTGTTCCTCTGCGGTCGTGGGTGTGCATATGGCTGGCTGTGTGGCAACTGTGTTGAATGCCAAAGCAGAGAGGACAATGTGTGTAGTAGCGAAGGGTGCCAGGAATCCGAGTTGCTGGAAAGCTGGGGAGAGGCAACGCTGCTCCCCACGCACCGGGCTACCAACTGCGGAGACAAGATGAGCCTGGAGGCTGTGGCAAGGGATGCTGTGAGGGCGGCACAGGCCAGTGAGCCGGCTCCACTCAGGATTACTCAGTACGGTAGGATGCGAGGAGGGAAAGGCAACGCATGGCAGAGGGGGAGCCTGTGGTGAAGGAAGCGATGCCCCCCTTACCTGTGGGAGCATGGCCCAGGGTGGTGTTGTGGCAGGAGGTGGCAATGGCCACGTGTCCCTGTCCCTCCAAGGCTGTCAGGGATCCTGCTGTGGGTTAATCCGACCACTCCCGGTGCTTTTCTGCAGAGGGGTCCTGTTCAAGAGCTGACCAAAGCCGTTCCCAGTGTGCTGAGAGGATCAGAGCATCCTAATATTGGAGCATACGGATGTCCTGACCCAGAACCGTGCTCTGAAATCTTCCCATGGCTAAGAGTCACCAGGCACGGAGCACATCCGAGGAGGACAACCCTCTCCCCTGTGTTCCCTGAAGCCCCCATCCCGTCTCTCCGCTCTGGACTCTCCCCAACCTCATCCTTCTTGAAGCGCGATACCCACAACAGGGTGTGGGATTGCTTTGGCCTCACCGGGGCTGAACCAGACAGGGGATGAGGGTGCATGTGTCGCAGGTGGCACAGCCCCATCTCAGATCCTAGCATGCAGAACTGCTCTTCCACTTGGGCACCTGATTATTCCCACCTAGAAAAACTCCTGTTTCCTCTTCCTACCTATAAATAGGGCCTCACAGCTGCCTCGCTGAGTTTCCTTCCATGGTGTCAGGGCTTTAGCATAAATGATGTTTGCTGTCCCCTCCATCTAACAACCCAGCACTGTGGGATTTTGGAGGATGGCCGAGCTGTGCCTCTGCGGGGGCGGATAGCAGGAAGCTGGACAAGCAGGACACAACCAGTGTGCTGGTGCCGAATAAGGGGACCTTATTTGTTTGTTATCCAAACAAAGCCTCGGCAGCTCCAGTTTGGGATACGGAGCGCGTACAGAAAGTGGCTCCATACAGTCTACAAGCCATCAATTAAGGGTGGATGTAAAATCCACATGAGGAACCCTGCACGTTGTCCAGGGGCAGAGGCAGCGCTGCATGATGGGAGAGGCATTTGCCTGCTGAGCCCTGGGTCCTGCTGCCTCTGCTGTGACGTGCAGACCTGGCTGCGTCCCATCCCTTGTTTCCCAGAGTGACTCAAATTGTGAGGTTGAGTCCCCTCCAAAACCGTTGCTGTTGAGTGTAACAGCTCTGGATGTTCCAATAGCCAATTGCTTTGCAAATCCTGGCAAAATTTTAGACCTCGGCAGCTGTTTATGGCCTGATCCTGATGACCTGGAGTGCAACTGCGGCCTTATTTTCTTGTGCATTGTTGCTTATGGGCAAAATGGATGTTTTTGACCTGTACATTTACTATTTCTTATTTTAGAGCCTACAGTTGCATCACTTTTGTTTCAAGCCATTACATTTCCCAGAACCCTGCTTTGACACTCTGGTTATGGGGTATTTTTAAGTGTGGGGATCAATATGGTGTACAGCATTGAGACAGGCTACACCATTTTTTTATATAAGGGCATCACAGTGTTTTCCCCTCTCACTGTGACCCACACTCGTACCTCGTTTCCTTTGCACCCAACTAATTCAGTGGAATAAATTATTCTGAATTCCCCGTTAACACAGTCACGCTACTAAAAGATTTAAAAGATATAAGCTGCTAAAGGTGTTTATTATGTTATTATGTACAGACATTTTTTTCCCTTTAAACGGACCGACCCCCTTTCTTTCCTCCTGCAGCAGTGAATTCCTGAGGTTAATTACATGCTATGTAACAAAGGCAATATTTCTTTTTGTGCCTTCGGTTGTGTTCCTTTTCATGGCTGGAGAAATGAGGCAGGAGAATAAAGGCTTTGCACTGAAGTGCATTAAAGTCAGTGGGCTTTGGCTCATGCCCAGAAAGAAAAGCAACACACGGTTTAATTCCAGGGCAGGCTCGAGCGATTATGTTT
This sequence comes from Ciconia boyciana, assembly GCF_034638445.1. Classification (NCBI taxonomy): domain Eukaryota; kingdom Metazoa; phylum Chordata; class Aves; order Ciconiiformes; family Ciconiidae; genus Ciconia; species Ciconia boyciana. The sequence continues at coordinate 11,244,854 of NC_132945.1, forward strand.
AAGGTTTTTCGGCAGTGATGGAGCAGCTTTTAGGTTGGATTCTTGATATTCGGCTATCAGAGGGGAAAAGCAAATCCCCCGGGACCGGCACAGAGCCGTAACACACTGTCTCCCTCTCCCCAGGTGAACGGCAGTGATGGGATGTTCAAATATGAGGAGATCGTCTTGGAAAGGGTAAGTAAGTGCTCTTTACTTGCCCGCTGGCAGCCTTTGCTGCCTCTTCCCACTCACCCTCCCACCGGCGCAGCCAGCACCCCCTGCATCCCCGTGCCAGCTGATGGGGAGAGGTCGGTCTCCACTCCCCGCTCTCTCTGAAGGCTTTTGAGGGTGTCGCACTTGCCTTCCCCGCACGGCCCCCATGGTGCAGGGAGAGGTGGGCTTGCTGCTCCCCCCCCGCAGACCCCTCCAGAAGGGAGGGAGGAGGGCTTCTCCCTCGCCTCCCTCGTTCACACCCTCACCCCCACAAACCCACCACCGTGGAGCCAGGGGCGGGGGAGGCTCTTTGTCACCGCCTTTGCCAGAAAATGGAGGTGCAGGGAGCTCTGCTCGTGCAGGCGCACGGGCAGGCAAACCCCACAGCCAGGCACGGAGGACTGATGCCTCCCCGCCATGGGACTCCCCATCGTTCCGGGGTATGCTAAGCAGCAAGGATGGGTTTTCTAGTAAACCGGACTGCAACGGGGGGAGTTTCTGCTTGAGCCTTTTCTTGTCTGTTGGCAACGCAGAGCTGACGGCATGCACCACACCGGCCTTGGCTAAAATTAACTCCCCCCACAGATGGGGCTTATCCAGGGGTGAGCCAGCACAGCACAGGGTAGCGAGGGCTTTCCCCTGGCACCCAGGGAGCGGCAGGGATGGAGGGATGGAGAGGGAGCGGGAAAAGCTGGCCCAAGGTTTGCTGCGAGAGGTGGGCACAGTCTTACCAAGTGGGGATGGCTGGGGTGGGAGGCTGCCTGCGGTGCTCCACAGCACACCTTGCCTCCTCCTCACTGCTGCACAGGGTGGTTCGGCCTCGCCACGTGGCCAGCATCGCAGGGGAAGATGCATTGCTCGTTATTCTGTTCCTCTCTGCCTTTAGTCATCTCCCTCCTCCCTTTGGCTCTGCATCACGGAGGTGGGTGGACGGAAGGTTATCTGGGGCTGCCGCCTCACCCACCGCTTCCCCAGTGTGCCTGACGAAACCAGCCCAGGGGACGCTTCTTTTTTGGGCTGAGCGCTTCTTGCTCCGGGCCCAATTTATAGGCAAAAGCCTTCTTTTCAGGGATTCTTCAGAGTATCCTCTGTCCTCAGCCCACAGCGGGAGCAGGGGGGAGCTGGCAGGGTCGCACGGAGAAGCAGCACTCATTGCTGCCCCCATTTCAAAGCCCCAGGCAGCGATTCCCTCTCCAGCAGTGAGAAACCATGAGGAAATTTCAGTGCTTAGCAGCCAGGACCAGCACGGACCATACCCAGGTCCTTCCCCTTCACCTGGTCCCCAGTGGGATCCAACAGCCCCATCTTACTGCAGGAGAAGCATCCTGGTGCCTGCGGGTGAGACTGTCCCCTTCCTGGGGTGTTTGGCTCCCAGAGTTGACCTCAGTGTACCCCAAAATTGCTGGTCTGTCACTGTTATTAATCCTTGTCCTTGTTGTAAAGACAAGGGCAAATGCAGCAGCATTTTGGGGGCAATAACTGAGGAAAACACTGTCTGCAGAGAGACATGGCTATGGTGGACACCCACCATACATGTGTCCACAGCAGAAGCTGCCCCCGTGTCTACATCAACCCCGATGCCAGCTAAGAAATCCCTTGAACTCCATTTCAAGGTATATCAAAATAAAAATAAACACCTCCCAGGTTTTGTAGCTAGCATTGGAGCACACCCTTCCATAGACAGGCAAAACAAATGGCTGGAGACCATTTTGCAGAGTCTCACCTGCCTTGCTGGGGCCAGACTGGGTCTCCAGTGACAGTAAGCAGCTTTTCTGAGCTGGGCATGGGGTAACCAGAATCCATCTTAGAGGAAGGAGGGCAGCCTCAGACCTTTCACTGTTGAGTGCCTCCTTGTCATGTCCCGGCCAAATCCCAGCCAGCAGGAGAGCATCTGGGAGCGTTGTGTAGTGAGAGGCATTGGTGGCTCCCCAAGATGCCATGTGCTGTGTCATGAGTGGCATAAAGTCAGAGCGGAGACCTCTGTATCACTGCAAGAGCTGGTGCTGAGGCCAAATTGCTGGGGAGAAGCGCGAGCCCCAGCTGGCTGCTGGTGCTAGATGATCCCGGGGAGCCTGAGCTCCGGTGTGGCCCTCCTGGGCACAGGTCCCCCAGAAGGGCAGAGCTCCCCATAGCCTAACACTGAGCACTGGGGACATGGGCAGCCAGGAGAGTGCTTGGCTGAAGCCCGTTTGTGTACGAGAGAGGCAGGCATGATAGGACGTGACTAAGTGTCAGCTCTTCCACATGAGAAAACAAGGCGAGGAGCCATCTGATTTTCAAGGCAGAGAAGAAAAAGCAGGAATTGTCCACTTGCATCAAGCACGGAGCTGGAAGCAGTGCCTGTGAGTGTGTCACTAATGGGGATCTTGTAAGTGGGAGAGGCAGCACAGGGCCACAGCCACTCGTCCTGGGATGCTGCCGGGATGGGGCTGGAGATGTGGCATGGCCCCTGCATTTCCCCTGGGCAGACTTAGCAGGATGAAGCTCAAGTGATGCTCCAAGCATGTCCAGGAGGAAGAGGAGGCAGAACTGGAGACCCTGCTCCATCCTAACAGCCCCCTCCACCCAGTCCTGCAAATTTTGGCATTAGCACTGCTGGTCCCCGAGTTGGCTCCATGCCGGGGCTGCATCCCAGGGCGCAGGGGGGCCAGGGGTGGGATGCTGGTGACTGGCACAAGCCCCGCTGCTCCATGCGGGCTGCAGCATCAGTGTCTCCTTCTGGGGAGCAGCCAGCAAGGGGAGGTTTTCTCTGCCAAGGACCACCCCCTCTTCCCCCAGCTCGCCGCCTGCCTCAGAGCCTCTCGGCAGAGACGCGGTGGTGAGGGAGGTCCTCGGTGGCTCCCACTCCCGCTCCATCTGTTTAGTGCTCCGTGCTGCTGCACCGAGCACCTCGGCTGATGAGCGCTGGCCTCCCCTCTGGCCACACAGCCCTCTGCCCCCTTAGCCGGGCACACTGGGGCACAACAGATGCTGTAAGGGCTGCCGCACCCCAGGCAGCTGCAGCTGGGAGGAACTGCTTCGGGACGGCCGGCAGCAAGCGGTTGCCCACGGGGGAAAGACACGGTGTTTGATTTCCCACAGGGTAACTCCGGCCTTGGCTTCAGCATAGCGGGAGGAATTGACAACCCTCATGTTCCAGATGACCCAGGTATCTTCATCACCAAAATCATCCCTGGGGGAGCAGCAGCCATGGACGGCCGTCTGGGGTGAGTGTACAGGGCCAGGGGAGCAGCCCCATGAGGGTGTCACCTACGATCTCCCCAGGGACCCTCTAGGCAGCTCCTGGCCCCCTCCTCTGCTATGGTCCCCGGCCCCTCTGGTCCCTTCCCCATAGCCAGGTCCCCTCAGTGCAAGGATGCCCATGGTACCTGGCCACCAGCCTCCTGTTTGCAGCCACCCCTCCTCCCCTCCCTGTGCCAGGCTCCAGCTCCCATCCTTTCCCCTGCAGCCCAGGGCAGGATCCAGCCTTTCCCCTCGTCTCCCATCTCCACCAGGGTCGCCCCGTGGGGACCAGCCCCACTGCCTCCCCCTTCGGGAGGGACCCCGCTCTCACCCCAGCAGGGCAGGATCTGGCCAGCTTGAGCAGCTCTCCTTCACACAAGGGTGTGCGCAGTCAGAGGAGGGTGGCAGAGGTGTCCAGAGGAGGGTGGCACAGGCTGGCAGGTCCCCAGGGGAGCTCAGGGTCACCCTGTGCCTTGCAGGGTGAACGACTGCGTGCTGCGGGTGAACGACGTGGATGTCTCTGAGGTGGTGCACAGCAAAGCCGTGGAGGCCCTGAAGGAAGCAGGCCCTGTGGTGCGGCTCGTGGTGCGCCGCCGGCAGCCCCCACCAGAGACCATCATGGAGGTCAACCTGATGAAAGGCCCCAAAGGTGAACCCCTCACTCTGCTTGCAGGACCAGGGTGCCCTGCTGCCCCACAGGACAGTGTGGGGTGACTCCTCGGTGTAGGATGCCATGGGGTGCAAGGCAGCATCACGGGGGACGTGGGATGTGAGGTGGCACCGCCATGGTGCAGGATGCTGCAGGGTGGCCCAGCAGCATGGGATGCTATGGGGCTCAGGGTATGGGACAGCCCCACGGTGCAGTGCACGGTGGCTGGGCTGTCCCTGTGCAGCAGTGGGGTAGCCCATTGCCTGCCGGGTTTGGAGCAGGGTGGGAAGCCCAGTGAGGCAGAGGGGTGCCAGCCTGGGGCTCTGTCCATCCGTCTGTCCCTCACCCCTCACCTGCCCTCTCACTCCTCCTCAGGCCTGGGGTTCAGCATTGCAGGGGGCATTGGGAACCAGCACATCCCTGGGGACAACAGCATCTACATCACCAAGATCATCGAGGGAGGCGCTGCCCAGAAGGACGGGCGGCTGCAGATCGGGGACCGGCTGCTCGCGGTAAGCCCCATGCCCGCAGCTGGCCGCGAGGCAAAGCTGGGCAGTCTCCACCATGCCACAGTGCCGATCCTGAAGCACTGCACCCCTGCCGCCGGCAGCCCCGCACCCCTTCCCTGAGGTCCCTGCTGGGACGGTGCTGTGGGAGGGGCAGACGCAGCACCAGCTGCAGGCGGGAGGGCCAAATCCATGGAGATGCGACCCTGTCTCCGGAGCTACTGCAGCACCTACCCTGCAGGAAACCGCTCCACTCCCGCAGGGCTGCATCAGCCCCTGCTCTCCTGCCTGTGGCCATGTCACCCAGCTGCTTCCCTCTGGCAGGTGAATAACACGAACCTGCAGGACGTGCGGCACGAGGAGGCAGTGGCCGCCCTGAAGAACACCTCTGACATGGTGTACCTGAAAGTGGCCAAGCCTGGCAACATCCACCTCAACGACATGTACGCGCCCCCTGACTACGCCAGCAGTACGTACACCGCCGGCTGCTGGTGCAGCAGCCCAGGCACCGCAGGGTTTTGGGGGATGGAGTGTGCTGGGACAGCTGGCAACACTGGGCTGGTCTCCACATCCGTGTTGCGGATGGATTTCTGCTCCTGATGCCCTTCTCCTCCCCTGCAGCCTTCTCAGCCTTGGCTGACAACCACATAAGCCATAACTCCAGTCTGGGCTACCTGGGCAGCGTTGAGAGCAAGCCTGCCTATCCCGTCCCTCCCCAGGTGACTCCGTCCCGGTACTCACCCATCCCTCGGCACATGATCGGGGACGAGGACTTCACCAGGTGAGTACCAGGCATGAGCATCCCTAATCCCTGCTCCTTTTCCTTCCCTCTCTTTCCCTCCCTAGCTGCTTGGCCTCATCCCCACTGCCGGTGCAGAGCCTCAGCTGAAAGCCTGTTTGTGGGTGCATGGTGTAAAGCTTGGGGCCCCTGCAGCGAGCTCCATGCTCACTGCCCTGAGACCAGCCCTGCTGTGTCGCTCCCTGGCTCACTGCATCCCCCCTTCCCCATTCCCCCTCCTGCTCCTCCCTGAGCCTTACAAGTCTTCCTTTCAGCTTTGTTCTCTTACTTGTTTTACAATACCTGGAATACAAGGTGTTCCCTGCTCTTATGGTGCCACCCGGTGCCGGCAGCGCCGCAGGCTCCCAGGCTGCGAGAAGGCTGTCCCAGAGTGGAGCCATGCTGGGGATGAAGGGCCGGGGGCGGGGGGCACAGCTCTGGGTACAAGTAGAGCCCTCCTCCCACACTCCCTGAGCCCAGCATCCCAAGCCACCTGCACCCGGGTGCCATTTCACCAGCTGCCAGCCCCGGGCTTGACAGCCTCCTGCACAGTCCTGGCACAGCTCCCATTTCCCCACTAGCATCATTTATGCTGCACGAGCAGGTTTGTTTCCTTAACCCAGGAAACAAAGAGGAGCACAAAGGAGATGTTGCTCTGAGTCTAAATGCGGTGTAAAAGTTCTCCAAAGCCTCATGCTGAGGACAGGAGAGTGAGACCTGGCTGGTCCTGCTCTGCTTGCCTGGGCTCACAGCTTTCCCTCTGCTTGCAACAGCCTCAAGGCCAGTGCTCTGGGTTTGGTATCCCCAGGGCCAGGGCTGTAGGGCTCAGGCTGTATCCTTAGGACTGACACTCAGGTTAGGCTTAGGGCTGGCTCTGTGCTTAGGAGCAAGGTCACAGGCTGGTTTCGGGGTTGCGTTTGCAGTGGAAGATACCATAGCCTTGGCTGGGATTGTCCTGTTCTGTGGGGCACTGGTGGATGCTGGAGCAGGAGACCCTGACTTGCCATCCGACATCAGGTCCGCTGTCCTCCCGGAAAGTGGCTGCTCTCACCTTCGTCACAGGGATTTCTCACTTCTTGGTGCTCGTCCACAGCTGCATGCCTCTGTGCTCCGTGACCTGTGCAGCACTGGCCTCTGCCTGCACCCCATCTCTCCCGCCTGGTCTCGGCACCAACAATGCCAGTTCTACAGCCTGTTCCCAGCGCTGCATCCTCACCGGGTGTAGTAACTCCCGTGCTGGCAGGGCATGGGGGGATGATGCCACACACAGGAGCAGTGCTTTCTGCCATTACATTGCACCACAGAAGGGACTGAGTCCCAGCACTCGGAAAACACACCATCTGCCTCTCTCTGGGGACCCCGGTTCCACCAGGGTGTCCTTTCCTACATGCGCCGACGTCCTTATTTGCAGGCCAGAGAGTGGAGAGAGCAGCCCAGCCTGGGCTGGGTACTGCCCAGTGGCAATGGCACGGCGACGGCTCGGCAGTGGCTCAGCGGGGGCTTGGCAGTGGCCCTGGTGCAGCACATGCCGGTGGCCGCTAGAGGATGGTGCTGCCTTGCAGAGGGCCCCGCTGCAGACAGGCTGGCACCGCTCGGCCACTGTCCCCAGCCACAGCCCCCTGCTTCCCAACAGATTCGCAGCCTGCAGTGGGCTCAGCACCTCCCTCGTCCATCCCAGGGCAGCACTGAAAACCTCATGTGCATCACTGAAACCCCCCAGGACAGCTTCATTGCTGCCGGTCTGTTGGCTCGTGCATCACCAAGATTGTGCACCGGGACCAGTGTGGTCCAAATGCGTCTTACTGGTGTGGGGAAATGCAGCAATTCCCCTGAAAAAGCAGTTGTCTCCCAGGAAGCTCCTGCCAGCCATTCCCCAGGAGAAGCAGAGGTCCTAGCCTGGATCCAGTATCAAGCCTCTTCCCCTCCTGCGGGCACAAGTGCTGCTGCAGATGTGGATGTGGCTCCAGTGACCCTTGTGTCCTGCAGCACCCAGGGCCAGAGACCAGAGCATCTGTTTTCCAGTGAGCTCCACCGCTGCAACCCAGACCTGGCACAGCCCGACAGGATCCCCGCAGTCACTCTGTGCTGAGGTCCCAGGGTTAACACTGCAATGTCCAGCGTGGGATTTGCCTGCAGTATCCATGTCCTTCCTCCTGGGATGAGGATGGAAGTGGAGAGTGCATGTCATGACTGAGACCTGAGGTGTACCTGTCTGGGGCTTCATTTCCTCTCCTTGGTTCCTGTAGTGTCTGTCTACCTTCCACCAAACCACCTGATCCTCATGGGTGCTGGGGATGCTTCCCACCAGGCCAAGTTCCTGCACTCTGCTTAGGCAGCAGCAAAACCCAAGGGGCAGAGCAATTTCATCAGCTGGTTGGAGGCAGGGTTTGCAGACCCAGAAATCTGACCTATTTCTTCCCCTGGGAGAGCTCTAGCCCCAGGCGTAGCTTTGCTGCAGAGGGACTGATGGCTGCAGCCCTCCCTGCCCCATCACAACTGCCCCTGAGCCAAGCGCTGTGGCATCCTGAGGACTTGGGGTTGAGCCTCTTTTGACCCCAATGGCATTTCCATGGCATTTCCCTGGTCTCCTCCTGGTCCCGGTGCATCCCAGCCCCGTGCTACGGTCCAGCTGAGTCCTGAGCCCCGCTTAGCTCAGAGCTTGAAGGCATCCAAAGGCCATAAGGATAAAGCAAGTATTTTCTGGAGGTCACAAGGTAGATTCAGCCTCTGCCCTATCAGAAATGCATAGCTGGAGTTACAACTCTGCCATACCTCTGCGTTTGAAGGCAAGGGGCTGTGGCAATGCATGGTGCATGTGGAGGCTGCAGGCATGGGGAGCTGGGCTGCAAATTTGCCCTCACTTGGGTGCTCCCCCAGTTAGGGCAGTGCTGTCTGTGCCTGCAGGCACAGGAAGGGGTTAAGTCTGTAGAGTCTAGCAGAACGAAAGTGCGATTCCATAAAAAACTGGGGAAGCCGCTGGCCCTGCAGCTGGCCAGAGGCAGAGACAGGCAGCACGGGGCGACTGTGGTGCGGAGCATTCAGAACATTCCTGCCCCTCGTGCCTCCTGGCCGGCGCCACCAGCAGAGCCTGCCACGTCGCAATGTTCACTGTCAATGTCTCATCGTCCATGTCCTACAGGGGACAGCCATCCCTGTCCCCTTCCAGGCAGCGGCAAGGCCACAGGAGCAAGTGTGACCAGAGGTAGGGGACTGGGATGCTGCTGTGCCTGGTGGGAGGCGCAGGGACAGGGAGAGGAGCAGCTGGGAGAGCCAGGAGGGTTGGGCTGTGCTGAGCCTGAGGTCTGAGCAGGGCAGGAGCCCACCAAGACCTTCTTGAAAGATGTCCTGCACTTTGTCTGTCCATCTCCTGCTCCTATTGCTCCTTATAGCCTGGAGCTAAGTGACATTCAGCCCATCAGGACTCCCCCATGGGCAAGGATGGTGGGAGACTTTTCCTGGGGTGCTGGCACATGTCCCTGGAGGTAAATCCTACCACCTGCATCCCTGAAAGCACCAAAACCTTCCCCCCATCTGCCCAGGTGACAGCAGTGATGCTCCAGCCTGGCCCAAGGGGCTGAAAAAGATGTTTTCATGCAAGAGTGGCCTGGGAGCACGCTGCCAGGCTGCAGGGCTTCATACTGTCTGCTCAGCCAAACTTTATTCCCCTGGGCCTCTGCTCCACTCATGCTGCCTGAGCCCCGCTCCTTCCCTGGCTGTTGCCAGCAGCTGGGGGGGGCCAGCTGGGCCAGCCCCCCCGGTGCCCCAGAGTCCCCTTAGCACAAGCCTGCCAGCATTTTAGGGTCCACCATGGGTGCCCTCGGCCAGTGCCATGCCTGGGGCTCCAGCATCTCTCCTACCATGTCCTGGAGATCTCGCTCTGCTCCCCAGCAGGTGCAGGGTTGATCAGGCTGCTGAGCTCACTGGCAGGTCCTCAGTCCTTGCGGTACCTGCCGGAGCACCTGAGATCCAGCCAATCACCAGAGTGGATGCACTGATGGTCTTCAGTGTCGTGTCGGCTGATGATCACCACCAGCCTGTGCTAATTGTCTGGCATCATTTATTCCTTCTTATTTTGATCCACTGCTTGAGCTGGGAGCTGCCGTTGTTCCCATCAGACTTGGTTGTTTTTCCCAGACAAAAATTGACGCAGGATTTTTGCGATGCCAGGCAGTCTTTCTGCCTTTGCCTGCTTATTGTTTGAGCTGCGAAAGAATTAAGTCATCATTGAAAAATTTAGGACTTCTCTTGAGCCGCGCAGGGCCTGTGGCATGGGGGTGTGTGGGGTTGCAGGCACACTTGCTGTCCTGCACGGGTGCAGAGGGGCTTGATCCCCCTCTCCTGGAACAGCCACACTGTCCTTGATGCCCAGGCTCACAGCATCCAATGCCGCTTTGCAGTCCGATGTTTCTGTGCATGATTTCACAGCGGATGCTCTGTCTCCGTTCGTGCTCTTTCTCTTGTCACTCCTGCAACTGCCTGCATCTCTCCCACCTTATCAGCCTCCTTGGTGCCGAGGGCTGAGTCACACCAGGTCACACTCAGGGTGACTCCAGCCCTGCTGGTGTGCCGGGCAGCCTGGGCACAGCCAACCCTGTCACCAGCTTCGCTGCTCCTCACCCTCATGTCTCCCTGTCCCGTGTCTGTCCTTCCAGGGAGCCCCGGAAAATCATCCTGCACAAAGGCTCCACTGGCCTGGGCTTCAACATCGTCGGGGGGGAAGATGGTGAGGGGATCTTCGTGTCGTTCATCCTGGCCGGAGGCCCTGCCGACCTCAGCGGGGAGCTGCGGAGGGGAGACCGCATCCTCTCGGTGAGTCGGCAGGGCCACCTGCTGCCCCTGCACAGCCTCCCACAGCCCCGGGCAGGCGCCCACAGGACACCTGTCCCCTGCCACCTGGGACACGGTTCGGCAGGGTCCATCCCCGGTGCCGGTGTGGACGTGGCCCCTGGGTGCATGGAATCGGAGCAGCAGCCTGCCCGGGATCTGTCCTGCGGTAGAGCAGGGGCTGGCCGGGTCCTTGCCCGCCTGCCGGTGGAGGGCACCCCCGATACCCAGGCCGGCCGGGGGCCGGTACGGGGGGTGCCAGTACTAGAGATGCCGGTACTGGGGGCACAGAGGCTGGGTGACGAGGCGCAGAGAGTGTGGGTACCACGGGTACCGCTGCAGGGCCGGGGGCAGCGGTGCCGAGGGTCGGGGCGCAGCAGCAGCCGTCGGTGCGAGCCCCGGTCTGTCCGGTCCAGCGGAGCCGCTCTGTCCCGGCAGGTGAACGGCGTGAACCTCCGCAACGCCACCCACGAGCAGGCGGCGGCGGCGCTGAAGCGGGCGGGGCAGACGGTGACCATCATCGCGCAGTACCGGCCCGAAGGTACCGCCGCCGGGAACGGGGAACCGGGAGCGGGGGCGGGGCGTCGCATGCAGATGAGGGGGCGGGCCGGGGGCTGGCGCGCGGTTCGGGCGGGCCGGGAGGCCGGGGCGGGGGGCGGCCCGCGGGGAGCCGATTGGCGGGGGCGGGGCCCGGGGGGAGTTGCGGGCGCCGATTGGCCGGCGCGGCGGGGGAGGCGGGGCGGCGGTGTCCCGCCGGCGGTGGCTGCGCGGCTTTGTGTGCGGGCCGGGCGGCTCCGGGGCTGCTGCCGGGCGCGCCGCCGCCCCCCACCGGCCTGCAGGCCAGCGGGGCTCCGCCGACCTCGCCCGCGGCTCTGCGGCTGGCCCGGCGACACGGGCCGGGCCGCCCCCTCCGGGTCTGGGCCGGTGGGTGGCCTCGCCGGGAGGGGGGTCGTCTCCGGTGGCGAGGGGGGGGGGGGTTGGGTCTGTTTGCTGGAGGGCGTCGCCGTGAGATCCCGCTCCGTGGGGGTCCCGTGGCCCTTGCTGGGGGGCCCGAGACCGAGGGGGTACTCCGGCGGGGCTCACGGCTGCGGCGGCCGCCCCCCACTCGTCCTGGGGGACGGCTCCCTTCCCCCCCCTGCGACCACCGGGCCGGCGGAGCTGGAACCGGGGCCTCGGTGCTGGGTGAGGGCTCGTCCCCGACTCTGAGCATCCCGCCTGCCGCGCTACCCCAACGGCTGTCTTTCATTAGTGCTGGCCTTTAATTCCCTCGGCAAAGGTGTCGAGGGCCGGTGGTCCTGCGCGGGGTGGCAGGGTCCTGCGTGGGGCGGCCAGTGGCAGGCCGCTGCGGGAAGGGAGCTGGCAGCTGCCTACCGAAACCCTCCCCGGGCTGGCAGGGCTGAAGCGTCACCTGTGGGCTGGAAGGGCGAGCGCTGGGTAGGACGTCCCGCCGGCGGGCGAGGGGCCGGGAGCTGCTCCCGGGGCTGCTGCCACGCTGTTAACGTGTCCTGAGCGGCACCGTGCCAGTGCCGGGATGCAGCAATTTACGTCCCCTGATGAAGGTGTCTTTCCTGGTCCCCGCTGGTCTTCTCCCCCAGCAGCTCTGGTCCTCGCTGCTGAGGCCAGCGTGCTGCCCCTCACCTGCCCTTTGCCTTGTACCTCCTCGGTGGCATCGCTGGGCAGTGCCCTGCGGGTCCTTGTCCCCGCTGTTCCTCCTCCATTCCATGGCAGAAGCCATTGGGGCGTGGAGCCGTTAGTGCCACTCAGGGGTGTGCTGTGGGTGTGGGGTTTGTTTGTTTTGGCTTTTTTTTTTTCTTTCTTTCTTTCCAGGAAGCACTTAATGTTCTTGTATTTCTGGCTCCCTTTGCCACTTGAGATTTGGCAAAGACACCAATCAAGAGTGGTTCCTAAATGTCAAACAGGACAAAATGTTTTGAAACCCTTTTAGACTGAGGCTGAAACGTCAGTGCTTTGTAGCCAGTGGCTTTCTGGGTCTGCGATGGCTCCTGGCACACGCGGGCAGCAGCACCCAGCACACGGGCTGCAGCCATCCTGGGAGGCAGCGTTGCTGCTGTGAAAGGCAGAACGTTGTGTCTTGAGAGTTGACCTCAGCATTCTGGAGGCTTGAAGGCCTGGGAGCTAAGGAGAAAGGTCTCCCTGGCATGACCCCCAGGTGTGGGTGAGGCTGGGTCCCCTCAAGGGGATGTGTGCTCCCAAATGTTTGCCTTTTCTATGTGCATCATGGCTGCGGAAAGAGCAGGAGAGCTGGATCGTAGGATGCCCAGAGGAGGAGATGCTGGTGGAAAGGGGCTTTGAGAAGTTCCTCCCTGCTAGCAGAGGCGGAGGATGACACCTGTCTCTTGTACCGGAGTGTGGGTAGGGCTTGCCAGTGGGGTGCTGGATGCGTGCACGTGTGCTCTGCATCTGACCTTGCTGTGGCTCCGAGGGAGCAGAGAGGCTGCTTGCACAGGTCTCAGGGGATGAGGTGCCCTCCCTGTGGTGTCCTGCCAGGCACTAGGAGTGGAAAGAAGCAAAGACAAAACCAGGGAAGGATAGAAAGAGAAGCTGTCGTCCTGCCTTTCTTCTGAGCACCTGTGCCTGGCACAGCACCTCTGACCACTGCTGCATGCCATCAGGGAGAAGGAGGAGGCTGCTCCCTGTGATGGTGCCTCTGAGCTGTTTGTGAGGTCCCTTCCCTTTGAGCACTTCTCCCCCTGACCTTTGCCTGCTGCTATCACCAGTGCTTGGGTTTGGCAGTTCCCCCTCCTCACACCCCACACAACAAAGCCTTGCTATTCCTCCTGTACCTGAAAATACAAAAACTCACGTGACAGCGTTTCTCTGAGCTGGCCGCTGAAAAGGAAGTGCCAGGGCTGCACGGTGACTTCTAAAAGCCTCCAAGCTTTCCCTATGGCCGTGCTCCTGTCTGCTCGCCTGGGCCTGCAGCATGAGTGCCCTGTGCAGGGAGGTGTCTGTACTTTAACCCTGCAGCTGGAAGGTGTGTGGGGTCAGGGTGATAAAATGCCGGGCTGGAGGGGAAGGTTGGAGCTGGGGGTAGTTTTTGCAGGTGGCTGGGCTGGAGCCTGTGGCCGAGCACCCTTGGCTCTGCTGGTGGCCCAGCAGAGCTGGCCTAGCCCTGGGCAGGTGGGTTTGCGTGCCAGAGAGAGCAGGGCACACGCATGAGGCTTTATGCGTGCTTGGAGATTGCTTTCTGATGTAGTTCCCCTCTCTACCAGCATCTTCTCCCCTTGTACTGTCTCCTGGTGCTCAGAAATTGACTGCAGGCCCACCATCTTGTTGGCTCTGCTGAGTATATTTGCAGCTGCACCACACGACCGTGTGCCAGTGCGGGGGATCCTTGGTGCAGGCAGGCGATCCCTGCCTGATCTTAATGGTCTGCGCTCGGGCGTGCAGGGCCGTATCCTGCTCCCAGCGCCAAACTCGCCCTGCGGTGCAGGATCAGGCCCAACTCCAGGGGAACCTGCACCCTGGGAAGGGAAGAGTGGCGGGAGGGTGGAGCGGTGTTTTTATTGAGTTGCTGAGTACAAATAGCAAACGTCCTGCCCCTCCTGGCACGTGGTGTAGCGCTGCAGTGGCACTCATGGAAAGAGGCGCCGGGTTACCTGTTGCATATTTTTCAGTCTTGATAAGTGTGTCCTGAATGTGTCCAGCACCTGGGTCCCATGGGAATTCTGGGGAGGTAGGGATCAGCCGTGGCTCACCTCCCTGCCGTGCCATGGGCAAGCTTCCCAGGCGAATTTCAGCTGCACAGGAGATCTTCCAGGATGTGGAGGCAAAGTGGCTGTGAGCCAGGGAGCAAAGGCAGGAGCACTGCTTGCTGGGGGTTATCTGCCAGTAATTGCCTTGGAGGCTGCTCCAGCACGCAGATAAGGGGGGGCTGGTGGCATCTGGGAGCATCCCGTGCTCACTCGCGGGGTAACCTTGTGTCCCCTGCACTGAGAGGGACATGGTGGGTTTGCGTTTGGGGCTGGCTGCTCCTCTGCCCTGTGCCCTCCCACAGTCGGAGCGAGCCTGGGTTGGTGGCTCCTTGGGAGACCCTTCCTAGGACAGGACTGCGTTTACTCTCCAGGAGATAAAGCCAGAGCAGCCCTTGTGTCCTTCAGTTGGCTGCAGCCAGCCTGGCTTGTGCTCCTTGTCGTGCAGGCAGGGTTTTCCCAGCCCCTCCAAGCAGTGTGTCCTCCAGCAAAATTTGGAAAGTCCCCTTCCGTGGAGTGCCCCAGCCGAGGTGGGGGTGTTTGAGAGCTCTGCCCTTGGGTTGCATGCAGGGGACGCAGTTGCTGGCAGGGTAGTGGCACCCAAAGGTTGTCCTCCCGACATCCCTGCTCTGATGCCAATGGCAGCTAAACCTGCTTTTGCCCTTCACTACCTGCCCGATCCCAGGCAGTGTGTCCTCCACGCCGGGCTTCTCGTGGAGAAGGATGTCGTGGGAGGGACGTGAGCCCACGTGGCAGGGATTAGCAGTCCTCTCGGCGTGGAGTGTGCAGAGAGTCTGTGCCCCCAGCAGGGTTTGGGACAACTCTGCTGGGGACAGGGGTTGTAGCACCCAGCTCAGCAGCTTTCCGGGGGAAATAGCCCTTCCATACCAAAGAGGGTTTACAGAGCAGCTGCACCCGCTTCTGGCGGATGCTCCTCTTATATCCTCTGGGATATAAGAGCTCATGGGCATCCTGGGGCAGAATGAGCTGTGCCGCAGATGCTGTGGTCCACCCTGGTGTCGGGCGAGAGGTGCAGAGTGGGATGAAGCTCACTTCCCTCTGCTGAGGGCTCCGTAAAACCCCAGTGCAGGTCAGCAAGTGCAAAAGTGCTTCTTTGTGCTTCAGAATTCAGTTTTCTTATGCAATAAGCCTTGTCCATGCCTGGCTGCTTCTGTGTTTCCCTCTGCTAGGAGGAAGGCAGGCGGGGGGTGGTGGGTGCCCCTCAGCATGGGGCAGCCAGGGTTGGCAGGGGTCTGGTGACTTCCGCATTAAGTGGCTGACCCTCCCCGGCATGTGGCACCTCTTGATGTCCCGTGGCAGGCGAAGGGGCTTCATGTGGAGTTTCTGTGTGCCACTTGGTGGTTTTTGTGTGTATTGCCTTTTTTTTCAGTCTTTAAGTAAAAATGCATCTTTGGCAGCTGGGTGTGGGAGGGGGATGCCCAGGTGGGTCTGGCTGCAGAGTGAAGGGCTGGAGAGTCAGGAAATGCCGAGCTGCAGCTGCATAACCTCATAATCCCAGTCCCACGTGCGTCTACACTGAGAGTTGCCTCTCCCCTTGCACGGTGCTGTCAAACACAGCCCGCAGTGTATTTCTTAGTGTGTTGTTCCTGCTACCCCTGTGCGATGCAGCTCTGCATGTCAGGCAGCAGCCTGCACAATCCCCTGCACTGCTGGGGCTCCGCTCTGCAGCGAGCGCTTGCCTCCGCTGCTAAGCTGCTGTGCTCCAGTTCACAAAAAAAAAAAAAAAAAAACAAAACAAAACCATATCTAACAACTGGGTTGTGGAGAAGGCTTTCTAGGCAAGTCTTAGGGCAGAGATGAGACTGGTCGCCTCCCGCCAGCATGCGGGGATGTAACTGCAGGGTGTGCCCAGGGGACAAAATTAAGGGTACCGGGTGAGAACTTCTGGGGTGGGCTGTGGCAGTGCCAGCAGCTTCCCTGGTGGCACGGTGCCGCAGTTGCTCGCTGCCTGGCAAACCTTCCCCGGTTGGTCCTGGGTAAGCAGGGCCGGTGCCTCCACCCTCTGCTTGCCAGCCCGACCTTTACACCTGGCTGAAGGTCAGGCTGGCACGGCAGCAGGTTCCGGGGTGGTGGCTGCTCCCGTCCAGCTGCCTGGCAGGGAGGTGGCAGTGGCGGCTTCTGGAGGGTCCCCCAGCTCCTCCTGCAGGTCTCTGCCACCAGGATGTATGAGCAAAAGGTGAATTCCTCCTCTCCGCTCCCCTTCCATGGGTGGGGGCTATGCTTTGCCTCCCCCTTCCGCATCCCTGCTGGGGAGAGGGGCTCTGCTGCTGGCAGAGTGGTGAGTGGGGACCCCCCTGATGGCTGCAGTCATGCCTTGCTGCTCCAGCTGGTGGGTGACGGTCTCCTGGAGAGGCTCTCTTTCTCTGCACACTTTGAACTGCTCCGTAGGTCAGTGGCTTGCTGAGCCCTGCCCAGCCGTTCCCTCACTGAGCTGCAGCTCAGTAGCAGTGGAGGTCTCTGCAGCCCTTGCCTGAGCTGCTTGTGCAGAAGTTTGGGGTGGGTTTGGGAGCAGACAGTGGCCTGCCTGCTCCAGATGCCCTGCCTGGACTCCTGCAGGGTGCTGCAGCTTCTTCAGCTTCGTCCTCCCTCGTGTGCGGGGACGGACAGGCTCATGGGGAAGATGCCCCACAGACCGTCTGTCATTGCCTCTCTCGGCGCTTACCAGTTGTGCCCCACTTGGTGCGGGGGGGGTGGCTCGGAGGCAGCTCCTGCCTGCACTGACCACCTCTCTCCCTGCAGAGTACAGCCGCTTCGAGTCAAAGATCCACGACCTGAGAGAGCAGATGATGAACAGCAGCATGAGCTCGGGCTCCGGCTCACTCCGGACAAGCGAGAAGAGATCTCTCTATGTCCGGTAAGGTCCTGCCCCCTGCCTGCCCCCTTGCTCCAGGCAGCCGGAGGTGGGTTGGATGGGTATATCCCCACAGTGTGGGATGCAGGGTGGGACAGTTCAGCCTGGGCTGTGCAGCACCTCTGTGGACAGGTGTTTTGGAGGGCAGGGAAGCAAGTGTGATAGATGCATCATGAAGCCTGGAGGGTGCAGCAGGGACAGCAGTGCTTTTGCACTGGTTCGCCGGGGTTGGGTGCTCTGCACTTGAATGCCTCTTCCAAGGGCTGCTCTGCTTTGGAAAGCACTGGTGTCTCCACAGAGCCCTGGGTGGCTGCTGGCCAGGCCAACCCACTGGGAACCACTGGTAAACAGGGAAATGGCAGGCATCCAGCTCTGCTTCTGCCCTGGGCAGCTCAGGGCAGCATTCAGGGCGCTCTCCTTGAACCGCTCCCTGCTAACAGGCTTCTCCCCATCTCCTCCTGCCATTCCTGCAGCAGCATCTGACTGGAGGGGAGATGAGCTCTTAGGAAGATTATTGCTCTGAGCCCTTGATGCACCTTTGGTCTGGAGCCAGGTGCAGGGCAGGCAGGGGTTAAGCAGCCATGCAGCTCTAACTGCTGCAAGTCCTGCACCACCAGGGCAGCCCCTGCTCACTGCCTGCCTCCTGCCACCTCCTGCCTGCCACAGCACGAGTGGGGTGACAGCTAATGAGTAATTTTAACTTGGTAATTAAAATAATCCTGTAAATCCTCACCCTGCACAGCCTGTTGCGGGTGGGGGCTGGCAGGAGCAGGGGATGCTTCTCCTTCCCCATGGGAAGGATGACAATGGCCGAGGCTGCATCAGCCTCAGCCTGCATCTCCCACTGCATGGCTGCTCCATGCAGAGGGGCTTCAGGCTGTTGCTGGACCTGGCACAAGCCCAGCCTGGCAGGAGAGGAGAGCTGCAGCTCTGGGTTCCTGCAATTCATGCCTTCCTGTGAGGCTCTGCAGGCATCTTGCTTGATTAGCATTTCAGGGCTCCGTGCTGGGGGTGTGCAATGAGCTGGGTGCTGTGTTGAATAAACATCTTCTTGCTAGTCCTGTCCTCGCTCCCCTACTGTCCCATGGACACCCTCATGCGTGGAGCAGGGTTTAGTCTGAGTCCAGCTTGAGTTGAGCTTGTGAGACTCCTGTTCCCTGCCTGGATAGGTGCTGCACGTATCAGGGCATGCCTGTGAGCCAGAGAGCTCCCCACTGCCTCTGGGCTGCTTGTAGCATCTTGCATCTCTTGACGCATCCCTCCACATGGCTTTGGTGGCCTCTGCAGCACTGTGTCCTCTCACATACACCCAGGTGGCTTCAGACAGGAGCTGGGCAGTGCCTTCCTGAGAGGGTGGTCCCAGGGGAGAGCTTTTCCCCCAGCATGGCCCTTCCCAACCCTCCCTGGCTCTGGCGGCCACACACCCCACAAACGTGCTTGCGAGAGCCACCGGGTGCCCGGGCTGCCCCAACCCTTCTGGGCGGGGTAGTTTCGAGCACAGTTTACCTGAAACCAGCTGAGCTGCTGTGCTGTGGACAGGACATCAATTACAGGACTTGCTACCCAACTGCTTGAGTCAGCCCTGTGAGGCTGCATTGCACCCTGCATGCTGTCGATGGGGCTGGAGCCAGGCACCCAAGTGCCTACTGGAGCCGATTTGGGAGTGCCGGTGTTCACCACGTGTTTTGGAGCTGCAGCTGCACAGCATGGGCAGGGGTGAGGCAGGTTCTCGTGCTGCCTGCATGTGCTGCCGCAGGGCAAAGTCCACCGGCACTGGGGCTGTGCCAGGCAGGGACAGGGGTCAGGTGGGCATTGTGCCTGGGCACCGGGAGGAGGCCGTGCCAAGTCCCTGGCACTGCTCGCTTGCCCTCCAGCCAAACCGTCTGCTCTCCTGGCTGCTTGTACAGCAAGCTGGCCCCGGGGGCAGAGTGGAGCGACCACGCTGCCATCTGGCCCCTGCATGCTGTGCTGCCCTGGGGAACACCAGCCGCAGTGAGTCCTGGGTGCCGGCACAGCCAGGGGCTGGTCTCCAGGAGCATCACACCTTGGGGAAGCAAATGCCTCGTGCCTCTGCTTTGCAGGTGCACAGATCTTGCTGTGCCTGCCCTGGGATGCCAGTGGCTGCTGTGGGAGGAGGCAGGGAGCTACGGGGCCAGCGCTGCTCTGCAGAGCAGGGTGCAGGGTGTGGGCAGGGTGCCCTGCAGCCCGCCTCGGTTCAGGAACCAGCCTGACCAGTTCCCCGGGGCTTGTGCTTTGCTCCCGATGGCACTGGCCTCACAGGGGCCTGCCGGCCACATGCAGCCTTATCTGTTAGCCAGGAGCTGCTGGCGAGGGTTGCTTGCCTCCGGCCAAAGTGTCTTTGCTGCCAGCTTCAGTGTGTTGGGGGCTGTGATTTTGGGTGCAGAGGGACCGAGCATGAGAGCTGCCCCAGCCCTGAGCAATCTGGGAAAGGGGGATGGATGGACCTGGACGCGTAGGGCTGCATTGGGTCTCATCCCAAAGAGCCCTCCCCAAGCCACAGGGCAACCCCTCTTCTCCTCCTCCCCGTTCCAGACCGGCTGCCTTGACCCCGTCCCAAATGAACCAAAAAGTTTCATTGCCCTGGCAGTGCTGGAGCAGGGATCTGGCTGAAGAAGTGCCCTCCCAGCTCTGCTGCTCCACAGGGACCTGCTGCATGGTCCCTCAGCCCTCCCATTTGCACCATGTGCTTTCAGACCCCCTTACCCCCTTAGGAGTCCCCACAGTGGAAGGGGGTAATGAGGAGGGCAGAGGGTGTGTCTCCTGGTTGAGCAAGGCTTGTTAGTGCCAGGATTAAACCAGCAGCCAGTGTTTGTGGTGCCTGGGTTTGTGTCAGGCTGGGGGGGCAAGCGGGGCTGATATCCCAGGAGCAAAGACAGGGGTTGTGCTGCCAGCAGTCGTGCTTTTAGTGACTGTTCCCTTGGTTTGGTTTGCTGCAAAGTGCATATATCAAAGCAGACACGGTTTGAGATCTGACATTAGTAGATTGAGTTGCACGTGAAGCCACCAAGAGCAGCTTGTAGGTGCGGGCTGCAGTGCTGTGTGCGATAAAGTGTACACAGGAAGAGTATTAGTGCTCCTCTAGTTTAAAAAAAAAAATCTTTTCTGTAGCTGGTTAGTTTAATATTGAAGATAATATTAAACTAAATAAACTGTTCTCAGGGGAAGTATTTAGGACTCTGAAAAGGATCAGTTGTGGAAGCAGATATATATACCCTCAGATGTGTTCCTAATTCTAATTAGGAACACTAATGTACACCTGTATATAAATAAAGTGTGTGCTCAAAGTGCTCCGTGGTCTCTGCCTGTGAGACTGTCCACCAGCAGTGCGGTCTGATGTTCCCCATCCTGATCCTTGGCCCCACAGCTGCTGGGGAGGGATGGCGGGGAGCAGCTCTGCACCCTGGCTCCCCACTGCCCTCCTGTACGCTGCTGCTTTCTTGAGTCCACATGAGCTTAGCCTGCTCACTAACCACAGCTGCCTTCAATATGTCTGTGGTTCGCATGCTTCTTGCAGCTAAGATCAAAAGCGAGTTGTTTTGGTCCAGCAGTTGTTCCTGCGTTGCACGCTGCAGGGCTTGTGCTGAGCCTGCCAGTGGGAGGGATGTGCTGGTGGCTGTGCGGCACCGCTTGCCTTGGCAGGAGGCTTCCCCAAAGTTTGAGTTTAAATCCTTTAAGGTATGAAGGTGGCAGTGCCCCAGGAGGTCGTCAGTGCTGCTGCCCTCACTGCCTGGCCGTGCTTGGTAAAGGCATCGCTCCTCTCTCTGCTCTTCTGCAG
The DNA here is from genome assembly GCF_034638445.1 of Ciconia boyciana. Classification (NCBI taxonomy): domain Eukaryota; kingdom Metazoa; phylum Chordata; class Aves; order Ciconiiformes; family Ciconiidae; genus Ciconia; species Ciconia boyciana. Next base: position 11,265,406 of record NC_132945.1, read on the forward strand.
AGCCCTGTTTGACTATGACCGGACCCGGGACAGTTGCTTGCCCAGCCAGGGGCTCAGCTTCTCCTATGGGGACATCCTGCACGTCATCAATGCCTCTGACGATGAGTGGTGGCAAGCCAGGCTTGTCACGCCCCATGGCGAGAGTGAGCAGATTGGGGTCATCCCCAGCAAGAAAAGGTGAGTGTCCATCAGCAGGAGCTGTCACACGTGGTGCCTCCTGGAGCTCCCCAGCCTCCACAAGCCCTGCAGCCCTCGGGGGTCTGCTCAGGCTGGGATCTCCTTGTGGTCTCGGCCCACCTGCCACTCTGTGGCTGTGCAGCGTGAGGGGCACCCCGGTTGGAAGCTGGGGTGGGCTGCATGCAGGTCTCCCTGGGGAGATCTGGGTGAGACTCCAGGTGAGGAGGGGAGCACTCAGCCTCCTCTGTGGTCCCCATGGGGATGGAAAGCTGGTATTAGCCAGTCTGGGCCTCCAACTGAGAGCAGAGTCACAGCAGTGACTGTGGGCTGCTCCTTGTGTCCTCTGACAACCTGCCCAGCTCTGCGAGCCAGGTCCCATGAGATGGGAAGTCGCAGGGAACAGAGGAGCTGGCTGCCACTGCCTTCAGGTCTGCAGAGCCAGCCCCATCTCTGTCCTCCATCCCTCCCCTCCCAGGAAGGCTGGCTTGTCCCCTCTCCTTCTCCTGCAGATTCTGGCCTTGGTCAGACCCTGGGCAGGCAGCTGCACCTCTGTTCCTCTCTGGGAAGGATCTGCCCTTCACCAACCAGGCCACCACCCAAGGGTGCACCTGGGGAGCCAAGTGGGTGGCACAGAGGGCACATGCACGGGACTAGCGGCTCTTTCTCCCCTTTAACTTCCGATCAGGGTGGAAAAGAAGGAGAGAGCACGGTTGAAAACAGTGAAGTTCCACGCCAGGACCGGCATGATTGAGTCCAACAGGGTAAGTGCCGAGCTGGGGCTCAGTGGGGTGCCTGGAGCTGGTAGCTAGTAGGGGCAGGATGAGTCCCAGCAGCCAGAGCTTCCGGTGGGGCATCTGGAGCAATCCCAAAGCAAAGAGAAGTGTGACTGGACCTGCCCCAGGCCCGCATCTGCTCGGCATGAATCCTCTGTGACTGTGCAGGGGGTGAGCAGAGGAGCCCGGGATGGTGCGAATAGTGCTGGGGAAGGACCCCTGGTTGGAGTGGTGGGGTAGCAGAGCCCATCCCACCGCAGCCCATGGCTGGGAGCTGACTACAGGCAGCTCACGCAGGTGAAGGTAGCTGCCCTCACCCCTTGCGCAGAGCACTTAGTGAGCGGACAAGGAAGGGAGAATGGCCTGGCTACCCCTGCAGAGCTGCTGATTGCCCCGTCAGCTTCCCAGCATCCCTGCCACATGTTTTTCTCCACGCTTAATTTTTTTCCTGCATTACAATTTTCATGTAATCTCCATGATTTCATCTGAGGGTAACTGCCCTGACACAGCTCCTCATTGTCTCTTCATTTTAATTTTTCCCACATGCGTTAAACACCATTGTTTTTTCTGTCCTCCCTCCCATCTCCATGTTCTTCAGTCGATCAAAACGAAACGTAAAAAGAGTTTCCGCCTTTCTCGAAAGTTTCCATTTTACAAGAGCAAAGAGAACCTGGCCCAGGAGAGCAGCGGACAGGAACGTAAGTAGCAGCTAGCCAGAGAGGGCAAGCGTGCGACCCTCAGGTCCCCTGCCTTGGGGGGGGAGATTCGGCACATTTCTGTAGCCAGGGTCCTGGCATCTGCCCGTGTTCAGGTCTATGCTCTGCAGTCATGCCAGCAGCTAGGGAGAAACTGGAGCTTGAAACTAAAGCAACGGCTGTGGGCTGGCACTCTCTTTCTCTCTCTCATGTTCAATGTCTTCATCCTTTCATCCAACTTTACACCCACCTGACCCTTTGCTCTGCCTCCCCCTGGTCTCCCCCCTCTGCTGTGGGCTCTGCTCCCTCCCTTTGCCTCCCAAGGGCTGCTCCCCTCCAAGCAAGGGGCTGGCCACCTCCTGCAGAGCTTCTCCTGTCCTCATCAGGGCTGAGGGGCTGGGGTGGTCCAGGCTGCGCTCCCCATCTCCTCTAGAAGTGACTCACAGCCGCATACTCCCATCTGAGAGCCCTTCCTGCGGGTTAACCCTGTGGGCACAGGGGACCTGTGCCCTTGCTGGTGGAGGAGCTGCCCCCCCGCGACTGAGGCACATCTTTGGTAGCTGGCTGCAGATGTTGGGGAGTCCCCAGCTCTCACCTGGCAGCACCCTGGGGCTCCCAGCGAAGGCAGGGCATTCAGTGTGTTGCCCCAAATCCTGACGTGGGCAGCACTGGAGCTGCTTGCCGAACCCAGCCCCTCCTCCTTCCAGACACTAAACTGCATCCACTCCTTCGGCAAGCGTCCAGACAGAGAGCCGAGGTCCTTGCACCTCGGGGAAGAGGAGGTGGGCAGTGTCTCTGCCCCAGTGCTAGTGCAGCGAGCGCGTCCCCTCCCCTACAGTGGCTCTCCAAGGCACAATGCAGAGGCAGGAGGTTGATGCTGGGCTGCCCCTGGGCTGCTGCCCGTGCCAGACTGGTGCTGGCTTCCAGTGAGCTTGGTGCAAGATCAGCGCAAGCCTCTGGCCTGCAGTGAAGGTTAAGTCTGTGTGCCTGGGTATCTCTCATAGTGCCTGGACATGGCTGGGCTCCAGTCAGCTCCGTTCTGGACCTGGGGGCTTGCTGGGGTGCTGCTTTTGGCCAGCCCTGCAGTGCAGTGATGTACGGCGTGGGGATGGGGCAGGCAACGTTCTTTGCCAGCTCACGTCACAGACCCACAGCCAGTTCCCTCCCCATGCTCTGCCACTATCCATCCCAGCTTGCAGTGCAGGGTCCTTCCCCCATGTTTCCACAGCCCATGCAAGCACTGGGGCATGGGCAGCTAATGCACGCAGGTGGGGAAAAATGTGCTGTGTGTTACAGGACTGGCTGTGCTGTGTCTGCCCCCAGAGTGGCTGGGCTGTTCCAGGGGATTGCAGAGCTGCTGTGCCCTGCCAGTACACCCTGTGAGGCATCACAGAGAAACACCTCAGCCCTGCTTGCCAGCAGCTCGGGCCTGCAACCGCTCAGTGCCAGCAGATGCTGCCATGGCTGCCCTGCCGTCCCCAGACCCAGGGTTGCCCTTGGGGGCTCTTTGGCAGAAAGGATGAGCTCAGTGCGGGGGGTCCAGCTCCACAAGGCGAGATGTTGGCAGCAGGCTGATGGCATCAGCTCTGAAAACATTTAACCTCACTTGCAGTTGCAGCTCTGGGCCGTTCTGCACTCCTGTCACTAATGCTGGTCTGGCTCTGTCTCCCCCATCCCTCTGACTGCCCTCTCCCATGCTCTCTTCTCTCCTCCTCTCCCCCTTCTTGCTGTCTGTGAAATCAGGACTTCCCTGGGTTAAGTGACGATTATTATGGAGCAAAGAACCTGAGTAAGTCAAATTTCGATGCGCATCATTCACTTTCCATCGCTGGCATGCCTGGTGGGCCTGGGGAACAGCCGGGCTCCGGCTGGGGCAGCTGTGCTTCTCTGCGTGTGGGGAAGGAGGAGCCCGGTGGGTGCTGCTCCTCTGCCAGGGAAGGCTGCCTCTGCCGGCGGAAGCTGCTGGGCTTGAGGAGGCACTGCTGCTGCACATGGGAGGGGACGGGGGAGTTTGCTTAGGGATGTTGGCTGTGCCCAAAGTGTGCCCAGCTGAGGGCTGCCTGCTGCACCTGGGGTGAGCTGTACCTCCTTATCCTCCTCTTCCTCCTGCTCCTAGCTGGGCTGGCTGCTGGTTTGGTGCTCAGAGACTCGGAGCCACTGCCAGTGCAGGTGGGAGGTGGCTGTGACAACAGGTCCCTTCTGAGTGGGGCGAGTGACAGCATTTTGAAGTGTTGCAACCTTCCTCTGGGGCAACACATACCCAGAGCTGCAAAACAACGATGGCGGGAGCCCCTTGGCCTTCCCAGCTGGGCACGAGTCCCCTGCTGAGCTCCGCATCCACCCCGACCAGTGCAGAGCCCGACTGGGAGCAAGCAGTGGCCAGCAAGCCTCTGGGGCGGTCACAGCACTGGGATCAGCCTGAGCAAGCAAAGACCCAAATTCTGTCCCATCCTGTCACTGTCTTGTCTCTGTGAGTCCCAGCCCCGTCCCCATGCCGGCGTGGAGCTGTGCCCTCCCCTGTCCCCCATGTGCATGCTGCACCTGCTTTCCCTGCCAGCACCTTCCTCCCCATGCACTCCACCTTCCCTCCCTCAGCCTGGGAAGCCCAGCGCCTGCACGTGCCTGCCCACGCCTGCCAGGCAGCCCCCTCCCGCCATTCCTGCCTTCTCCCAGAGTAGCCAAGTATCCCCCTGCACATCCCCGGTTTCTCAGCAAAGGGCAAGAGATGCTGCCCTGCCCATGCGGCGCAGGCTCATCCCAGCAGGTGCTGGGGTGTGGGTTTTTCAGGAGACCAGTGCTGCCCTACCCTGGGTCAGTAGTGCTGGGTGACAGCCAGGGTGCCCCCATGCCTTCCGCCCGTGCTGCTTCTGAAGGAGGTCTGTCTGGTTGCTTTGCAGAGGGTGTGACATCAAACACCAGTGACAGCGAGAGCAGTTCCAGTAAGTGTGCGTCTTGCCTGCTCTCCTGCCCCTGTGCGTGTGTGTGTATGTGTGTGCACATTTTGGCACTTCCATCTTGTCTTGTCCTGGTGGTGGTTCTGTTCGGAGGCTGGTCCTTCCTGCTGGTGACACTGAGATGCTACAGCCATCTCTCTCCTTGGGGCGGGGCCTGCCTGCTTCCCTGCTCTCTCCTGGCTGCAGGGCTCTGCTCCAGGGCTGGGTGGTGGGTTCCCAGTCCATGGTGGTCCCCCATCCTCGGTGCCTGCTGCGGGAAGCAATGGCCAGAGGCTGGGTCTGTAGCATAGGTGGCTCCTGGAGCCCAGGTCTGTACAAGAGCATGGGGGTCCAGCTGCAGCAAATGCTCCATTTATCCCCAGTGGGTCCTCTAAACATCTGCAGCACAGGGAGGACAGTGTGTCCCAATGGGACCTGAGCCTGCAGCAGTGGGGAGGGAAAGAGGAGGCCCAGAGCTGGGACATGAATAATTAACATGGATCAAGGGCTGGTAACTGCATGCCTGTCACGCTCCATGTCAGCTGGTGGCATGATGGGGGTAGCCTGGAGGTGTCCCCAGGGCTGCAGGAGGCTGGTGGGGGGCAGGAGCCAGCTCCTCGTAGGTGTGGAGGGGCTAGAAAGCTGCTGCAAGTGCTCACCTGCCTCTCCCTGGCTCTGTTGCAGAAGGACAAGAGGACACCATCCTGTCGTACGAGCCAGTGACACGGCAAGAAAGTAAGTCTTGGCGCTGGGCTGCCCCGTGCCTGCTCTAGCATGGGCACCTGTGTCCCCGGCACAGCCAGGGCAACCAGTGTGACCTCCTCCCCTCCTCTGGCATACCAGCACAATGCCGGGTGAACACAAGTGGAGTTTCTTGTCTGTTGCATACAGCAGGGAAGGCAGGTGTGCACACCACCTTGCGAGGCTTTCCCTGGCCTTGATCACCCCTTTTTAATCAACAGAAGAGACATGTGACCTGGTCTGCAAGACCAAGGGAGAGATCTAGAGCTAAAACTGAGCTGGGCTTTAGTCCCCAGCTGAGGACAGGACTATCCCTCCCTGCCTCGGGCCAGGTCCCTGCTGCAGAGCAAACCCCCACCCCCCCCCCCCACCCCTCAGCGTTTAACTGGGCTCAATGCTCAATCCCTGCACACCCTTTCGCAGGCTGAATAGTCCCAGCCTCGGTGGTCTCTCCTTGCCAGAAGCTGGATCAGACTGTTAGGCTCCCATCACTCCCCCAGCTCTGTGGCATCCTCGCCGAGCTGTCCCGGTTGTCTGGCTCCTGCCCTGAGCGAGGAAGCGGCTTTGCTGATCTGCAGTCCCGGAGACCTGCAGCACCTTCCTGGGGCTGTGCAGATGGTTTGGGTCAGATGGGAAGGAGGTGTTGACTGTGACCAGGAGGAGATAAACTCACATGGAGGAGGCACCTTTGGGTGCCCATGTGAGCAGGAGCACCCACTGCAAGCTGGGAGATGGTAGGCTGACGCCAAAAGTGGCAGTAGGGTCAGCTGCCCGCAGTGCAGAGGGGGCCTCAGGTTGTGGCTCTTGTTTGCAGTTCACTATGCGAGGCCAGTGATCATCCTGGGGCCCACAAAGGACCGAATTAATGATGACCTCATCTCTGAATTCCCACACAAGTTTGGTTCCTGCGTGCCACGTAAGTCTCAGCTGGCACTCTGTACCCTTGCTGGAGGGAGGGAAGAGGGGTTGCTCTGCTACTTGCAGGGTCTAGCCCATGGTGTGGGGAGGGGGCTGGGAGCACAGGTAGATTTTTCTCCCTCCCAGGAGGTTTGGTGTGCATCACTCCGGGTTTGCTCATGATGCCCACTCTCCTCCAGACACTACCAGGCCTCGGCGCGAGAACGAGGTGGACGGACAAGACTACCACTTTGTTGTATCCCGCGAACAGATGGAGAAAGACATCCAGGACAACAAGTTCATAGAGGCTGGGCAGTTCAATGACAATCTCTACGGGACCAGCATTCAGTCAGTGCGGGCAGTGGCAGAGAGGGTGAGTGTCGGGTGGCATTCCTGGGACCGGGACACATCCAGCCTGAACCCAGATGCATTCGGCAGTTCCCCTCCTCTCCCCGTGGTGTTAACAAAGGGCTGTAACTACATTAAGCAAGCGGGGCATGAGCCTCTCCTCCCTCCGGAGTCCTGCCACGCCACGTGGCTGCTTTTCTCAGCCATGTTACTCCACCTCTGTCGTACCTCTGTCGTCCAAACTCCACCCAAAAGCCCAGCACTAGCGGCACCAGCCTTGTGCTCAGGAGCTCGCAGGGCAAAGGTGCCTGGCTGCCCTCGTCGAAGCAGCAGCATTCCTTCTGCAGGAGTACTGGAGTGTACTCATGGCTTGTAAATTGTTTCACGTGTTCAGAGACGGATTCAGGCCCTTTGCAGTGCTGCTGTCCTGCCCTAAGCAGGCAGGAACATAAGGTCACTGGGAGTTGGCTTGTGTCTTAGGACTGGTGTTTCATCTCTGTGGCTCCTCTCTCTTGTAAGCACATCTGTATGAGCAAGCTGTTTTCTGCACGGAGTAGACTGTGTGGGTAGGTCTGATCCCAACTGTCTCCTTTCCAGGGGAAACACTGCATCCTGGATGTTTCTGGCAATGCTATCAAGAGGTTGCAACAAGCACAACTTTATCCTATTGCCATTTTCATCAAACCAAAATCCATTGAAGCTCTCATGTAAGTGCAACACCATGTTCTGCACCCCTCCAGGGCGAGCAGCTCTTGGCATGTTGGGGGGTTGTATGTCTGCTGCCTGTACCTTTTAGAAAGCAGTGAAGGTTGCTGCTGGTGCTGAACTTGTCCCTTGTTAAGAGGAGCTGGGCCCATTGCTGTCTCTGTGGTGTCCCTCCACATCTAATGCCACGGTGCCTCTAGGCTCCATGGATTGTTCCAGCTTAAAGCCCTTCATTTGCCCCAAAGAGGATTATTCATGGAAAATTAAAAATGCTTCTAAATGTGCCTGATATAACCTGCTCACCTGGGCCCTGAGTCCAGCCAGGAGAGCTGCCGACAGCCCGTAGTGGTGGATCACAGCTGGATGGTGGCTGAGCCAGGACAGCCGTGGGGAGCAGAGAGGAGACATTTCCTGTGTGCCTAAGGGGGACCTTCTGCTTGTCCTGCTGCTCCTGCCCCTGGGCAGTGCAGGCTGGAAAGGACATAAGAGCTGAGCTTGCAACTCTTCCGAGCAGCAGCAGAGAATATTATCCGTGAGGAGATTCAGTAGCTAGAGATGGACTCTGAGATCAGAAGAGACTCTGCTGTCACCAAGGCAACTGGGAAAACCCCTCCTCAAGCCAGAAGGGGTTGAATTGCTTATTTGGGCATTGTATGAAGATGAGGGAACCTAGGCAAGGAGGGTGGTGACAGGCTCTGGAAAAGCAGGGAGACTTCTTCAGTGGTCTTGCAAATTTGGAGGATTGTCTGGATTTGAGTCCACTTCTGTGCTATGGTGAAGGGGCGGGGGGGGGGGGTGTCGGTGGCAATGGGAAGAACTGTTGGAAGTTGAGATGAAGTGCCAAGGCAGCAAAGAGTGCATGGGGAAGGGTCCTGCCTTTGAGAGCTGGGTCCTGCACAGCTTCCATTCCTGATGTGCAGAGGCTTCCCAGGCACCCTGGCTCTGTGGGCTATTTTTGCTTCTGTTCATTGCTAAGAAAAAGAGCTAAGTTTCTATTTTTTACATGGCAGGGAGATGAACCGGAGACAGACATATGAACAGGCCAACAAGGTTTTTGACAAAGCCATGAAACTCGAGCAAGAGTTTGGAGAGTATTTTACAGGTGAGTGTCCTGAGCAGGCTTGTATCTGATTTATTTTATTTTTCCAGCTGGCAGCTGTGACCTCTCTATCAGCACTGTCTTACTGCAGGGTCATGGGAAAATGTCCAGCTTCATCAAAGCAAAAAAGAAATGGCACTTTGCCAGCAGGGCTCTGCAAAGGGGCTGCTCCAAGATCAGTGGATAAGAGTAAACCAGCCCTAGAGGAGACAAGTTGTCAGGCAGGATTTTCTGAGTTTGTGAAAGCTTATTGCCAACTTCAGTAATAATAAAAAAAAAAAAAAAACCAAGCAGGGGAAGCACAGCATAGATTCAGGGTGCTACAAGGCTACAGGAAATAAAACTCCCTGCATGGGGGAAAGGGGAGCATTTTCAAAAAGAGAAAATAGTCATTTTAAAGAGGAAAGATAAAAAATTAGTGACCTAAATGGTGGAGACTGTCCTGGTTATTACAAAACATCTCCCAAAAAAAGACTGGATGTTTGGCTGGCTTCCTAAGTAGTCTTTGCTGAAGAGCCAGTCAGGGGCTGCCTGGCACTTTGTGCCTGCAGAGATGAGCTGCTCATGACACAGGCATCCTTGTGCATTAAGGAACTAATGTTTGTAACATGATTCATTCTGAAAAATCAAGGGCAGGTGAAAAGGCAGAGAAACTGGTCTTCCATCCTTCCTCCAGTGCAGTGACTGTTTCTTCTCAAGTTGAGGAGTGATAATCCTGCCAAACCCTGTATTACCCACCTAACAGCTACCAGGAAAAATCCCAAGCAGAACACTTTCCAAAAATGGATCTCAGCTCAGCAAATGTATGGATACAAACAGGGTAAAAGCTTCCCCCAGACCTCCTGTCCCAGGCAGCAGTTCCAGAGCTGCCAGTTGCTCTTCCAGGAAGAGTGCAAAGGAAACACATGCCGCAGTTTTGCCAGACCCTCAGCATGCCATCGTGCACTTGGACAGTGAGTTTGCAGTTGACCTGGGGAAGGAATGCTCTTGGCTGAAACCCGTTGTTGAAAGAAGTGGGTAATGGGCAGAGAGATGGTCGCTCTAGTAAGTTCTGTGCCAGGAACTTATAATGAGGGAACAGAGATGCTGAGGGATGGTCCTGGCTGGGCTACAGAGGCAGGCTGAATTACCAGAAAGGTCTGGCCCTCCATGTGCATCTTCATCCTTTGATGTAGGAAGCACAGTGAAGTGCTTCGTGTTGTGTCTGTACTAAGCAGCGAGACTGTCGCTGGTCTTTGGGCATGAGTTACTGCTAGGAGCAACAGCCATAAGCTGGCCTTTTCCAGCCTGACAGTGCTGCAATTCCCACCCTGCAGCAGAGGAAGCAGCAAACACGAGGAGCCCTCAGCAGCTGACCCGAGGGGATGGACAAATCCGGCACCTTGGGGTACGTGCTCGGCGCACACCGGCTAATCTGTGCGAGGCCCTCCCCTTCACTGCAGCGGAGTAGCTGCAGTGCCAGGGCCAGCTGCCTGCAGCCTCGGCACGGTGGTGTGATACAGCTTGCAAAGCTGATTAGCAGCCTGTTGTGGAGAACCCAGCCGGCACTTCACACGCGCAAGGAGCTCTGCCAGCACGGGATCAGCTCTTGCTAATCCCCTTGGACACGCTGGGTTAACCCTCTGTGTCATTGCGCGCCTGTTACAGCTCCTTTGACGCGGCTTGTCTCGTTCATTAATTGTTGGCCATGCCACATTGGCCCCTTTGGTGCAGAGTGAAGGCCTTTCCCATAGCTTGTGGTGGGGAAGGCACAGTGCTGCCTGATGTTCAAGGTCTTGCTTGTTCTCTCCTCTTCCAGCCATCGTACAAGGAGACTCTCTTGAAGAGATTTACAGCAAAATCAAACAGATCATTGAGGACCAGTCTGGGCACTACATCTGGGTCCCGTCCCCAGAGAAACTCTGAAGATGTCCCCCACCTGCTTCCCTGTGAGCAGAAGATCTCCGAAGTCCCACCCCACCCAAGCCCTCTGCCCCAAGGAGGGGGATATGAAAACTATTCCTGCCCCCTTTTTTAGATTGTTGCAAAATTGAGTTTTCTAGTCCTGTTTCTTTTGTTGGGATGAACTCATCTCATTCATCATGTGACTGTTCCCACCGTTCCTGCATGGACCTTCCCACTGCTCCATTAGAGACAGATGAGAACCCATTCAAGGTCATTTTTTTATTATTATTATTAACTAAACCAATAATCAAGATGGGAGGAGGCGGCTAAGGACTAACGTAAGAAACAAGTGAAACAATGGACTCTGAGCACATGAGCTAGTATCAGAGCTCCAGGGGCATTTTTCCAAGTGTGACTGTCTAGCAGCTCTGAACAGTGCAACAGAAAGGCAGCAGAAAGCATTTTATTTATCTGTATATGTAATTTATATATAATATATAGAGAGATATTATATATATATTATATATATGTATGTATGTGGACTAGGAAACCCGAGGGACCTCTCTTAAAAGGTATTGTATTATTAAGGATCTTTCAGTTTCTCTGTCCCAACCGCTGGGCATAGTGAGTCCACTTGGGCAGGAAGAGCTCAAAACGTTACCAGGTGCTTCAGAAGCATCTCCCGTCGGGGCCAGCCTCCTGCCAGCCACCCTGGGTCTATGAGGCAGAGCAGAGACTGGTACGCTGCCTGTGCAGAAGGGACTAGAGGTCCAGAGTAACACAGCAAGGAGCAGCAGCTGGGAGACAGAGACTGAGCAGGAGGCTGCAGAGCAAGAGAATGGATGATACTACATATTAAATTGCACACTGTTTTACACACCACCTTATGTGTTTGCATGAGAGGTTTCCTTTTGGTTCTATTTTTTTAAGCTGATTTTAAACCAAAACCATATTGTGTTGCTGTGTTGGCTTTTTTTTCCTCATTATTCCATTTTTCTCTTGTTAATAATGAACTGAGTGGGTATAAAATCCTGTTTTTTAACTTATTTTTTAAGCTGGCTCTATTGTAAATAGAATCTAGATCTGCAGTGTTTAGTTAGGAAATACTCTACTGGCCACATGGAACAAATGTACTCACTGTCCTGTGTTGCTGTGGAAAACCTGGGACGTTGGGCTGGCCCTGTACCTGTGGATGCAGGTGAAATGACTTATTCTAGCTTGTGGCATCATGCTGCCATTCCCTTCTGCATTAGTCACTGGCAGGAAAAGCCCCCAGCTGTGCTTTGGATGGACGCTCACACTTCTCCAAATCAGTAACAGAATTTAAAAACTTCCTCCCTTTCTTCCCTGCTCCATGCCAAATTCCCAGCTCTGTTGCATGCAGGTGGTGGTGGTGGCCTTCCCAGTGGAAGGACCATCCTTCCAGCACAGCAGGGACCTCACCTGCTGCTCTGGGAGCTGGGGCTTGGCAGGTGAACACGTGGCTGCCTCACCTGGTTCTGTCTCTGACATCTCTGCATAAATCCTCTTTCTGAAACTGGGCTCTGTTCCCTCTCTCAAGATCACCTGAGAAAACTCAATTGGGTGCCCTGTGCTTGCAGGTCTGTGGGCAGGGGGATGAGAGCTGCATCCATCTGCTGTGCACTGTGATTTTTTTCAAGTGAGGTGACCATTGGTGCTGAGACAGTTGGCCCTAAGCTGAGAAATATCTGTCTTTGAGGACACTTTGGCTTCCACACTTGAATGAGGCTCCATCATGGGAACAGAAGCTGGAGGGGGGAACTTGCACAGCCTTTGAGAAGGAGCTATGTTGCTGGGTACTCATAGTACAGGTAGAAGAACGCTCCAACCTTACAAAGAACTGGCGAATGCTGTTTCTCAGACACAGTGCCAAGCACCAGAACAAAGGAGGTCACCATACGAGTACAAGCAGGTAAGTCTTGGCCCATTCTCCCTTCCCCTATTTTATAGGGATAACTGAACACACAGGGTGCTGGTCCCCTTTCCTGAAGGTAACAGTTACCAGTGTGTCAGTCGGTGCATGGTGCGCACAGGCCACGGTTTTCAGTGTGAATGAGAACTGCTGTAAGATTGTACATGTACTGTCTGGTGAGAAGCTGTCTTTACTTGTCCTGCATCACAAGGAGCCCTGCAGGGACTGAGCAGCTTCCTGGGACAGAAAGCAGTGCTGCAGAAGAGATGCGGCCACTAGTGTGGTGAAGGGCAGGAAGGATTCTGCTCTCAGTGGGACCAACCCTAAAGGAGCGTACACCTGCAGGTCCTGTTCCACATACTATAAACATCATTCCCTAGAGAAGTGGAGTAAGTGAAACAAACGTCCTTAAGATACTGGTCACACTGTTCCTGTCTTTTTCTAACCCCCCCCCCCCCCCCCCCCCGCCTGTCTCTCTCTCAAGTCACATGGAGAAAAAGATGATGTACTCCATGGCATAGCTGACAGTATCGAATCGATCATGACAACACTAGTTGGTTACCAGTGTTTCTTCCAAGGAGACATATATTTTTAATAAACAGAAAGTTGCAAAGAACTCTGTCTTTGAGACCTTCTTGCAGAGGCCTTCATTGTGTGCCAGAGCTGTTTTTTTGGCGCTGATCTTAGCAACTATTGATATGGTCTCTCCATAGCAAACTTAAGTGTTGACAGTGGTTTTAAAAAAGAAAATAAAAATTGCCTTTTTAGTATGAGGTGGTCACTGAGAACTTGCCTAAAAGAAAAAGGAAATGGAAAAAAAAAAAAAAGAAAAGAAAGGAAGTGGGCTCATTTACAGCCGTAACCGGGCCACTGAAAAGCTCTAGGTTGTTGTAACACAGGTTGACTCTGGTCTCATGACCATAAATATGGCTTGAATTGTGGGGAGTTTGCTTTACAAATGCAGATCAAATAATAGGGTTTATGTGCTGTTACATAATTTTTCCTGTATTGGCTGTAAAGACAGCAAAGTAAATATATAGTCCAGCTAATATAAAGCATCTTTTTACAGTTTAACATGCTGTTTAGACATCAGAGAGAAGAAGAAAGAAGTTGTAAAGACAACTAGTATCTTTAAGTGCAGAGAACAGGAGAGTTCACTGGAAGACAAATATGGTTAATGGGGTATCATTATACATTCCTGCCTGAATCTGCTTTGTTATTTAGCTGGGCTAATTGAAAGGTGAGAGGGTTTTGTTTTTTAAATCTTGAATGTTTTTTTTTTCCTTTCAAACTGCACACAAGAGAAGTAAAGTGAGATTTCAAGGTAACAGGGGTGTTGTACTGAGCATGGGCATATAGTTTGCAGACAGTTCACTGTTTATGAAGCTCACTGGACAAATAAAACACAGTTTAGAAACCCCTTTAAGTGATCAGATCAACAGTCTTGTGGTGGTGGTTGTCCATAGAACACTGGAAGATTAAACAGTTGCTAAGCAGATCTGATGCTGGTATTACCACTCCCAGAAATCAAACTGTTTCCTTTACATAGTGACGGATTTGGAATGATGAAGTTGTTGATGTAAACCATCACAGGAACATTGTCCGTTAATGGCTGCCATGGTAGCTGCCAGGCTTCTCTGTCCAGTCCGCAGAGTTAGTTCCAGGATCTCTGAGTTGCAGTATGTGGATCTGCAGACACTCCTCCCTAGACAATCCATGATGTGTCCTGAGCTGATGTGTCATCTTGATCTGCTCTGACAGTGAAACATTAAGGTTCCAAGTGAGGAGAGGAATGTGGGGTTATGTTCTCAAATAAATCATGCCACTCCTGTAAGGTGAAGACAACCACTGGAAGAGTAACCCACATGCTAAGAGAATGAGGGTGGCATGAAGGGAAAGAAGAACTTGCTCTTGTGAAGGTTTTTAATGAGCAATTTTTCTGGCTAAGGCCAAATTGCTCTGCCTACCAGGACCTTAGCAAGGTCATTCTGGACCATACAATAGCAGAGCATTGTCCTGTTAATGGTCCTGTCTCATTGTGAAATGTAGGGGGGGATGGTTCTTTTCTCTCCCAAGATGTCCTGCTACAGCTGCCTGGAACAGGCATGAAACTAATCTGTCCTAAGACACTTCTAGAAAATTAGACCATAAGCTGCTTGTGCTATAAAGAAACATGTCTATGCTTCTGGTTAATTAACTGTCTTGGCCTTTGTTAAGCAGAGGAGCACAGGATCTGTGAGCCTACTGGAAGAGGGGTTTTAAAGGAATTTAATAATAATTTTCTCAAAAATTTTCTCTCTGAGATGCATGCATCTGGACAGCTGTCTTACATCTTTTCTTGCTAATTACGCTTGGCAGCATAACCTTCAAGGACTGCTACTCTCTGCTTTCCTCAAGCTGTCACAGCAGGATTTATGGCACTAAAGCATCTGCTGTGAAGCAGGTAAAGTTATCATCACGTTAAAGGTGTCTCTTTCCTTGAAGAATCCTTAGGTAACCCCTGACCTTCAGTGTTTATTTATATCCCTTGCCTCCAAAATGAGGGTCATGTTGTTTGACTTAATGTTTTTCCTTAGGGTTAAAAAACCTAAAGTTGTTTGGGTCTGTTAATGGTGCAAGCACACAGGAGCACTGTGGGACCAGCAATACCTTGCTGGGGCCACACTTGGCTCACTGCAGGGGTGACAGTTGTATTTCCTCCCTTAGTTCCAGTGCACTAGACAAAAGCTTCTGCCCAGTCCTCTAATGAGCTTCAGCCCTCTTCCAATTACCTTGATTTCTGATTACTGTGATCACTTCAATTCTAAGTGCTAGTGGCCAGACCAGCCCCTCTTCCTTCCTGCCTCTCCAGACTCCTCAATGCAGGCACGACATTAACAACAGCAAAGCTCTTCTCAAACTGTATGGTGGGAGGTAGCCTGAGGTGCACCCCAAGTGGAAAGCTCCTGGAGAGCCAGTGTGAATGCCTCCTACTGCAGGCACCTTTGGGTGAGAGGTGACAGAAGGGGCTCCAGGGCTCAGCAGCTATAGCTCTATCATCTTCTCTGCCCTGCCCCACTCCCAGACTCTTCTCAGCAAGTACCTGGGCAGGTTCCCTGCAGGCCACATTCCTAGTGGCTCGGTGGTAAAAATACCCTCTCCCTGGACCAATTCTCCAAGTCACATTGCATTTCCCTTGTGCCTCTAGCCTGTTGCTGTTCCCCAAACAGTTAAGAAATTATCAGATTAGGAAAAGAGACAGGACATAAAATACAGACTGAGGAAAGGGGGGAAATTTGTGAACTACTGCCCTAGAGGATTAATTTGTGTTCTCAGAAGCAAGGAGGAACTCTGCAGCTACAGAGCAAGTGTCCAGCACACGCTGTAGTTTCCACAATGATGTGTAAATCAGAAACTACTGCTGCAATGCCACCCTCTGGAGCAATCTGTTAACATCTCAGGATGAGCACCCAGACTCTCTAAGCTGAAACGATGCTACAACAAAAGAGTGATCAATAAAAAGAGAAGACTGGGGGAGGAATGAGCAGCACTGATCTTTTTTTCCCCCGAGTCAGCTGTTGCTGGTTTAAAAAGATTTATATCCCACAGTCATGCTAGCTGGGCTACTGAACTATAAAGCAACATTTAGCCTAGTAAAATAAACACTGGACCAGCCTGCATCTAGACTAGCAAACTCAGTGCACAATCACTTGCAAAGCAGAGTGATTGCACGCAAACTACCCATTGCGAATGATGACTGGAAATCCAGCTAATTAAGGTATGATTCAACTAGGAGAGGAATTCTTGCCCTACTTAAAACCTATGGTAAATACTAAGCCTGGAATAAAATGTACAATGCAAAAAATGTGCAGAGAAGAGGTGAGAAGTACTATCAATCAGCAGAGTCTGTAACTGATGTGATCTGGACTCCTTAGTAAAGTCTGTAGCATAAAAGAAATCAAAATGAGCATCTCCAAGGAAAAAAATTCAAACAATTCTGGCTGTAGGCAAAAACACATTTAATACTTGCTGCCTTCTATAGCTGTATGTAATTACCTGCTACACTTACTGGCCAAACATGACCTTCTCATCTGGTACAGTGTGACACCTTTGCCTGTTTATGTGCTTGTGCAAGTCAGAACTGAGAACAATAATTAAAGCCAGCCTGGCAGGCACCAAGGAGATACTACAGGCAGCAATGGATACCTTTGACTCTACGGCATCATTTACAGTCCCTGCGTTAATGTGATGCAGCATATATCTCCAAAACTGTAACTCCGACAATTTTCTGTGGCATTTGAGGCCTGTCTTTTTATGGGTTCAAAGGTGTTTCTTAGTTACACAGACAGCACATTGTGCATTAAAGATGTGAAAGCAGCGGCTCACAGAGATCCAAATTAGACCTGGTGAACTGAGCACACGAGGTAGAGAATTTACTCTAAACAGATCTATCCTCCTATATGTGTCTCTCAGCAGCCATCTGCATCAGGCAGCCTGGGTGATTTGTCTGGGTACCATAAACAGAATGCCACTGAATTTCAGTGGAAGTGGCTTCCACTGCTTATACTAACTCAGCCTGAAGAATCAAGGCCCTGTGGTAGACTTTAGGAATAAGAACACATACATAACTTCCAGTTGAACATAATTATTTTTGCTTTTATCTTTGCATCCTGCTTGACTATTTCCACAAAGGTACCTTCCTGTTCCTACCAATACATAGTTCTATCTAGCTGAGCCTGAAGAGCAACTTCACAACAAACTCTCTAGCAGAGGCACAGCTCAGGCAGCATCAGTCTCAGCTATAGCATCCAGTATCTTGCTATCACAGGCACCAGACCCTATAAACTTCCCAATACTTCCCTGGTTGCCACCTTCAATATAATTCACTCCTTTAGGCAAGTCCCATTCTTGCACTATTATCCAGAAGCTGATACTAACCTGTGCAGTACTGCAAAGCATCTAGTACAGTATGTTCCTACTTAATGTTGCTGTAAATGCCACACTGACTTATGTGTCTGCACATACCTGCCTTCAGGAAATGACCCTATATCCAGCTGCACAACAGACATGAGGATGTGGCAGCTATGCTAAGGGCTGGTTTCTAACTTTAGCCGTAGGATGCAAAGTGGTGCCTGGTACACACAAAAAGCAGAGATGACTAATATTTGGTTTACTCAGACTATGAAAAGAAGACCGACCTGGAACATTGATAGAAACTGCAATGCAGCTGACTTTTTAAATTACTTCTTGGCCTTGACCACTGCACTAAGCACACTAGTAAGCTCTTCTTCCAGAGCATGTCAGGCTTTCAGAATGGACTACGACTAATGCAATTTCTTCTTTTCTATAGCCACTATACTGCTGTTAGTGGTCCTGTCGTCTGTCTGAATAGGCTTTAATAATCTGGTTCTAAGTAAAATATATTTTTAAATTTTAAAAACAAAATTAAATAAGTCTTAATCTCAAACCAGATTATCTTATAGCTGAAAGATACTGCTGTCCATCAGCCCTGCCTTCTGTGTAATGTTTGTAAAGAATAAACAGCAAAGCACTTTTAGCTCTCTAGTAAGCAAACCAGAGGACCTGAAATGACTGTTATAGTGTTCCTTAGGGTGCTTGAATATTCTCTTAAAGAAACAGCAAAATAATCTACTTATAGGATGTATACTCAGTTATGGATCATGCAAATGTATATGTGGTCTATCACTACCATCTTTACTTTGACCTGCCTTGTACCTGCTTACTATGGTGCAGCAGCCCTAACTGAAAAGCAATCAGTATACATCTACCAGCTATGACACCTACCTCATCTTCTAAGCAGGCAACTGATAGCCCGAATCTGTGCTTTTTGCTCAAGCATCCCATCAGTCGTCTTTTTTTAAAAAAAAAAAAAAAAAAAGAAAAACTCCTATACTAAGTATACGTAGGCTCTGCTAGAACCCACAGTACTGATCCCCAGGCACTCAAAGGGCTTTATTGGAGTGCATTGTTGCTCCCTCCCACCCCAGTCCTTTATTTCCTTCCAGAGGAGGGCTGGGCACATTGGAAGATGCATGGCCTTGTGCTCATATGCAGGTAGAATGCAATCACAGTTTGTCCCCTGTAGTCAGGACACCAAGAGGTGTCATGGAGCACATCTGTGCTACAGTACAGAAGACAACACTCAGGCCATGTTTTTTTCTGACTTCTGAATCTGCTGGTGAAACGCAGCAACAGTTATATAGAACTAATTATGTTTCTTAACCCCACTCCACCTCTCCACACTCCTCACTATCCACATTGAATTTCAGGTGGGAGATATCTCTTCAATCCAGCTGCAGTAAGATCCATCCATTTACCAGCCTGTGTTTTTATGTGGATTTGGGGGGATTTCATGCTGAACTGTGACTGCTGTGTTACAGTTTGTAGTTGTCACAGGAGAAGAGTCAGAGATCACTCAGACAGATCTGAGCTAGTAGTTAGTTTATTAAGCTCTAATCAGTAAAATTAGGTATGTAAAATATTTAATAAGTACAGATGGATTGGTGGTCAATACTCTACTATTTACTACACTTAAAGTTAGTAAGGGATGCAAAGATTATCACTTAAGCTTACTATACGTATCTTAAATATTACGTGCATGCAAAAAACGTCACTTACCAACCCATGGATGTCTGCTGTCAGGTAAGGGATCCCTCAGCCTCGAGGGGTAACCTTGAGAGGCATCCCTACTCAAGGGGAGATCACCGCCACGCAGCCAGCTGCTATGGAGGGAGAGCTCAGTGGGCCCTGATGGCTGCAGATATTTATAGTGTAAAGTGGTTGATTTGTAGTCAGATTTTCTTCTGTGATAATGTAGTTTCGGCCGCTTATCAGCCCAGTCTCCAGTGAAACCAGTTTTTTTGGGTTTGGTGCTGAGTTCTCACGGGTAGCCTCACACAATAGGATTAACTTTGATTAGGCCTAATTGCTGAGCATCTGATCTGCCTAGACCAAAGTTCAGTTAGTTCAAATAGGAGGAGTGCATCCATCACAGTAGTCTATAAACAGCAGTACCTAGTCAAAGCTTTAGCTTTTTCTGCGAGCTAAATAGTACCTGCTCTTTTTTATTCTATCTAAATTGTGAAACTGGCAAAGAGCTCTGAATTCTTGTCCATACTGACTGAAACCTAAACAATCTGATAAATATTTACATAGCAAGGCAGCTATGACATCCAGAGGAGATGCCTGATCTTGGAATACTTTTATTTTTCGCATTGCCACTTACTACTAAAATCAGGTATTTAAACCGACCTGTTACACAACAGCAGATGCATCTCACGAAAACGTATTTATTTCTAACTGTTATATAGCTCCATAGAATGAAAATTATTCCCTAAAGGAAAACAATTACATTTATTTAATAAACACTTCCTAAAAAGTACATAACCATTGCCAACAAGAAGATGATCCTGGTTTCTTTTCCACTGCTCCCATGACCCCATGCCTTCGCAGAGCTAACGGCATCTTTCATTCAGCAGAACATTTCCAAGAGGACTGCTGTCCTCCTTTGTTGCAGTTGTGGCTGTCATTATTCCTCTTCATTTGGAAGAAACCCTTTTGCTCTGTCCAATTTGTCCAGAACCTCACTATAAAGACCAATCATCTGGAGAATACAAGCACCATAGTTGTCAACAAGGATGGATAAAGTTGTATCATTCAACTAGATAACAGAACAAAGTGACAGGGAACAGAAGCAAGGGAATAGGTGGGAGACTACCACCAGCTTCTAAACCTAAAATTTCAGATTGACATAAAGACTTTGGCACAGATTTAAATACAGTGGTTTAAGAAAAAAATACTTAAATCAGTGCAACCTAACAAAGGTGGTTTTATTTATACTGACATAAAGCATAGTTTATAGCCAAGTCTTACATCAGTGAATAAACCATTCACGGAATCACAGAATGGTTGAGGTTGGAAGGAAGTGATCTTGATTCTTATGGTCTTAACTGATGTACTTAAAATGCTACAAAAGTTGCAACCAGCTTTTGATTGCCAGTTCATGCATAAAAGAGAATGAATGATGATTCCATACACCAGCCAGGCTGCACTGTGTTGCAATCAAGGTAGGAGCACCAGCCAAAAACTGTAGAGAGAAGCTTACTTGAGACAGAGTAAGAAAAAGCATAATTGCTTTCTACAGAGGTACTAGCCCTGAAATTTCTCCCCCTCACAGGAAGTGGCTAAGCTACACCTGAAAAGATGAGCTTTAATGATTTTATTCATATCAGCTTATACCCTATTTATAAGACATTAGATTATACTAGAAACCAAGCTTGAAAGTATTCATACAACAGCTGATTTAAGTAAACTGGTATAGCACCTTGACTTTAGTGAAAGCAGGCAAGGTACAAAGGTTCTCCCATGGCCACAAATAGTCAGAAGTTTATTTCCAGTCAGCCATTTACATGATCCTTCCAGTAAAAGGACTCTACATTACTCTTTCTATTGTCTATCAAAACTTTTCTGGCCTCACTTTGAAAAAATCTTTTAGCATCAAGCTCCCACAAAATATTTAGGTACCATGCTTTTCCTGAAACTCTTTAAAGATCATCTATAGTGGTTTCTTCACCCAGATCTATATCTCAAATTCAGGCCAGACATCCAATCCCACATCCTCAAATCCATCTGCTCACACTTACATGGCCTTCATAGCTTTTCTTCAGCGATCCTAAGTGATTGAGGAAATGCATTCCTAATCCACACCACTGCTCAGCTTCCTTATATTTACCAACAGTATACTGAAATATTCCTGTATTCCAGGCTCTCGTCATCAACCAAAGGATCTCCATCTCTGGGTAAGCATCCTGGAGTAGCACACAAGAAGCAGCAGCTCATCAGAAAATAGACTCTTCACTTTAAACCTGACAAGTCAAGAGTGCATTAGAGTTTAGTTTTAGAATGGGAAACCAGTTGGTTGTTTGGGTTTTTTTCTCCTAAGCAAAGGGCAATTCCTTCAGAGCCATCCCGTACTTCACAGTTCATCTGCACTACTGTCAAACAGCTTGTTTCCAACATGGGTAAGTCATGTTCCAGTTACTTATTGGTAGGTCAGAAAATACAATTCTGTGGGACTCAGAATGATGCTAGAATGGAAGTATGCTTTCCAACAGCCTATCTGCAGACAGGCTGAACTTGCTGCCACGGTACTTTCCAGTTCATCCAAACAGTACTGAATAGCAGGACATAGTTGCTCACTACAGATCAGACGCAGCAGTTCTTATGTCTTCAGAATTTCTCTATGCACTCTGGCAATGGCTTGCCAGAGTGAAAGCTGCCCTTATAACTGCAGAACAGAAGCCAAAGTACCCAACGATACTTTGAACCTGGTGGGGAACTGATTCACTTGGAGAAGGGAAGGACAAGCAATTATTTATTTGCCATGCAAATCCTTAAGGGGAGGCCAGAAGGACTTCTTTTCCCTCTTTGATAGATACTTCTCATCCTAAGTAAGAGTGCCCAGAGTGAATTTCTGAACTGCAGCATCCATTTATGAATAGGAGGTATAAATCATGAGTGGTATACCAGCTTTCTAACTGATAATGTACTGATGTACTGCCCCAGTGTCCTTCTCTTAGAATGGTACCATTAGTACCTGCTCCCATGAGCAAGACTGCAAAAGAAGGGTTCTAGTACTGTGAAATTTTGCTGTTATAAGTATCAGTCCACAATAACACTTCATTCATACCCTTCAACAATAACATTATCAAAGTTATAGATGAGAACTTCAGTGAAAGGCAGGCATGAATGCGGACACATTCTTTTTTTGGGAAGTCAGGAACAGTGGCATATCTTTATGCCACTTTTATAAAAGAAGAGACATTCAAACCTGACTAAAGAAACAACCATGCAATGGAATGAAGCTATGAAACATAGTATTGGTTTCGTTAGTCCTGAACAGGAATACTCAACTGACTTTTACCTATGAAATTCTAAGTAGAAATGTCTGACTTCCTCAGTACAACTGCCTTCACTGTACAGCATTATGCTTCAGGCCTGAAAGGAGCAGCAGAAATGCTTACTGAAAGAAAGACTTTACTCTCCATATACCTGTCCTCACAGAAACAAGGCATGTGGTGCCACAAGTACTGACCGCACTTGGAATCTAGTTCTAGGTCATTTGGAAAAAATAGTAGTCTAATAACTTCCCAAATACATTTAAAAAAACAGAGCTGAGAAAAAAGCAAGACTGGTATCCAAATTTTAGCCAGCTTTAAACTGATCTGGAAAAATAATCTGCATTTAAAAAAACATATTCAGCCTAAGAATGTAGAAAGCAAGAGGAGGAAAGATGGATGTTCTAGCTCAAGATGTTTCTAAAATAGGCACTGAAAATTTGGCCTTAAATGTCTCTAAAAAAGACTCACAAAATCTTACAAAATCCAGGGAAATTCGTAATTCAGTCATAAATATCCAAGAGGCATTTCTTTTGAGGTAATTTCAGTGTATCTTTTACTGAAGAAGTCTTAGTTGCTCCACATATAACACTATATAATGTTCAGTCTACTAATTATTCTCTGCCTGATGAGAATTTTTTTTAAATGTGCTCAGGATCATCTCCCAGACTCTTGTTTTCCTGTTCAACTTACTGTGCTGCTGACTACGCTCAGCGCATCTTCAAAGTAGTCCCACACCTCCTGCAGTACACAGGCATCCAAGTCTGTTAATCCAGTCGGCAAAGAAAGATTAATCAAGCTATGTAAGCATTTGCTGAGAATTGAAACAGAGCAAAAGAGGAAACATTAAATACCATAGGCACAAACAGCTACTTTTTAGTATCGGCAGCACACTAACTTATGTCTCTATGATTGTCAGAGAGACATGTCCACCTTGGTGCTTACTACACTTGCATTATTACAGCAGAAACATAAATTTTCCTAGTATCAGATCTCATTCATACAAACGATGCAAAAAGAGAGCCAAGAGCAGCAAGTACTTCATTATTTTCATTGCTGGGCTCTAAAGTAACACAGAAGGAAAGACATAGTATTTTCTAGGGTGCTACACATGACAGCAAGGAAAAAGTACCTTTTCTAACTTCACCAACAAGAACTAAGTATTCAGCATCCTCAGAAAAATCAGTAACAAATCCATGGTTTCTGAAAACAGGTCTTTCAGTGTGAAGTAAGAAAGGCAGTATTAACCATTGCCTTTGCCCAGTGGTTACTGCAAGGAACTCAGAAAGGAGGAAAAATATCCTTTATGGGATACAAGTGAGAGAGAAGGACACACACCAGGCTGTTTTTCAGATTCCATAAAGTAAAGCTATTAGAGAGCCAGTTACCCAGCAAAATAAATCACGTATGTACTATGGCATCATATCACTAACTTACAACTCATGGCTTTCTTCTCAGCCCTTAATTTCTCTTCACTTCATTGTCTTTGAAATACCTAGTTCACTACTGCAGGTTAACATTTGAAATTAACACCTTCCTCACAAGAAACAGCCAGAGACCTCTCCTGGTTCTAGTTTCCATTTTCCTTCCTCAATAGATTAATTTATTGGAAATACAACTGTTTCAGAAAATATGCCAAGTAAACAAATTGCAGTTAACCCATCTATTAGACAGTCATACTTGAGACATACATTGGTTGGCCAGCAAGAAGTGGAACCTTGCACATAAGCTAAAATCCACTTTTTTCAAATTGCAGGCTTTATTCCCTGTCAGCATTTCAAGTCACAGGCTCATAGCAAAGCTATGTGATAACACTAACCTAAATTTCACAGCATCAATGACAGTCTGCTTTCTGTGAAGGTTTAGTGCACTCTTGAGAGCTTTCTTACACAGTACAGGATACCGAGCTGGAGATTCCATTGCTAATGCTTAAAAGCAAAAGAAAATAGAGAAGAAGAAAGAAATGACTGGAGCCAGACTTTAATCTCATTGGTCACTAAAATAAACTACAGCATGTTGCCAGATCCCTTGTGATAAACAAATGAAAAGAGATTTGCTTAATGCCTGGGCTGGTCACAAGCTAGTGCTTCTCTACTACTTTCTTACTGTGCACATCACCAATGAGGACTACAAGGCAGAAGCACAGATTTCATAATTAACAAGTACTCTCACTGCTGTTTACTTCTGGTGCAGTAAGCCAAAAATATTGGGGGGGGGGGGGGTGTCTCTAAAGTAAAGAGTATTGTTTTGTTTGTCTCCTCAAACATGAAAATCTGGATGGAAAAATTAGGCAGTGGTGGGATGTCAGTATGGTATTTCCAAGCCCAGGCGTGTACTCCCGCAAGACAAGGGAGATAAGTAGGTGTTTATGCAATCCTACACAATCCTCTCCAAAGATTTGCCACAGTAGTTCTAAATTTTACACATCTTCCTTGGATCCTACTCTAGATTCTCAAGGAGGCATGACTAGAACTTTGTGATGAAAGTATGGTACAGTATAGAGAAGTGCTATTTACAAATTAACTACACTAACTTTAAGTTGAAACTGCTTATCTATCCAAAGTCCATATCCTAAAACTTCTGTATTGGGGCATGAATCAACTAGGGTCATTCTCTGGCCTTTGCCAGTTTGGAGCTTGTAGAAGTTTATCTGAATAATCTTGTCCAGACTTGTAACCTATACAAATGTCTCAGGGTCTAGAAAAGGAAGGATGTCGCAAATTTCTGGTTCATCATCCACGTAATACGGTATTTCAAAATACAGATCTCCTAATGTTGCTGAGATCCTACGTATCTTTGCTTCAGGACACAACATATATTGTTAGACCCATTTTCTGCATGCTGCACAACACGTGATAATCCTGGTCACCCCAAATGAACAGGAAAGAGCAACGAAAGCCATTTTTCATGACTTGAAGAACTATGAAAGTACAAATGCAGTCCTTACATGCAATGATTTCTAGCGTCTTGACCTCTATTTGTGGTTGCTCCCATACTGACTCCATAAGGTTATGGAGTGTTGGATCATTCAGTTTGGATCTTGCTTCAAATTCATAAAGCAGCAACAATGTGTCTGTTGGGTCTTTAGCAAAATCTCCTACAGAAGAGACAGAATTGCCTGTATGTAATGATTCATTTTCTTAAAGCCACGTGGTGTACCATAAGGTATAAATTTTCTTTCCAACAGGCAGAAAAACCATTAAGGTACTCAGATTTAACAGTAGAGCAAGTGGAATTCTGAAGCAGTCTTGGACAGAAACCTCAGATGTCCAAAGCACAACCCCACCAACCACCATGCCTCCCTGCCCCCCCCTGCAAAAAAAATCTGGATTGTCTGTAATTGGCTAAATTCATGCAACCTTCCTAGGCAAGGTAATAGCTACTAGGGAAGCTATTTTCATAGACAGGTAAAAGAGATAACAGAGGGCCACCAGCTCAGAAAGGTCAGCTTATGAAATAAGTTATCATCAGCTCCAAATTTTTCTATAGGACTTGTCCCCTTTCTGGTAGAAAAGCCCTCAGGAAATCCTTAAACACAGAAGAAGGGTGGGAGAACAGTAGAACTGATAGGAAGGTGTAAACCAGATACAAATGCCAAACAATCCTTTACTGAACTATCACAAAGACCTTTGTTTTTACATCTAAAAGACATTCTCAGCTTCCTCCAGGGCAACAGACTTGTCCACACATTGGCCAAGGTCTAGTGAAGAAGTGAAGGAAGCACCAGGCTACCGTTCCACAAACCTCTGCAGGAGAAGCTCCAATATGTCCCTGTTCTGAGATAATCAACCCCTTGGGATTCTAAGGATGGAAAATTAAAAGGGAAGGAGTCTTCCTGAATTATCTTGCCTTCAGTGCAAAAGGGCAAAGAGAATCTCAAATCCAGGCCATATAATGAACCTTTCATTCTGAAATTTTAAGGGGAAAAAAACCAGCAAGTAAATTTCCTGACAAAAGTGAAATAATAATGCATCTTACAATGGAAACTCCACAGTGTTCCAAACCTATAACTGAAAAGAAACCAGACCACAGGCCAGACAAGGACTGCATAATCGAATTTTTCTGCCAATATACTACCAAAAAAGTGAAGCACGCATCCTCTAGGCTAACAGTCACTCCGCATCTCAGCTGTCAGCTGAAAGCATGCCAGACTCCAGTAATATCCAGTCTAAATTGACATGGAACAGAGGAATGTCAGGGAACAGAGGATGGGTTTTGGCACTTCAAAGTATGGTAGCAGGACTTTCTGTATTCTGAAATGCTTTATATAGGAAGAGGCTAGCAAAACTATTAAAACAGTGCAAGAGCGACTCCACTCTAGAGCAAAAAGCTTGGAGCTTCTTAAGGTTTATGACAGAACAGTCAATGCAACTTCACTTTGAAAGATTGTTCCATACTTCACAGCACCTATACAATAAAAAGCCTGCAATGACATACAAAAAACAGTACTTGGCTTTGCCAATTCTTTTATCATATTGCCATATATCTGCTTCAACACTCTTCAGCTGAGACAGCAATTCCACGTGCCCTATATTTTTAATGAATACAGTGACTATGTCTAACAGTTACATGTGCTGAACAGACACACTTTGTAGCTTACCTGTTAATTTCAGAACTTTCCATATCTCCTTGCATGCCTGGAGATGTTGAAGGGCCTGAGTCAAAAGTTCCGTCTATTTTACAAAATTTAAGAAGTTATTTTTGTCATAGTTTTAAAAGGGAAGGGATATGTCACAACTAACAGGGTCTTTATATCTAACTATAAAATAAATTAAGAATAAAAATAAGATGTAATTAGTACATCATCTACACCAGTTACTGTTTTTTGGGTTGTTTTTTTTTTTCTCTCTTTTTTAAAGACCTCCACATCTCAAAGCCTCTTCATACTGAACGTTCCATTGGTCCAGAAAGAACCATATGGGTTCCTATGGGACATCATTTATTTTAGCTCCCAAGCATAAAATAGTGCTATTGAGACTGACAAACCACTAAATTCCACAACACAAATTGCTGTGCATTGCTCTCCACAAAAGTAAGTTTCTACAACAATCACTGTACAGCAGACTTCCGTACTTCCTTCATAACCACTGTACATCTTCCTTAATCTTCTTACCACAGTAAGTACAACACCCCCCAAAAAAGGATGTATCCATAAAAAACAAAAAAAATTGCGAGCTTTATCACAACCATACTGGTAACTACTTTCAGCAATGGCATAACCCTAAAGATGCAGTATTATCTGCCTGACCAACCAATGTTTAGCAGCAGACTCCTTACATAATATATAAGGTAGACCAAAATTCCTCTAAGAGAAGGTACTGCCATGACCCCTTGCTCATACAAATCTGTTCAAATCCACTGAAGTTAACAGAACTAATTTACAGAAAACCAACATTTACAATTGTCTGGAAAGCACTAGGTGCATTGATTCTAATTAACTATGAAAGGTTCCCACGCTTACATTCTCAATATCCTGTTCTGAGTGAAACAACTAAGACTTCAAAATAATTTAAAAAAAGCTACATTGATACATACAGAATCAGTTAACAGAGCAATGCCCTACCTGTTCAGAAGGTGTTACTTCTTGTCTCCCCATTTCCAGATCAACTGCAGCTGCCATTAACAGGCACGTCTTCTGAGCAATTAGAACAGCTTTGTCAGAAGGACAAAACTGGGACAACTGACACCAAAAATAGGAAAAGGTAATGAGAATTCTGCCCATATAAAGCAATTTGCTCGTGAACAGATGATTGCTGAGTCTCCTCTATGACACTTCTAGTAATCAGTCATGAATAGTATATATTCATATTGCAATTGTACTTGTACAATTACACAAGAAGATTATTTAAATATAAAGTGTAAAGCAGTGTTGAAGTCCCCTCTCTACAAACACATACAAAACTGACAGTGTTGGTAGAAGTTCAGTATGGAGATTAGGATTCGAGTACTTAACATGTTTGTATTAACGATACAGCTTCCAAACATCAGAATCCATTCATTTTAGAAAGTTCTCATTGAAGTCTAAGTTTCTTATGACATTTTTAAGCAACAGAATGTAAAGTATGACAATAATGCTTACATTTTGTATTACAAGTCAATCTCCTTCTGACAAAAGTGCTCTGCCTTCAGAGCATACAAGCATGTCTCCAAGGAGATACCCAATACATGGATGTAACTTCTAATAGAACTAGACAGATGACAATATTCCTCAGAGATACTATTAGCAAGAGTACATACCTTGAAAGACAGTAGAAAAAAATCCCTCATCTTTTCAGGGCAGCCCCTGAACTGTACAGCTAAGTTCCAAGCTAACAAAGACATAGAAAATGGAGACTAGAATAAAAATCTTCAGCGTTATGCATATGCCTATCTAATCTCTAGTAATAGGCCGTTCACATTCTACAATTCAATTTCTTAATGAAAAGATCACCAACAGCTCATTTAGCAACAGCAATAAATACTGTTATTAGTGATTTGTTAAAATAGCTTATTCATGCTTTCAAATTTTGTCTTAATAATTTCATCATAACCAAGTATCCATTCTACTATATACCCTACCCACAAGAGCATGAATTGGAAGAAGCATTTTCTTACATTAGTAAAAAAACCCTACTATCTGAATAAAAGTGTTGAACAATATTCCCAAAACAAATTAAAAAAAAAAAAAAAGGAAAAAACCCCACATTTTGAAAAATTCTCCATTTTACCCCAGCAGCATCAAGTACATGGCAATTAAACACACAATTCTGATTAGTCAATGGATGAGCCATCTAAAGACAATCAAATGATTTATGTATCAGAATCTGACCCGATTAAATGTTTAGATTCTACAGTGACTTTGCAGATTCTAACTTCCATGTTAATTTATTCCCTAGGGCATGTTTTTGTAGTCTCTGAATTGTTTATTCTGTGAGTGAGAATGCTGCCTTGGAAAGGTCATGGTCACCACAGATTCCACTCACACTCGTGTTACTATATTTGACCTCTGCTGCTTCTCTCCCTCCTTTGCTGCTCTTTATTGGAGCATGTCTACATTGTGAGGATGTGTGCAAAAACTCATCATGGCAGATGTCTTCTGTTATTGATTCCAACTATTTTCTCTCCTGTATGCTCTGGCAGAAGCAAGAATCTGAAAAATTGCTTCAACCCATTACCCTACGCTTATATTTTTATTTATAGACAGCAAATGCAGTGACTCCTTTACCAAAACAGCATAACAAGACTACTAAATGAGGATCCAGAGACGCACTATGGATAGTGCTTAGGACAGCTCCATGGGAGCTGCATTTCCCACTAGGAAATACTTTATCTATGATAATGTTTGCTGTTTAGATTTCATATACTGTAGTTCAAGGCAAACTCCAGCACTGCTGATTTGAGGGACTAATGAAGACAGTCTATCTGGGTGGCAGAAGTAAGCTCATACTGCACCAATCACACCAGTACACTCATCTGAACTTCCCAATTCTTATTTTGCCTACATGAGAATACGCATACTCAGAATCAGCAGTAAGGTTTTTTAATTGCTCTTAGCAGCATTTTTTTTCAGACATTGAAGAAAACCATTTAAATTTTACTTCTATAACAGAGTCTTGGTAGTGAAGGGCTAACTAAGAGAAAAATGGTGAACTCTGAAGAGTTGTATCATGGGCACATATAACAATTCCTGTGGTGAAGGGAATAATGTATCAGCTATCCCATCAGTCAAACAGACCTTGTGTGAGTACATGTCTTGATAACTGACTTAAAACATGAGCCATATCAGATAGTTTCAGAAGCCAGAAAGTGCAGGAGAACTTTAAGACTAGTTAAGGTAGCAACTGCCAAAGGTGACAAGTTTTATAAATCTACTACATCTTTAAACACTTCTTTCTTCCTTAAGGTCTGGCTAAGTGGAGGTGGAGGGGATTCAGTTTAGATTTTGAGAGTGCAACCTACCAACTTTTCTAAACCAGTGAGCTTCAAGGATCCTCATGTCCCCTGTAAATTTCCCTTCTGTGAAAGATTCAGCAAGCCTCTTGTGAGCTGCAGAAAATGTGTTGTTCAATATGTAAGTAACACTTTCTGAGCAGAATAAAAACACTTCCAAGTCTACTAACTACACCACAAAACAGAGGTTTCCAAAACTCCCATATAATTCCTGATGAAGAGTTATTCTCACAACCTAAATCTAATATGCTTGACCAGAGCAGCTTATAAAAAAAACATCAAAAGGCACCTCAAACAGCATTTTAGATAAGATATATAAGGCTGCCAACAAGTACTGCCTCTTCAAAGTTTACTGACACTGAAGTCTAATGCAGAGGAGTTTTACCTAATTTCACAAAAAGTTGAGGGTTTTTAAATTTAACAACAGGTTTGAGGTCTTTCTTCAAGGAAACTTTAATTAATTTAATTCTAGTCTTCATTCTCTTCTCTTAGTTGCAGTAAGAATGGCTAATGTAGAAGAAGTTCTACAATCATTAACTTTCTTGTCCAAGATAGGAAGAGAGGGTTAAAAAAAGATTTAGTGAAAGTAAGTATTTCTGCTGATGGAGAAAAAGTCCTCTGTAAAACTCCTGTATCTTTTCCAATGCAAACAAGACAATTCTTTTTTGAAGGACAGCGCACCTTAAAAGTGGGAACCAATTTTGACAAGCCTTTCCCATCTTTCAGCAATTTGCTATTACTCTTTGCAGTTTTCTAAGCCTTCCAGGGCAAAAAAAATAGCATTAACTTAATTTAAAAAATGCTCCCTTTTAAACAGCTAGAACAGCAAAGACTACCATTGGCATTTAATTAATGCCAGTAGAAAGTTATGCTGTTAATTCAGTTTACAAAACCAAACTTCTTCCTTTTGTGGTAGCCCTGCTACTAAAGATACTAACTTGGTTCCTGCCAATGCAGTCAGAGTAGAAGACTGTTACTCAAGGCCACCCAGGCTGTGGCTTATACCCAAATATCTGTTGTTTGCACGCATGGCCTTATGAAGGATTAAAGTGAAAATGCCTACAAGAAACTGACCCTTTGTCTGAGAGAAGTTCCCAAGTATAGGCTTTACTAGAAACAGTTTTTCCAACACTAGCCTGCAAGCTTTCCATAGCAAAACCCTGTAGCACTGAGATCCAACTTCACAAAACGGTTGAATCGCCAGTTTTAATTTTCACCAATTTCAGTGGGAAGCTGGGAACCTAGACTGAAATAAGAAGTCTAAACATTTGGTTGGTATGGACCTAATCATATAATAAAATGTTTACAGATGGAAGAACTACAGAAAAGGTAAATAAAACAAAAGCATACCCAAGGTCAAGTAAGTCAGCATTGAGTTTATATCTTCATCTCTAGAATGGAGGAAAAACTAAGTTTTAGAAAACGTTTGATTAACTTTCTTACAACAGAATACATGATTTATGTTGGAATACAACATCTCCGTAATTATGGATATAATCATTCTTCCCCTGACAAACATCTCAGGCATTAGAAACTTCTAGCATTTGAAGATGCAGAAGGAGTACTGAAGGCCTGCAAAAAGTTTTACTGATCTGCAGCAGTGCAGGTCGTAGAAGTGTAGCGCGATTTTCTCAGTTGTTGCGGCTGCAGGCTAAGCTTCAAACCCTACTGACGCTACACTGTTTTCTTGACAGTCAAAATCCAGCAGTACAGTTCTCCAACTTCTAAGCCAACACACCATTTGCTAATGCCACATTTGCTTAAGCCACTACCAAGTGGCTAGTGTTCAGCAAGGGAGGTCCCACTCTGAAGTTCTCTCAGAACTTCTGAAAGATATCACATCCTAGTGTCAAAGTTAAAGAGGTTGCTTAGCTCACATTCCCCATCAAAAATACCTGACAGTCTTACACATTAATAAAAGAGGAAGGCAAAGAGCAAACATTTAAAGGAAAGGTTATATAAGTAGAAAAGATGTTCCTATGTGATGTCATTAGGTCAAGCTGAGAAGTCATCTGGGTGGACTTTTTACTAGCATAAAAACTAATCTCTTGATTACTCTGCAAGAAAATAAGCCCAGCAAAAAAATATTACACCATTTGTACAACATATCCACCACAAGAAAATAGTTTTGCAAATGGACTCACCTTTTCTCTTCATTTTCTGCCATGACCTTTGACAACGTAAGACGAACCAAACATCTAAATATGAGAAAAACAAGCAATGAAGAAACAAGACTTCTTTTCCAACAGTGTACTTTGTCCTAATTTTCCAAAAAGGATCCCACTTTTCTTCCTTACGCTATCAGTCCGTGGAACTCATAGAAGAATTCAAAGTGTCAAACCAAGAATAAGATTATACTATTTCCCACCCTATTTCCTTATTTTGTATATCACTTTCTTAAATCACGTAATAGTAAGTAAATAAGTGTACTTTAACAGAGGCTTTAAGCAAATATTGGAACAAATACATTTGTCTCACAATATTTGTTTTTATAAACATGATGGAATATTTCAGTAAGAAGATATCGCTTCATCAGAGGATACAAATGAACTGGTATTTTCACCAAGTATATTGTTGTAATCTCATTAGAGTCACTGTTCATCATCTGTTCAAATCACAACGTAATCATAAAATTCAGAGCAACTAATACTATTTGTGTGGGAGAGACTTGGAACATCTGTAGATATTAAGAGTTCAGGCTTGAGGTACATCCGCAGCACCAAAAAGACTGCTAACTAATCTTTCATCTACTCTGTTTTCCACCTTCCTCAATATATATAATATTCAATATATATGTATATAATATTCAAAAAGAATAAATTCTTTCTGAAAAAGAAACCAGTAAAATTTCTCTTTCCTTGTAAATATATTGAATTCTCACTTTAAAGCTGCAAATAATTGTCGGCAGTCCTGTAAATGTTCAGACAAATACTCCAAAGCTTTGATAGCCACAACTTGTTGTTCATTCTGAAAAGAAATTAAAACATTTTGTATAAATAGCACTACCTCAGTTACCGCCAAAAAAAAAAAACCCAAGCAACAGCATATTCCAAAAGTCCGTGCCATCTACTAGCAGAAAAAAGAACAAAGGACTCTGCACAGAAGAACCTCAGAGTCAAGAGAAAACCATAAGGAGAGACCATATAATTCCACACACAAAGAGCCTATGGCAAGAACAGGATCAGTACAAGTTGGCAAGGCTTTCATGCCTTACACTGCTATGAACAAAGCCCTAAAAGGCAACAAAAAGCCTCTTCTAATTATGCCAATGTAATCAGCTAGTTCAGACATCACTCAAGTCACCAACCAAGAGGCAAATAGGAGGGACAAGTGAATTTTCAGTCTTTCATCGTTGACTTATGTGTATTTTGTACACAGCATGTCAAAGATCCCCCTAGCACGTCAAAGATCAAATCCCAGAGCAGAAAAAGATGTAACATTTTGCTAAAGAGAATTTTACAGAAATACACCATGTCATTTCCAGATACCAACATTATAACTCAGAATCCTTTATTTTCCTGAAGAAATATTAAAAAATACAATTTCTTTATATGTGAAATCAATTTCTACTTTGCATTACACAACACATTTGAGTGAGGCCTTGGTCATAGAAGCATGAAATACTCAGAAATGCATGAAATACACAGAAATATTAAGAGTAGGCCAGGTTACAAAGGTTACAGCTGTCCTACTTATATCAATAAAGCAAAGTAAAGACAACTTTATCTACTCTACCTCGAAAGCAATCTGGGCAGCTAAACTCAGGAGGTTAGTGCCTGTATTTTCATCCACTCTCAGCTTGTTTTCATGTTGAGATGGCTTTTCTGCTAGCTTCCCCATTTCAATAACTGCTTCCACAGCTGAAATATACATAGGGAAATTTTATTTTTTTTTAATAGAAGCAATTAGAAGGTGGAAAGTTCTACTGTTTTAATGAGGCTTTAGAAACAACTTAGGAAAGGCTATAATTTTTTTTAATATGAAAAACCAAGACAAGAAAACCTGACCATACCAGCACTTCCCCACAATTATGCATTTCTTCCTAGAGAGGTGCCAAAAGGCTTTCCAAGCTACTAATCTAAGGAAACAAAGATGCCATACAAATGAAACTCTATCTCACATCCTTAATTTTGTTCTGCTAAATAATTGTTTATCACCAAAGACAGAAGACTTTCTCTAATACATTGTCTGGGCGTGATTCCAACCTCCCACGTCTTGGCTTATGCTAAGGGTGCTGCTGCTTTTATGTTCACACTGTGCTGTGATTCCCACTCTATATTATGTGAGCAAATTATGCTGTCATTAAAAAGATGTATAGAGAACAATTAATTGGCACAGAACTCATCAGAAAATAAGTTCTGCATGTTACTCTGTATTCTAAGTAAGTATAGACTATATTTCTCAATTTTCATTACTTGAGCTAAGATTCTCGTTAAAATATGAAATGGAAGAACTCATTATAAAGAAGAAAGTCTATAGAGATATGTCATTCTGTAAGTCATCTCAGTAATTCATGTATTTTCTCGTAACTTCAGGCTCTACTTGTCCAGAGAAATTAAGAGAAGCAGTAATGGTTCAGTTAAGGTTCATTTAGCTCAGTGTCCTTTTCTTATATTGTATATGCATACAAAAGAATATTAGAAACAGTAAGTATACAATGATTCTCACCCTGGGATGGTACTATAGCTTCTGCCTATGGGAAGATTAGAGACTTCCTAGCCAGAGGCTCCATCCAGACAATATCAGATATGGCTGATAGATAAGACTTCACATCTTACATACTGTGTGCAAAAAGCATCCCACTCTGACAGTTTAAATCTGACAGTTTCAATGACTTTATAGACCCTTCTTCTAGCTTCCCTCAATTGTGCCTTTGTCAAGATGAACAGTCCAAACCTCCTTAGTATCTTCTAACATATTTGGCACTTATGCTCCTTGTAGCGGACCCTTTATTGCTCAAGTTCTACCTTTATCAGTATCTTTCTCCATCACTGCAATCTTGTAGACAATGAATTTAGTAAAGATGCCATTTGGATCACACCTCTCTGCTTCTTTAATTGCCTCTTTAGCCTATTCACAGAAGAGATTAAAGGAAATCAGTAAATGACATCTTAAAATCAGTAATATAATTTGCAATAGAAGACAGCTAAAAAGATACACAAAATGTTAATGGTTATATTGTTGATATTTGTATAATTACTCAAGAAGTTTGGTTGCCAACAACATCTTCCCTGGAAAGCAAGGCAAAGTGACAAGAGCAGAAGATAGCACCAAAGGCTGACAATGACCAGACTGAGGAAAAAGCTAGTTCCTCTA
The DNA here is from genome assembly GCF_034638445.1 of Ciconia boyciana. Taxonomy (NCBI): domain Eukaryota; kingdom Metazoa; phylum Chordata; class Aves; order Ciconiiformes; family Ciconiidae; genus Ciconia; species Ciconia boyciana. The sequence continues at coordinate 11,300,732 of NC_132945.1, forward strand.
AATTAGAGCTGCAGAATCAGAAAGCAAGAAACGCCCTGAGAGTGCTGAAAAATTAAACTCCCTTCTGTCACTTTGAACTGTGAAGTTTAACACCCCCAAACCAGAAGGACTAGATAGGTAAAGCAGGTGAACTTCTCTGCAGAGGTGAGGGCTAACACACTGTTGTGGGAAGTTCTAGTAAGACACATCAAACGTTTTTCCTGCCAGGGCTCATCTGTCTTGAAGAAAGGAGAACCTCTAATCTGAGAAGAAACCTGATATACTGAGGCATGGTCACACAGCTTGTGGACTGTTTCCCCCATTAGAATGATAGGTGATACAAGAGGCCCCCATAGCAGCTAAGATGATGAACATCATCTCTCTGCTGGATGATGCCATAGCAGCTAAGGTGATGAACAACATCCCTCTGCCAGATGATGCAAGATAGGCAAAGACAGTTCCCTCTCTCAAAGCAAAAGAGGTACAGTAACAAAGATATAAATTAAGTCCCAATGACATAGCTACAAAAATAAAAACAATGCAAATAAATAAATAAATGTGTATACTTATATATTACATATACACCTTGTCAACTTGTTTCAGATGAAGATAGCAAGAAGCCATGTTCCTCTGCAGCTTAGCCAAGTTCTGATCTATCTGCCCAGGTGTGTAGAAGCTGACAGAATATTTGTACCAGTGAAGAGCTTCAGAATAGCTTTTTGCCTAGGAAATTTAAAAAAAAAAAAAAAACAAAAACAAAAAACAAAAACACCACAGACCCTTATTTGGGTGATTAAACTGCCCATGTTTTCCCAAATTAAAAAAAAAAAAAAGGTTACAGGAAATGAAAGATTTAGATAATCAAGTATATTCTAGTGCAACCTTTCCCCCAGATGAGTGATCATTGGTCCCACAACACAGGTAATACACATTAGGAGAACTGACGCTTCACCTGTTCCTACTCTTCCCTTACTCTTATGGCCATTATCAAAGACAGGACACTGGACTAGATGGGTGGACTAGATGGACTAGATTTGTCCGACCCAGAAAGGACATTCTTATGACTAAATACAAAACAGAAATATGTCAAAAAACCTCACTCTTCATGATACAAAGCAACTGAAACTAAGAGAAAAAGACAAAAGTGTTTTATCCCATACTATGCTGAAGACAGTACTCCCAACTATAGTTCCAATTTGGACAGAGAATTCATTTTAAAATGAGGAGGAAGGAAGCTGTGTCATTAGCAAAATTCCTTCTTGACTACACAGATGAGAGGTAATAAAATGGCACGTGTTTTTTTTTATATATTCAAGAAACGAGCATATGACAAATACAAGAATAGAACATGAGCTCATCTTCTCCAAATACTGAAAGAATAAGAAGCTATCTGGTTTTGAATAATAGTACTTATATATACACTCACAATGTGTATTGCGAGTACAAATGTGTATGAACTAAGATACAATGTAGGCATTCAAAGCTACTTTATATAGGCTAAAAAGAAAACCAGTGTAGAAATGGTAACACTTCATGCTCCTTAAAGCAACAACTGACTGTCAGAGGGTAGGAACTGTAAAACAAACAGCTCAATGTAAAGAATATTTTAATTTTTTTGTACCCTTCCCAGGACAGAACCAGAATGATGGGCTGCACAGGTTCCTCAGCTGATCAATTCTGGCCATAACTGTTCCCATGTACAAACCTTGAGATGAGGCTACCTGAAACTTCATGGAATGGAAAAGAGTACCCAACTGGACGAAAATAAAACTAGTCCCAACTGGAACAGGGATCTTAGTAACAGCTTGCACTCTAACCAAAAAGAGACATACCAAAGAGGTCAGAAAAAGCAGATCTTCATTTTCACTGATACAAATAACAACACTACTGTTTGGTCCCAAACCTCATAATGTTTGGCAGCTCTGTCCCACAAGATGATGTGCAGCTGGTTCAAGGCTTCAGGCAACAGCTGTTTCCCAGTATAATGACCTGAAAAGATACTGCAAATCATCACTTTATAAGAACTTTAAGAAGCACACTGAGAAGCACCTAGAATTATCTGAGAAAGACCGTCCCATAGCCTACAACAAAAAAACACTGACACAGCAATAGTTTCAGCCAGGACCCAGTGTTTCATATCCTGCTTCTGGAAAAAAAACAAAAAAACCAAGTAAACAAAACCCCCCAAAAACAGTGGGTAAGAGAATAAATAATTTCATGCTTGAACAATGTAAATGTGGTTCTTGCACCTAGCTTGATGCTATGTAAAATACGGTTTGATTTCCAGCAGATCTGACAGTCAAAAAATACTACAGTGCTACAGGTGCAACAGACCTGAAAAAGAAACTGTTATTCAGCTCCTCAAACAAGGATATGCAACCTGTTTTAATACTAACAAACAAAAACACATTGGGCTGGATGGACAGAGTATTAGCATTACACAGAACTTCTGATAAATGCTTCTAATCCCACATTTATCAGTCACACACAGTCTACACTAACAAAAAGGAACTGTTCTAGCAAGTGAATTTAACCCTGAGCTTTATCATGAGTGTCATTCATTATGGAAGTTGAGAGTTATCATGCAAAATAAACATAAGGAAAAACAGACACAAATAGAAAGAAAGATGAGAATAAACAAAAAAGGGAAAATCAGAATTCAAGACTTTAGCCGACTAAACCAGCTTTCAGTAAACAGCAGCAAAAGATGGATACAGACCTATAATAATTTCTTCAACCTTTTGCTTAGCAAGCAGCTCTCTCTCATTCTGCAACAGGAACTCGATGTGGAGCAGGGTAATTTTTCCAAGGTCAGGTGAAGATTCAAACCGTTCAGGAATGGATTTCAGAAAATCAAAACCAACTGATTCCCTATTCACAAAGATGCATTTTTAAGAGGCTGCACAAGAAGAGCTGTTAATTTTAATAGCAGCAGTTATTACTATGAAGTTATATTTAATAGCTGCAGTTCATCTATTCCGTAGTAACCTCCTATTAGCACATGCTTGTTCCACAGTACTCCTCACAATGTTTACTCCTCACAATGAAAGAGTAAGAATTCACTGCAAGATAGAAGCATATACATAGGTAATCTTGATGGAGCATTCAACAGTGTGAAATTTCAATTTATTGTGCAGTGACTTGTTCATCCTTATACTGTTTTTCACAAGAATTATTCTAGGACTCTCTTTCATTCTGAGGGTTAGTTAGTTAATGTGGAAGAAAGAATTCAGTCAGATAATTCCAGACTCATATATATATTATTCCAGATATATTATTCCAGATATATACTAAAAAGTTCTGTTTCATATCTTTATCAGTGATCTGGACAAGGGGATCGAGTGCACCCTCAGTAAGTTTGCAGACAACACCAAGCTGGGCAGGAGTGTTGATCTGCTTGAGGGTAGGAAGGCTCTGCAGAGGGACCTGGACAGGCTGGATCGATGGGCTGGGGCCAATTGTATGAGGTTCAACAAGGCTCAGTGCCGGGTCCTGCACTTGGGCCACAACAACCCCATGCAATGCTACAGGCTTGGGGAAGAGTGGCTGGAAAGCTGCCTGGCAGAAAAGGACCTGGGGGTGATGGTCAACAGCTGGCTGAATATGAGCCAGCAGTGTGCTCAGGTGGCCAAGAAAGCCAATAGCATCCTGGCTTGTATCAGAAATAGCGAGGCCAGCAGGACTAGGGAAGTGATCGTGCCCCTGTACTCAGCACTGGTGAGGCTGCACCCCAAATACTGTGTTCGGTTTTGGGCCCCTCACTACAAGAGAGACGTTGAGGTGCTGGAGTGTGTCCAAAGAAGGGCAATGAAGCTGGTGAAGGGTCTAGAGCACAAGTCTTATGAGAAGCGGCTGAGGGAACTGAGGCTGTTTAGCCTGGGGAAAAGGAGACTCAGGGAAGACCTTATCACTCTCTACAACTACCTGAAAGGAGGTTGTAGCAAGGTGGTTGTCGGTCTCTTCTCCCAAGTAACAAGTAATAGGACAAGAGGAAATGGCCTCAAGTTGCGCCAGGGGAGGTTCAGATTGGATATTAGGAAAAATTTCTTCACTGAAAGGGTTGTCAAGCATTGGAACAGGCTGCCCAGGGAAGTGATTGAGTCACCATCCGTGGAGGTATTTAAAAGACATGTAGATGTGGTGCTTAGGGACATGGTTTAGTGGTGGACTTCGCAGTGCTAGGTTAACAGTTGGACTTGATGATCTTAAAGGTCTTTTCCAAACTAAACAAACAAACAAAAAAAAAACCCCACAACCCAAAAACAACTAGATAGGGACAATCTTAATCATTCTGAAGTAAGGTTACAGCATTGCAAATTGCCACTCAACATTATTTCACATACTGTTCTGCTGCTGCCATGATCTGTATCACCTTGCTATAGAAAAGACAGGCTCCTTCTCAAAACTGTTTACCTACCTCTGTGAGTTTTTATTTAAAATAAAGCATCATTGTATAATGGATGTTCTTTGCTTATAAAAGAACATCTACAAAGCCAAAATATTGTGTTCACCCCACTTTAGTGATGCTTTCATACCTTCCATGCTCCAGCAGCAGTTTGGCAGTATTCAAACAAAAGTCTAAAGACAGCTCATGGTGCAGGAATTCTGCAACAGCTAGACAGAACACAAAGCAGTTGAGATTGTTTAATCACCTTAGACACTTAACCACTCAATTTACCATTTACCTCTTACAGCTTCTTTGAAAAAAACAAACAAAAAAAACCCAAAAACCCCCAATATAATAATTCTAAAACAAAAGGAAGAATAAAACATGTCTGTTACGCTTTGCCTTTTCTTTCACTGTACAATTAATGTAGTACTACAGAAGGGTGACAGACTGATAGCCCTGGAATTCTAGCCCTCTGTCTCTTTAAACAGGAACAGCATAGGCATTAGTAGCACCAACTTTTGCCTCAAGTTGCTGTCCATCAAAATGTCTCATCCTTATCCAAAAGGAACCACTTAAGACTGAGGTCGGTGCTCAGGCTGTGTGGTAGTATCCCATTGCAATAGGAATTACTTAAGCCTAATGCCTTTAGCATCAGCTGTTGAATTGAGTGGTGCTGATAAGTAGGTATCAGTTTTAGACCACTCAGATAAAGTTTAAAAATTGCTAGACTGTGCTGGATGGTTAATAACAAGATTTATATATTTGTAGCTTGGATGAGATCAGAGAAGGAATACACAGGGACTTGACTGTAACAGTTGTTAAAGGAAGCATTTCTAAGGCACCTGTGTACAAGTGCACAATACACAATTTTAGCCAAATGTCTAAAATTTAGCAGGAACCTTCTCTCAAGAGGAAGAGAAGTTGCAGTGCATGGACACAACACTCTTTTCTGCCAGCTGTACAAGACAAGACAGACATCCACTCATTAATAAACTTGCCTGAAAAACTGACTGAAGTCTTAGTGCTACTAAATATAAGCAAAGTGTGTTTTGATAGGCAACACTATGGCTTCACAATTCAAATTGCAGAACAGAAGCCAACCATTGCAATGGTAAGTTTTGAATAACTGTCCACTTGAAAGCTGGCTGAAATTCCCCAGGAGCAATCTGAAATGGAGTTTCCATTCCTGCTAGTCTGGCAGCATTCAAACCATTCAGCTCTCTGCAAGAAATTCCTCATCTCATCGTACATTTATTTCTCAGGGCAGTCATTACGCATCTGATGCTTTCCAACTATGAAGAGTACAAAGCCTCTCTTTCTTAAGAATTCATTATTTACGGAAATAAATTCCTCCTGATACACTACCCTTTCTGTATTAAAGTCCCCCAAAAAACTTTCTTCTCCTCTCATACCAATAGAAAAATCAGTTCTCTTCAAATGACAAGTTTGAAGAAAAAGGAGAAAAGAGTTTATATGCCCTAGATAAACTAAATAAACTCTGGTAACAGAGGTTTATAACAACACACTGATCAGCACTTGATGTCTCAGCCAAATCTGCAAAATCACACAGAGAGAATAGCAATGTTTCACAAGCCTTTCTTCTATGCTGACTGCGTAAGAGACAATCCACCTTCACTCTTTTTGAGTAACTTTAGGCATATGTATAAAATAAACCATACCTTTACATTGCTATATTTTCACTGTCTTAATTCTAACAGGCTTCAGAGTCTTCCCCCTTCCCTATTTCCAGCAAGTCTGTTTAAATTCTCAATAAAATCATGCTTAACTCAAACGTACATTAGCACCTGGATAAATCCTCTGTAAACACTGACTACTATGTCTCACACTCCAAAACCAGAATGCAGACAATTACTCTGCAGACATAAGAAAGTTATACATTAAAAAAAAAAAAATCCTATAAAGTAACTGGAAAAAATATGCCCTTGATGTGTTACTAGTGATCCTGAAGTGAAAATACCTCAGAATGTACAAATCAGATAATGTTGCTCAAAATTTAGCTAATGAAGATGCCTCTAACACACAAGAAAGAAAAGAAAAAAAATAAATCCTGTCTACAACTCAGGCCATATTCTTGGATATGGAGTAGTATGACCTTACTATGAAACCTATACAGAGCTGTGATACCTGAGTTGATATCTTCATCTGATGCTCCACTTTTAAGAAGAATTTTAACTTTCAAAAAAACCCCTGCTGGATGCAAATTCTCCTGCACAATGAAAAACAATACATTACTTGGACAGCTGTTTGTAGAATACAGATCTTGTGAGAGTCCAGCACATTCATAACAGACAAATATCAGGAAATCACATACACTCTACTGTATTCTTCAGTTCCATTTTAATGACTGAAGTAATAGGTAGGCAACTGGTAATATTTTCTTCTTAAATGCAATGTGCATCTTTATTATTTGTTCTTATACTGCCAAAAGACCATGAGGACAATGAAAGCAAGAGATACATGATTCTCATTTTGCTGTGGCCCATTTCTGATACTTTTAAATAGAAGCTGAACAATACTGAATGACAGAAACGTTTCCTGCTTTTCTATGTATGAATTGGCTGGATTACTCTAAAATTAATATGAGCAGAATTCAAAGTATATTTATAATAATAATAATATGAAATTTAGGAGAGAACAACAATAGGATCAAATTGACATAATGAAGACTGAATACTACAGCTCTCACTAAAACACTGCACATTTCAGACTCTAGAATAAACATTTTCTTCTAGTTTTCCATACTCTCATACAATATCAAAACATTCATTATCAAAAATTATTATAAAAACACTTTCCGCCTCAAAAGGTTTTGCGAAAAATAAATACAATAAAAACTGCAAAGGGCTTAGATACTGTAGTAGCATGTTATTTGAATGACTAAAATACACTGCCTTTTATCCTGATCTCACGAGCACGTGCATCATCATCTGTCTGAAAGTTTTAACAGCATGCAGAAAACTTAATTTGAGCTTTCATTTAAAACAGGATTTTATACTTAAAGCTTGTTTGGTATGAAACAGATACTGGAAATTTAAAGTCAACCAAAGATTGACTCTGGTCAACCAAAGACAAATATAAATTTTTCATATTTAAGTTACTCTAACTAACCTGAAAAGATAGAAGCACAAAATTAATTCAAGTCTTTATATGGGAAACGGAATTTGTACAAGAGCAACAGATCTCACTGTAGCGACTGCTTAGAGATACATGAACTTTCTTCAGGGTAGCTGGTATGTTTATACAGCTCATTTTTCAGGTTCCAGAAGAAGTACAGTCATGTTAGTAAAGCGCAATAGCTAAATTAATTGTTTGAAATAAGACTAATGCAGCATGGCTACACAGCTTTCAAAACTGAACTCTGGTGCTTGCTCAAACATTTGTACAGATAATGAGATAGGGACTCAAAATGTAGTATGGACACATCCATTATAACCCAAAGCAAGACCAAAGGTCTGGTGCATAAAAAGCCAGCTACTATAAATCTCAGGTGGACTACACTGTAGTTTATTCTGTTTGTACAGTTTTCATTAATACATAGCAGAGAAATTTTAGTCATATCGTTATCAAAGGACTTCACTATTAATAGATATGAGGCAGCAAGACAGCTCTACATCTACATGCAAAGAAGTATTTATCTATAAAAAAGCTGGGAACATCAAAACATACTTATGAGTATGAAAACCAAAGCAAAGAAAACACACCTCTGTCTGATGTCAAGGATAACACACCAGTGATTAATGTGGTCCATATTATTATGTTAATAAATGCTTGAGTTTCAACTATTGCCCACCATAAATACAGTTACACATTACTACCTGATTTGCCAAGCTTATAGCTTTCAGTGCCTGGTCAAGATACAGATTGCAGTCCCACTCGAAATAGGCTGTAGCTAACAATCGCAGCACTTTAGCCTGGAAAGAAAAACAAACTGGAAGTTTAAATGCCATCTGAAGAGCAGAAAAAAAAATAGCCACACGTGAACATACATATGAATATAAAAGACTTAAATTTTAAGGTCATGAAAAATAAAAGCTCTTTGAGTCAAAAGAATGCCTGCCTGGTATCAGACATATAAAGTGATTGCTCAGTTCTGAAGCGTATCCAGTCTTCAGCACTGCAATTCACACAGGACATGAATCAACTAGAGTTCAGAGGAGAACAGAAGGGTAGCAAGGAAAATCAGAGATCTGGAAAAAACAGAATGAAAAAAGAAATTGAAGGAACAGGAGGTACAAACTTCACTGAGAAAAAAAACCAACACAAACGCATACATGATTATGGCCTTCAAATTATAGAAATTATTTATATAAAGAGGAAGAGATTAAAATCTTCTCCATATCCACTGCGAGTAGTAAAAGGAGTGAATTAGAGCCTTATGAATGAGACAGACAAATACCTATCAGAAATGACACAGATGTAACTGATGATGCCTTGAAAGAAGAGGGGGAAGGGAAGAAGAGATGACCTTTCAGGGTCTATTTCAGCCTTACTTTCTACAATTTTTTTTCTGTGAAACAGTAGATTCAAATGTGATTTAAGGGCACCCACCAGTGACTGAACTCTCAGACTGATGCTCATAGCAACTGAACTTGCAACTTTGCCAAACTTCATAGCAGACAGTACTAAAGAGGAGGCCAAAGAATCACTGGTCAGGTTTGGCACAGCAGAGGCAGATGATACAGTGGAGTCAGGTTAATAAAATCCTCCTATTTGTAAACAGGAGTTTCTCTATTTCTTACCTGCATTTCTTTGCCAACCGAATATTTCATGTCCATCTTCCCAATGTCATAACTCTGGCTATTAATGATAAGTGAAAGTTAGAATTAAATGGGATAACAGAGATAAACTCAGCCAGTCTTCTGTTATGTGCAACACTCCTATCTGTTCCCACTTCTTAACCAGTTAGATACCACATAAATCACACAAACTAATCTCAGTACTCACTCTTACTAGAGAACAGAAAATTTTGTTTTCTTTCTAAATCATCACATTAAAAATTGTACTCAATCACTTTTTTCAACCTGCTGCACCACCTTCTGTAACATCTTCTATTCAAACATTTCAGTAGACTTTATCAGTTCTAACCATAGGGGATTTGAAGAAGCAAGTGTTCTCATTCTCACCTGACATATAAATACAGTCATACACAAAAGTTATACACGACCTGGTCTCAAGATCACAGCAAATCAATAGCAGAGACAGAAACAGAACCTGGGAGCCATGATTCCCCATTCTTTTTCTAAAAGTTAAATAACAGCACAAAGGACCACCCAGGAGAAAACACAGTGGTAATTCCACAAAAACAGATTTGATTGCAAATGCTGTGAATTAAGAACTGTTAGAAAGAAAAACAATAATTGGGCATTTGTTTCTTTATCTAATATATTCTCAGTACAGGGAAATCTTAACCCACTAGATGGAGCTACATCTCTTTCTCCAGATAACTGCACTTTGCAAAGGTTTATTTCCTCCTCAAATTTTGTCATCAGGACTCGGTATTTAATTTTCCACAAGAATAAAATATAAAATAATCTCCAAAGCACCAGCTGTAATTAATTCTAAGCATTTCTATAAATCCTCTTTGACAACATATGTGACCATAACTATTTTGAACTTGATATGTTGCCATTCATTTTCTTCTGACTATTTAAAAGAAAAAGAACAAGAAGAAATAAAAACAAATTTTCTGAGCTGAGGCTGTGACCTTGGCATGAGGATACTCTTCCCGATAGCCTACATTTTTTCTTCCTTAGTAGTACCACATTACTTATTTGGATCCTACCCAAACCATCTCTAACTATTCCTTTTTCACCTTTCATCAGTCAATGATTTGCTCTCAATGAAGCACCTCCTTTATGAGAAATTCAAATACTGTTTAAAACAGATCCATTTAAAACCAGTCAGAAGAATTTGTCTATTCTTTTCCAAAGTTTTCAAATCCCTTCACTATCACTTATGAACAGCACAAGAACTGGAAATAGCCTCTTCATAAAAATAATCTCTTTGGAAGAAGTGTTAGGGAGAGAATTGACAAGAACCATGGAAAGAAAACTTTCATTCTAATGACATGAAAATCAATGGAAAGCAGATATAAATGTTAGGCAACAGAGTAAGAGAGTCACTAAGTATCTGCTCAGCTAATTTGGTTCAGCTAAAATCTTATATTCTCACATTTTTAATTAAACCTCTACTTTCCCTTGCTCCCCCCTCCCCTTCACACATATTTTCTACATCTCAAAAGCAGGATTTTATTTTGTTTGCCTTTACACATTACCTGAGCCAGAAGGAGCTCTCTTCATACCTCTTCCATTCATAGGTTTCCACTCCAAAATTGTAACAGAGGATTGACAGGTAACACGCCTGCAATAAAAGACTCCTGCTTCTACAATGTTCTTGTAGAAACATCATAAGATCTACAGCACTCTAGTCTCGGGTTCTTTAAAATGCATTTTACTTTAAAGATATATCCACTGTTATCACTTCTGACCTTATACAAGGGGATATTGAACATTACTAAAATGGAATCATAATTGTGTGGGAAAGTGAAGTATCATTAACCAGGCCAGGACATGCAAAACAGCAGGATTCTTGAAACATGAGGTAGAATAGTTCCTCGAGAAATCACACTGAAAGCACTAGAACTGTGTAAAGTAAACAATAAAAATTAAAACTTGCAAGGAAAAACTGGAATATTACAACTTAATTTTTAAAAGTGACAAAAAAGTTTTACATAGTTAAGTGGACTCTACCATGGTAGGCTTCTTCTCAGCATGTCTCTTTAGGGTTAAAAAAGGATCATCCACATGACAAGTTTTAGGAGAAAACTGTTTTTGAATGCTTGGTTATTCAGAGCACTGTTGCTTTCTGCTTTATCAGTCAGCCCTGACAATGTCTGTTCATAACAACTTGTCTTTCCTTTGAAATTATTTGCACCTGTCATATGTCGTCCAAAGAAGAGACAGAAAAGTCATTTTATATGCTAGAAGGCTGCCAATATTTACATCCATTTTGCTTCTGCAGTAACTTTCTTTTCCAAGTATAAATGACGTTTCTTGCAATTGACTACAGATTTCAAATCCTCAGGCAAGAATGAGAGAGGTAGCACAACATCTTGCTTCAAATTTATTGTTTATCTCATTGCAATCCAGAGACAAAAGCACAGATTCGGTACGCATGAACAAAAAAAATGTTCACTCTCAGATATGAAACCCTTATTTTTCATAAGTTCATTTCTGAACGTTTTCTTTCCAGCACAGAAAGTTTACTGTATTGAGAGAGTTTCATGCAAAGTGTTTAGCATAACACTGTAGGCATACTGTGGCATACCCCAGTCATTTACTTGCATGCTTGGAAAAGAAGTATTTCAAAGGATAATCAAAATACTGTTTCAGTGAATGACTGTGTTCCAGGCATCAAGCGTAACACTAAATATCCCACTAACCTGGCACCTCTCTGAACAACAAGTGTTTGGAACAATTCTGGCATTTCACCCTGTAGGGCAAGAGTTCCCAGTTATGGTTCATAGACCACTGATGATTCACAAGCCACAAATCCTCTCCAGCTCATCTGTGGTACCATACGTTACCATAATGCAACAATGTCCTTGTGATACTCTGCAAGTGCTGTCTGGTACAATGGGAACCTGGAAGAGTTAAGGACTGACAGCTACCTAGTGGTCCAAAAGTTTTGAAGTCACTCAGCAATCACTAGCTCTTTCCTTTTTTCTCATTGTTTAAATACTACTCTTTAAACCAGAACTAAATTGTATCTCTCATGATCAGAAACCTTTTCCTTGTCTGCATCAGTGCTCCTGGTTTGTGAAGAGCATCCATCATGAGAAGTTTAATATTATTTAATGGAGGAGTTTAAGCAGAAAGTATGAAATTAATTTAAAATTAAATGAGGAACAGTAATGCAAAGATCCCACTGAGCATTTTCAACAATTCCCAGTGAGAAGCTCTGCTCTTATGATTCAAATCAAAGCTAAACCCCTGCAACTGACTTAGTCACTCAGATGCACTGAACAAGTCCTGCAGATCACAAAAACCAATTTAAAATTGTTTTTTTCGTATTTCTCGTATTTCCCTTTCAGAATTCACATCTACTCCTTTGAATTTTATTACCTGTACCACTGACACAGAAACAAAATGTTTCCTAAATATTGGGAAAACATTAAAGTAAGCAAATGAAAATAAATGTGGGGAAGTTTATTCTGATATAAACAGATTAGACTTTTATCTTTGCAAGCAAAGAACTAGTCTGCATATGCTAGAGTTTGTTTTCCTTGGACATTGTTCTGTGACACAAGAACTACAAAAAACACAGTTTAGTGCAATGGGAAGCCTCCATTCATAGCTCTACAGCTTCATGAAGATGAAGATAAGTACTGAGGGTAGTGATAGACTCGCATATCAAAAACTTAGTAACTCAGCTCTTCTCTTGTCCAATCTGCCACAGGACAAAAGTTCACATGGGTACAAGTGAAGAAGCGATATAAAAGATCAAGATGTAAAATGCAGCTGGTTCTGTAGAAGAGTAGATGGCATATTCAATTTAGAAATCTTTCTGCCTTGCTTGCTGATTTGTATTCTCTCATTCTTTAGAAAGAGTTTATCATTCTATTTCAAATTATAAACTATGATAAATAAGAAAAAAAATGAACTTTGAAGAAAAAACTTCCTGTTTACATGTAAAATATTTAGTAAGAAAGTCTCAAAGAAGCAAGCAACCACAGAAGAGACACACAGTTGAGAGTACTTTTCAAAATGTTATATGGCATATGTCACTCTCTAACATAAAGAGAGGAAAGCAGATTTTCAAAGCTTGGCGTAATAAAGAAGGGATGATTTCACTTACCTCTTTTGGCAATTTCATCAACATATCTTTGCAGCGCTGCATGCACATCACCGCTTTTTGAAAATCCCCTTGAGCAACTGCCTAAGAAAGCAGTAGAGCATGCCAACAAACTGTTAGTGAGCAATTTGTCTTTAAAATTCATTAAAAGACTGATTCTCTAAAATAGGACTTGGGTTTTTCACATTCAGTAAAGCTAGGTTTGGGATTAGATATCTGTCCTTACAGTGCTACAGTAATGCTGTGTATTTCTATATATTGCCAGATGATAAAAGACATCCAGAAAAACACTGCAGTCCTTAGGTAGTGTGAAAAGGCCAGATGCATGGGACAAGTTCATTCAGATGTTAAGACAATACAACAGTTCAGCAAATCTTAAACCACCTCTTCAATAATTTAAGGTCCTCTTTTGTCTCCATGATCAAATTAAAAATTTTGGCTGCTGCTTTGGCCTGTTTAGGGAAACTCCTGAGAATTTTGGAGATAGTATGCCCCTTCTAGATACTGAGGTCAGTGGTGTTATCAACAAATGCAGGCAACATTTTCTCATATTTACACTCATATGTCTGTAATACTCTATAGCATTGATAAAGTACTCAGAAACCAGTCAGGCACGACAATGCCTCACAAACTTAGAATTTCTAAATTACACATTTTGAATTATTGTAATTTGTGTTGTTGATCCCCCAGAAAACCTTTAGCACTTTTTCAGACTTCTCTCATATTGCACTAGGCTTTTTTTTTTTAATAATTATCACCATGATTCTTACCTCATTGTGTGATGCCAGAGGTTGAGACTTTAAAGAAAATATCATATGTCATGGAACTCGCTATTTCCAGATCTTGTAATTTTATACTGATTCTCCCACTGTTTAAAGCCTTTATACGTGGAAAGCAGCATGTATGAGGTCATGGAAGAGAGGGTATCCATGTATAGAAAGATCTCTGTCTGATGGCATATAATATTAATAGCTTTGATGATGTTCATGAGTTTGCAGAGTCATGAAAGTTGTAAGTCACAGAAGACTTTGCACATGCGGCTTATAGTATCTACTTGTTAGATATGAACCTTCGCTATCTGCAGCCATGATGAATACTACCTTCATGTATTTTCAGTCAGCCTAGCTGCAAATGTAGCTAGCTACATTTGCTGCACAGTATGATGAGCATTCCAAAGTGACTAGTCTTGCTGTGTGCATGTTACAGGAATGTAGTTTGGGGGACCCAGGCCCTACACCAGTCCTATCCCCCTTCTCCAGTCAAGCACAGGACACCTTTGGAAATGACACATTAATGATTCAGAAAGGCAGTTGTTTGTTTTAAACACAGCAATGCTAGACAAATCATACAGCAACGAGTCTGAACTAGAAGATATAAACACCACAGCAGAAATTACTGCGATAAATTAGGCAAATTAAAAATCATTAAATGATTGCAACACCGAATGCAAACACAAGAGCTGCTATCTTACATCTAAGTGAAGGAAATGTATCCCTCAGCAAGTCTTCAATGCCAAGCATTCATACATCTAATAACTGGGTCAGAGTTTCCCTCTATGACTAGGGAGTCACCCCTAGTCACTTATAAGGAAAACTGGGAAGAACACATACTGATTCAGCCTGATAAGAGAGTACTTTGAAGAGGTTCTTCTCCACATCAGCTTTGTGCACGTGAATATCTGCTTCACCATCGCTCCCCTTAAGTAACTTCGCATACAGTTTTTCTATACTCTGGAAAAAAAGCGTAGGTATCACCCATGGAACTTAGAAATAGGTGTGTTTATAAGAAATTAAAACTGGAAAAGAACTTACACTCATGGCAATCTCTAGAAATCGATCAGCAAGATCAGCTTTTCCAATATCTATCCATCCTTTCCCAGTTTTCATAGACATCTGAAGGAGAAAATGGTAAGTGCTTTGTGAAAATACAGTCACTTTCAAGAAAGGCAATGTTAGGTCTCATCTCATTGATGCACATACCTAACGTAGGAGAGGGGTATTTCAGTTCTTCAATTTTTGACAAGTGCCTCTCACGTCTGAATTAAGTCCTGAACGCTTAAATGCAGCATAAGGCTTATGGTGCCCTACTAGACAATATTATAAGATACTGAAATAAATGAATATGCTGCTCATATAACATTTTACCATATGACAAAGATGTGATGCTAACCACACTGTCCAGAAGTTCCTAACTGCACTGGCTCAGCAAGGTATCCCTGTGATAATACAGGTCCCCTTCAGCATGTATATTCCCCAGAACTACAGGTATGTTTCACTCCCTTTCCAAAGCAACCGTAACAGGGTTCGAAGGTGATCAACCCTCCCTTGGTGATCAACTGTACTTCATTGCTCACCCACCATTAGCCTTACCAAAATCTGTCTTCGAATGGTTCCCTCCGGAGGATCACTGCCTTCACAAAGGCACACCAGTCTGCAAGCAACAAACCGTACTGCAAGAAAACAGTGCAGACATAAGTTGTTTTTTTTCTTGAAAGTCAGGCCCTGCTATATCTGAAAGACTGCTTGCCACTTTAAATTACAAGAGAGAAAAATTTGAAAGCTTCAGGAGTCAAAGCAGTCTGAGTTTTAGCCAAGCTGCTTAAAACTGCTTTTTATGTAGTAAGAAAAAAAAAATATTCTCATCAAAATACCTATTAAACACTTTAGAGAGAGATTAAGTTTAAAACATGGTATTCAAAGACTTAATTACATTATAGGTGCTTACAGTAACATGTCTTGCAAGCTTCAAAATAGCCTTCAGCAAAATAGGGAAATGAAGTTTAATAATCTTTACATTTTCAAAGTAAAAAGCAAAAATATTTTCAGGCCTTCCTTATACATCAGGGATGGAAAAGACACCACTTAATGTATTTAAAATAGCCTCTCCCTGGCCCTTCAGCTGTGATATAAGATCTGAGAACATTACATTCTACAATTACTACTTATTTTGTGTAAACTTACCCTTTTCCCTTTACCTGATATAATTTATGTGATGCAGATTATACATAATTTTGACTATAATCCCTCAAGACAAAAA
This sequence comes from Ciconia boyciana, assembly GCF_034638445.1. NCBI lineage: Eukaryota > Metazoa > Chordata > Aves > Ciconiiformes > Ciconiidae > Ciconia > Ciconia boyciana. Next base: position 11,317,011 of record NC_132945.1, read on the forward strand.
TGTAGGCCAGATATTGCAATCCTGCAGAACCACATAAAGAAAAGGTTGAGGGAAAAGACCAAAAGCTCACTTCTGCTTTCCCCCAGCCCAGCTTCTAGCTCCAAGCAAACCCACCAGCCATGTAGCTGGCTAAAGCAGGGAAGTAAAAAGAGGACTTGGAGTTTTTCTGTATGTAAACATTGATGAGATTGTTTCTTTAATGTAACTTCATATAAACTGACCAACAGTCTAAAATTTACATCTATGTTATTTCCACACATTTTTAGATTAAAACCATAGCATTAGAAGGCAAATTACAGCTTCCTTTGGTCACATCACCTCTTTACTGATGCTCCGGCATGGAAAGGGAGAGTGATAAGAACACCTACACTGATTCTGTGTGACAACATCACTATTACACCAGGATGCTCCTTCCTGAACTGTTTACACAAGCCCAGCTGTATATTTTCCTCTGTCTACACTCTATCTGCAAAGACCCAAACAAATCTACAGCACTACAGATATGCCTGTCAGCAGTTTTTCCTTTTCATGCTACAGCACACAAAACACATTTAGGAAGGTATAGAACACGTACGTACATTTAGCTCTTTGCTCATCATTGACAACAGAACCCGCGTGTTTGGTCACAGCCCAGTTCCACAGGCTTATTGCACCCTCTTCAACCTGGGTAGGAGAATTCCATTAGATTCAATTTTGTCCTGGATTTGGGTCACACTGAAATTTACTACTGGAAAAGGAACCATCTTTCATGTGTATCACAGTAATGACCTGCCCACATGTTTGTGCAACTTCCTTTTATGCTGGATTAAAGGTGTGTTTTCCATGAAACTGTTACATGATCCCACAGGGTGATTTGGGATAGTGACCTGAAAACAGTCACTGAATGGACCACATAGCATTTCTTCAGCTAAAAGGATGGATCATTCTTTTCTATAGATCCATCATTTCAGAAGAATTATAAGCAGCTGGCAGGAAGCACATACTCTTTTCATAAATATATTTCATAACATATATTCAGTCTTAAGACATTCAGTCATAAGACATTCAGTCTTATAGAAGACTATTTCACATCTAAAAACATGAGAGCACTTCTAAGAAGCAAGGTAAGAAAGAACATGACTGTGTAAATCCAAGGCTGACAAGACCTGAAAACAAAAAGAACCGATTAATCATATGACCAATAGTGCACATCATCCAACAGTGCCTTCAGCTCCAATTTGAAGTTATGCATAATAGCAAATTCTGTAAGTGAAGTGGTGGACTTCAGAAACATTCAAATATGTTCCTAAACAAATCCCATTAATCTGTCATATTACTGAAATGTCTGAACCTATGTTTCTATCAAGTCCTTTTCCAAACTTACCAAAACATGACCTCACTTACCCTATCCATCTGGGATGAAGTTTTCTCACAAACACTCATAGATACAAAATTTGTGCAATAGCACATCACCATGTCCAAAATACAACTGATTCATTGGCAGCTTTCAGAATACATTATGTACATTTTAAACAGATGTTGAAAAATTTGAAGGGATTGGAAAAGAGCTCTAAGAATTGTATCAGGTTTGAAAACATACCTATAGCAAGGCTTCACCTCTTTTGCCTATCAAAAAGAAAACTAAGTAGTTTAATTATTTTAAATACCTACATTGGGAAACTTCTGATATTAGCAAACAAAGAACAAAGGCTACTGACTATGTACTCTTGTTAAAAAGATGATGCGGTCCTACATAAAGGCAATAAGCTCCATTAACAACCCACCTTGAAGGGCTGCACCTTCCATCACCACAAATCCTAGTTTCCATGGCAGATCTTGCCTACAAATATGCTCTTGCCTAACCAGGAGACATTTTATGGCCCCTTTTATTGAAGAGATCAGATTATAAATTAATGATTTCTCCTTTCTTTAAAAATAATTTAGCCCAACTGATTCAGGAAGAGCTGAAGGATACCAGTTTTATGCTCCTGTATTTCTTTACAGACTGCACTAAGCGTACTTTCTGTTGTGATACTTGCTGACGTGTCTTGCTCCTTGTCACAAATTTAGGACTTTCAAAATCAGTCTTCCTTAGATGATAATCGCTATGAGTTAAATCTCCCTTTAAAATATAATTTTGAAGGAAAAGGTTGGACAGTATCTCAGCTGGTCTTGTTTTTATTCCAGATTCATGTATTAGTCATCAGACTTCTTTTTGAAAAAGGCCTTTTAAAGTAGACATTTAGTACTTTATAAGTACTCCTCTAGAAGAAATACACAGGAAAAAAAATTTAAAAACATTATAAACAACAACATAATTCACTTTTATAATGTATGAAGATGAGTACTTCCTACTCCAATATTATGTACTGGCTTTACCAGGCAGTTAAAATGACATGCTTGCTTGTTTTCAAGTATCTGCTATCATTATCAGAATCCACATATGGGATGAGAAGGACCTCTCCTCTGACCCAGTACCAAACTCTTAATGCATTAGTGCTCTATGCTTGCATTTTTACTTGAAATTACAATTAGATACTACTAGAAAATTGAAATAATAAAAACATTAACAACACTAAGATACCAGTAACTTTTCCACTATGATGCACACTTTTATATTTAGGATCAACATTTTGCATTGACTTTTAAAATGTAACATTTTCCACTTTATTTTGGACTTTCACGCTATTGTGTTAAAAGAGGAAAAAATAAACTGTTCTGTTTACATTCCAACAGCGCTAGAGTTGAACGTTTAGCTTCACCGCAGAAGAGGGGAAGCAGGAGCACTTGCTCACAGAGCTGCAGGAACCGCAGCCACCCACCTGGGCGAGCGCTGCTCTGTGGTGTGAAGCACGTGGAACGCCCATTTCTTCAGGCGTACTGGAGAGGGGCATCGGGCCGGGAAGCCGGAGCTCTACCTCAGCCGCGCTCCCACCCTCCTCAGAGATGCTCCCCGCCGCCTGGAAAAGCTCCTCAGTGAGGGCGGCGATGCGGGACGGGGCCTCCTCCCTCAGCAGCTCCCGCACCAGCCCTGTAAGACAGGACGAAAGGGGAGCGCGAGGCACAGCCCAACAACAGGCAGCGGCTCTCAGGCGCTTGACGGGACGGGACGGGACGGGACGGGACGGGACGGGACGGGACGGGACCCCTCGCCCCGCGGCAGGCGGTACCTTCCACCGCTGCCAGCCGCTCTCCCGCCATGGCCAGAGCCACCCCACAACACCACCCCCGCACTGTGAGGAGACCGCAGGGGAGGTAAAAGCCCCGCATGCGCACTGCCCGCCAGCGCCTGCACCGTCGCGGAGCATGCCGGGCCCTGCGCCACGGCCGCGCCGAACCCAGCACTCCCGGTGGCTCCGCACGTCAATTGGCTGTCCCGCGCTACCGCCCCGCCTCCCCGCCCCGAGCGACAGGCGCTGGGGCCAATCGGACGGCGCGGCGGACCGGCTCCTCCGCTTGCCGTCCGGTGGGCGCCGCGGCGGTTCTGGAAGGATCCCGGGAGCAGGGCCCCGCCGGGCGCAGGCGAAATGTCGGGGCTGCTCCACACCACGCTGAGCGGGCTCAACAGCGACTCCTACTGCGAGATCAGCCAGTACCGCGACCAGCACTTCCGGGTGCGCCCGGCGGCCGGGCCTGAGGGGCGGGGGGCGGTGGCGGGGCCCGAGGCAGCGGGGCCCGGCCGGGGGGGGAGGGGCGTGGAGCAGCGCCCGAGGGGGAGGGCTGTTGCCGGGGCAGGGCCGTGCGGGGAGCCGGTGAGTGGGACGGCACCGCATCTCCGGGGCGGCGGGAGGTACCCGCCGAGGCCTGGCGCCGGGAGCGGGGCGGCAGGCGTGCTCACCCCGCTGCGTGCTCCTCTCTGCCCTCAGGGTAGCAGACAGCTGCAGGAGAAATCCCTGAAAATTTCCTCTACGCTGTATGTTGGCAACCTGTCCTTCTACACCACCGAGGAGCAGATCCAGGAGCTCTTCTCCAAGTGCGGAGACGTCAAGAGGATTGTCATGGGGCTGGACAAGATCAAGAAAACCCCCTGTGGCTTCTGCTTTGTTGAGTATCCTTTCTGGTTCTCTGGTACTGTCAGCCGTGTGTGGTTGCCACTTTTAGTTCCTCTCTGCACAGCAAGCTTAGCTGTACTGCTGTGGAAAACCTGAAAAGGAGTGATAAGTGCTTTCTACCAGGCGCTTTCCTTCCCACCTTGCTACTTCCCCACCACCACCTTAATTGAGAGACAGACTGTATAGCAGTGCCATAGGTGAAAAGTGCTACCGATGCTATACTTTCTGGAGGTGGCAGAGAGCTCCTTTAGTTTGTTAATTTCTTTAATGATTTTAGGACCAAATGAGAACTGTTACAGTCATCAGTCTGAGCTCTTGCGTGGCCAGAGCACATGTTCACTTTCTCACCTTAACTTTACACTTGAATGAAGAAGCAGAATAAGCCATGGCAGTATTCCCAAGCACAGGGTACGTGCTTGTACAAGTTGTACCATGAACTGTCTCTGCAAAGCTTTCCTGTGAGGCTTGCCCCTCTTGTTCAAATTCAGTCAAGTTTCATGTAGTATAAAAAGGCATATTACAGATTTCTTGCCCTTAGCAAGCCTTTAACATGTTTGTTTCATCTTCTTGTGAAATAAGTGATCCAAAGCTACTTCTTGTCTGTGCAGGTACTAACATTAAAGTTCAGAATCCTTTCTGAGTGGGAGCTGTTTTTAGCTTGGATTTATAGGAGCGCAGTTTTTGATCCCATAGAGAAGAGCAGGAAGAGTAGAAAAGGCTGGAAGGCAGGGATTTTCTGCTTCTCAAATACAATATCTCTCTTTTTTATTTTCCCTGTACCCAACAAAATAGCACGCTTAGTTCTCCTTATAGTATGCTTCAGATACTACACAAGAGCAGACGCTGAACATGCAATGCGTTTTATCAATGGCACACGACTAGATGACCGCATCATTCGAACTGACTGGGATGCAGGGTTTAAGGAGGGGCGACAGTATGGAAGAGGAAAGACTGGAGGACAGGTAAAGGCAATACCAGTTCATACCTTGAATTTGATCCCCCTAAGACAGTGTACTGCTTTGCTAGTTTTGTCTCATGCAGAACAATGTGTGGACTGTAAAGACCTGATAATGAACTTTAGCCACTTCCAGGTTGTTTTGGTTACTGATGTCTGGTGTTAAAAGCTAGAAATAGAACTTAAGGCCATTTCTGTCTAGGACTCCAAACTTCCTGCAATGCAAGCAGAATGTTCCCTAATCCAAGCTAGTACTCTTAAAATGATGCAGAATTTGAATGGAGGGGGACAGCATAGCTGCTAGGCCAATCTCATAACGCAGCAGTTTGCCCCAGTGCAAAGGTGAGGTTCCTTTGCAGATTTCCAGGGTGAAGGGGAGAAAATATTCTGGAGGCCAAGCCTGGCAATTCAGAAAGCTGGACTGCAAAGCTATATGAAAATATTTTGAGGTCGTCTTTGCTTCTTGTCTAAAAAGACCTCAGCCATCAGATCTATCCTCATTTGTCATTTTCACCACCATTACCACCTTTTTGGTGGATTATTTGAAGAGATTTCAAATGAGTCAGAGTGCTTCTAACCTGAACTTCAGTTCCCCACCAACTGAGCAAGGAGGGGATGATGATTCTGAAGTCTAGCAGGAGACAGGCAGTACAGGGTACTAATATCTGTGTTACTACTGTGCCCCAGGTGCGAGATGAGTACCGGACAGACTACGATGTGGGAAGAGGTGGCTTTGGCAAGATCATTCAGATGCAGAAGGCAAATCATCAGCCTGCAATCTATTAATTGCCTCGTGGGTCCTAGCTCGTAGAGGGCTCTGTCCTTCCAGAGCTAGCCCTGTTCTCACATTTTGGATTGGGGTAGGGAGTGAGATCCAAGTTCCAGCAAAAGGTGACCCTCCTTAGACTGTGGATATACATGTATTCATTCCCCCTTCCTTCTGGGCTAGAGAGGATGTTCTGTGCTGATACAGGGCAACAAGGGGGAAAAAAAAATGGACAGCTCTGCAGGATTCTGGGTAAGAAGTGCAGCATGTCACACACACCTTGTGCTATGGCATACTCTTCATGTTGCAGCTAAGCAGGTGGCTTCCTCCAAGCTGTGACTGCAGACGTGGTTGCTCTCAAATGGAACTTCTTAAAAGCTTACTACCATCGAAGCCGTCTGGGTGCCTGCGCACCTTGTGGGCATGCACGAGAGATTCAGGTTTCTAATTTACAACCTCATCTGCTTACAAAGCAGTATTGCTGTTTGGATGAGAGAAGTGGAACAAGGTCTTATCATCCACTTGGAGGTGCTTGACTGCACATCTAGCCCTTGGGTTGGTCAGGGCCTACAGAGCATTTCTCTTTACGATGACCCCAGTGCTGCCTGGCTTTTCAGATCCTCACTGTTTGGCGTGATTTTGTTAAAAGTTTCTTTTAATTTTTTAAATAAACAGTTGTACTGGGTCTGGCTGAGATGGAGTTAATTTTCCCCCTAGCAGCCCTCATCACGCTGTGCTTTATATTGGTAGCTAGAAGGGTGTTGATAACACACCAGTGTTTTGGCTACTGCTGAGCAGTGCTCCCACAGCATCAAGGCTGTCTCTCCAGCATTTCCCCCCCTTGCCCAGTAGGATGGGGATGGGCAAGATCTTGTGAGGGGACATAGCCAGGACAGCTGACCCAAACTGACCAAAGGGAGATTCCGTACTATATGATGTCTGCTCAGCAATAAAAGCTAAGAGAAAGAGGTGGGGGGGGGCATTCGTTATTATGACATTTGTCTTCTGGAGCAACCGCTACACCTACTGAAGCCCTACTTCCTGGGAAGTGGCTGGACATTGCCTGTTGATGGGAAGTAGAGAATAAATTCTTTATTTTCCTTTGCTTCCGCATGTGGCCTTTGCTTTTGCTTTATTAAACTGCCTTTATCTTGACTCACGAGTTCTTTTCCATCTTATTTTCTCCCCTCCATCCTGCTGAGGAGGGGAGTGATAGAGCAGCTTGGTGGACACCTGGCGTCCAGCCAGGGTCAACCCATTACAGTCCTTTTTGGTGCCCAACATGGGGCCCTAGACAATGGCAATTTTGTATTAAGCGTGCTATAGCTATAGTAGTTATTAAGTAGCAAGCTTCTGTGTGGGTCACGGAGTTTGTTGGCTTGCACTGCTTACTCTTTATTTTGCTGAGCTTGTGAACATGTTAGTACAAACAATGGCTATGTGCTTTGCCCTGGCGTTGATGGCCTTGCTGTGCTGGGGGAGCTATCTTGTGGAGAGGATGAGAGAATACATCTCCCTCTTCCTACTCGGGATTGATGTGGGTGGGTTTATTATGCAGGCTCCCAAGGTCCTTGCTCACCATACAGGAGCTGTTTAGTACTACTAATTAACACTGTTGGCATATTACGGGGTTTGTGGAATCTGGTGTCGTCCTGCTGTAAGAGAAGACAACTTTTGGGTGAGGCAATACTGCAATGATGTGCCCTGAAGCAGCCAGTCCCTGGGTGGCAGGGTGTGTGGAAGGATTTGGGCAGGAGCCTAGGGCAGTTATCACCTCCCATAGCCTGGGACTTTACACCTGAACAGGCAAGTAACCCTGGCAAACTGACACCCCACCTGATAGAAGATACCTTGACTGAGACCGGGGTGCAAACTGCATCTGAGGACATGATAGTAGAGATAGGGGCCCAAAGAACAACAACTAGAATTGCCCCAGTAGTGAAAAAGAAACAGTGGACAAGGTCAACAGGTCCATATCATCGATTAGTAAGGGAGCAGGAAGAAGAGGAAGGGTTTGATCAAGAAGCTGGTCCTTCAGCAAAGAAATTGGAGGAAGGAGTGAGAGAATTCAGACAAGAAGTGGAAACTACTCACTCTCTGACCTCATCAGAACTTCGAGACGTGCAGAAAGATTACAGCCGCCAGCCAGGTGAGTGGATTGCTGCCTGGCTGCTCCAATGCTGGGATAACGGGGCCAACAGTCAGCAATTGGAAGGTAAGGAAGCCCAACAGGTGGGATCCCTTGCTAGGAATCAGGGAATTGAGAGAGGAATTGGAAAAGAGGCAGCAATCTGCAGTCTCTGGAGAGGGCTCCTCTCAAGTGTGAGGGCAAGATATCCATTCAAGGCCGATCTTGTGAACTCCCCAGGAAAGTGGACTACTGCAGATGAAGGCACCCAGTACCTGAGAGAATTAGCGGTGCTGGAACTGATCCACCGTGATCTAGACAATGATGAGGTCTCCAAAGATTCAGAGGAAGTCCTGTGCCATGTGGAGGAAGGGGATTCAAAGTGCCCCAGCATCATATTCTAACAGCTTGGCAGCAAGGTATTGCCCAGATAGAGATACACCAGCTGTGGAGAGAGTGTCTCCTTGGCTCCAAAACTTTGAAGAAAATCTCTGTCCCTCCTCATCCCTATGGGCCAGCAGCTTGGCTGTCAGGGGCGCCCCAAGAAGTCAGTCCTCTCCTGCCCCAGTCAGAGGGAAAGGGAGCCCCAGGCGCATGCTGCGTGGCACACTCTGGTCCCTCCTGCATGACCAGGGGGAGGACAATAGGGAGTGGGATGGTGAACCCACCTTTAAGCTGGAAGCCTGTGTATGCAAACCAAGAGGGAAGACAGCTGTTAAGAAGGGGCCACCCAAGAAGGCTGTCAGCTTAGTTGCTGTAGAGACACAAGAAGGCAATCAGTGATCTCCCAGTCATAGAAGGACTGAGATCACGTCCCTTGATCCTGGTGAGGGGACTTCTGGTCTGGTACTGAAAGGATCAGACAGTGAATACTCTGACCAGGAACAGGAATAGAAGGTCCCTGCCTTTGGCCAGGAGGAGGAAAGGGATGACTGGGTATACTGGACTGTGTCAATTCAATGGCCTGGCACGTCAGACCCACAGAAGTATAAGGCTTTGGTAGACACTGTGTCTGGTGCATGGTGTATGCTGGTGCCATCAGGGTATAGGGGCACAGAATCCATCTGGATCTCTGGAGTGACAGGGGGATGCCAAGAATTGTCCCTATTGGAGGCTAAGGTGAACTTAACAGGGAACAAGTGGCAAAAGCACCCCATTGTGACCAGCCCAGAGGCCTCTTTTATCCTTGGCATAGACTATCTCAGGAGAGGGTACTTCAAGGACCCAAAAGGGTACCGATGGACTTTTGGTGTAGCCACTGTGAACACAGAGAAGATCAAACAGCTGTCTACCCTGCCTGGCCTCTCAGAAGATCCCTTCATTGTGGGATTGCTGCGAGTTGAAGAACAGCAGGTGCCAATTGCTACCGGGATGGTGCAGGACTTGGACTCCAGTGAGTTTCTGCTGGATCCCTTGTGATCTGTAGAGACCCTCTTCACAGAATCACAGAATCGTATAGGTTGGAAAAGACCTTTAAGATTACCGAGTCCAACCGTAAACCTAACACTACCAAGACCACCACTATACCATGTCCCTAAGCACCTCATCCAAACGTCTTTTAAATACTTCCAGGGATGGCGACTCAACCACTTCACTGGGCAGCCTGTTCCAATGCTTGATAACCCTTTCAGTGAATTAAAATTTCCTAATATACGGTCTAAACCTCCCCTGGCACAACTTGAGGCCATTTCCTCTTGTCCTATCACTTGTTACTTGGGAGAAGAGACCGACCCCCACCTCTCTACAACCTCCTTTCAGGTAGCTGTAGAGAGTGATAAGGTCTCCCCTCAGTCTCCTTTTCCCCAGGCTAAACAACCCCAGTTCCCTCAGCCACTTCTCATCAGACTTGTGCTCCAGACCCTTCACCAGCTTCATTGCCCTTCTCTGGACACACTCCAGCACCTCAATGTCTCTCTTGTAGTGAGGGGCCCAAAACCGAACACAGTATTCGAGGTGCGGCCTCACCAGTGCCGAGTACAGGGGCACGATCACTTCCCTAGTCCTGCTGGCCTCGCTATTTCTGATACAAGCCAGGATGCCATTGGCTTTCTTGGCCACCTGGGCACACTGCTGGCTCATATTCAGCCAGCTGTTGACCATCACCCCCAGGTCCTTTTCTGCCAGGCAGCTTTCCAGCCACTCTTCCCCAAGCCTGTAGCGTTGCATGGGGTTGCTGTGGCCCAAGTGCAGGACCTTGCACTTGGCCTTGTTGGACCTCATACAATTGGCCCCAGCCCATCGATCCAGCCTGTCCAGGTCCCTCTGCAGAGCCTTCCTACCCTCAAGCAGATCAACACTCCCTCACAACTTGGTGTCATCTGCAAACTTACTGAGGGTGCACTCAATCCCTTCATCCAGATCATTTATAAAGATATTAAACACAACTGGCCCCAACACAGAGCCTTGGGTAACACCACTTGTGACCGGCCGCCAACTGGAGTAAACTCCATTCACCACCACTCTTTGGGCCCGGCCATCCAGCCAGTTCTTTACCCAGCGAAGAGTACACCCATCCAAGCCATGAGCAGCCACGCTCCTCAGCCACGCTCTTGCTCAGGAACACCACACTTAAAGCCATGTGCACTGCGGATGGGAAGAGGTAGGCTGCAGTTCTCATTCAGTGCAACAGCTTTTAGAGTCCCCTTTGATCCAGTAACAAATCTGAGAAAACTTTAGAGCGATCAGGCAAACAGCAACATTATAGCTGTGGTGCTCCCCAGCCACTTCCAGCCACTGGTGCCCTGAGAAGACCCTCATCACCTTCCTCTTCCATTTGTGTCCATACAGGGTCCCACACTTTGCCATACACCCCAGCGCTGGACACACCAGGCCTGGCATTGCAGTGCTGGTAGATGAGGTGGACCATCTCATCCTCCACCCCACAGAAGCGGTAGACCAGCTCGCCTGGCTGGTCACTGTCAAACCCTGAGAAAGGAATCCTCTTCCCAGCCATCTCCTCCGCTGCCAGAGCTGTCATCAGCTTCATGTGTGGGCGCCGGTGTGGCCTGCACAGCTCCAAAAAGGCATAATCATAGTCCATGCTGACTGAGTTGGGGCCCCAGATCCAGCCCATGGGCACCTGCATGTACTGCACCCAAGCCCAGCGCATCACCAGCCTCCCCATCCCCATCCTGTTGAAAGCGCCCTGCACTGGCGTCAGGAAACCCACCTTGATCTTCTTGGCCCCCTTCACGTAGTCTTTGCTGTCATGAGTGCAGCGGACAGCAGTGAGGACATGCCTCTCAGACACCAGTGTGCCCACGCAGCCCATGGAGATCTTGGTGGCAGAGAAGGGGTAGTTCATCCGGAATTGGTTCCCGCTGATGGAAAACCGCCTGTCTGTGCCATAAATCTGCTGTTTGCATTGCACACGCCGCCTCTGCCGTCTCCTCTCCGCACCACTTGCCCAGGGGCTCACTTCCACCACAGTGAGGGTGCGCGTGCCGTTGGGATACACTGTCTTACAAGAGGTATTCCTGGAAGTCCTAAAGGACCAGGGCAGCCTCCTGCTGGGTGCAGGCACAGTCGCAGCATGTTGTCAGCTCCAGGACAGGCTGTGACAAGAAGCGCCCTTTGGCTAGTTGCAGCATGGACTGAGGAACAAGAGTGGGAACCAGGTCACCCGCTGCAGCACTGGGAAGAAAGGAGAGCAAGAGAAGAGCAACCACTTGGCAGCAAGTCATCATGGCAGGCCTGCAAAGACAGAGCAAGGAGAGCATTAAGCCTGCATGATTAGAGAGCTTGCCACCTGCCACAGCTCGGGGCCGGGAGGATTATCGGATGCACGCAGCCTCGTGCCAGCTACTGGGTCGTGCATGCTTAAGCTGTTACCACAGAAAGCAGAAGGGTTGGGACCTGCCTGGAGCCGGGTGAGTAAGGAGCGATAGGAATCTCACTCGGCACTGGCTTTCATCTCCTGGAGCTCTTCTGGATGGTGAGGCCCTGCAGCACAACCCAGCACTGCTGCAGAAATATCACAGGCAGAGTTTGCTCTGTCACGTCAGTAGCCCCGTCTGCCCCGGCGTTGATTCCCCGGATGCCACGGCTCAAGTCCCACTGACAGATGCATCCCACCCAGCAGCCACCGCAGCTCCGCTCCACCAGCTGGTCACCTGTGGGGAAGAGGATCTGACGGTACCTGCTTGCTGGTCCTACAGGGAAGCAGAAGGAGCATTAACTCCTGAGGTTGAAGTATTTGGTGTCACAGAGCAGTGCGGACCAGCCAGCCTATTTTAACTCCCAAAGGGATCATTGTACCCAATTTAAAATGTAATCTGCTGCTACATCTCCACATGCCAGGGCCACCCCTGTTCTGGCAGGGGAGCAGTGCGGGGGGGCAGGCTCTGCAGTGCCAGCTCTCCCTCCAAAGGCTCAGTGGCACAGCCCTCTGTCTCCATACTGCCCCAAGCCTGCGCACCCACACGGGCTCCTCTCATCACTGTCACCATCAGCTGGTGGCTGCAGCCAGGCCTCCATGGCAATGTTGCCCCTAACTGCATGGCTTGGGCCAAACACAGCCGGAGCCAACAGCCTCCAGCTCCCCTTTAAACCCAGGGGGGACGGCAACAGGGAGACCACAAACCAAGCCTTGGCTGTAGCTCCCAGGGGGGCCTGCCTGAGTGCTGCCCCCGGCACTACAGCCAGCAAGGTAGCACTGAAACAGGAGCCAGCCTTGCCTCCCCTGCCCATGCTCCTGCCCACACTTGTGCCTTGTTTGCCTGGCACCCATGCAGCGGCAGAGGCACAGGCAGGGGAGCAGCTTCAGGCTTGTTTGGTTCCCTCCAGGGCTCTGCCAGCCGCTCTGCCAGGGCTGGAGCCACCCTGGGGAGGCCCACAGCCAGGCAGCAGGCCGGAACACAGCCTGTGCTGCGAATCTGGGTGGAAACTCCCCGGCTGACAGAGCAAACCACAGGCAGCCGTGCACAGGGCTGGGGACCAGGCCTCTCAGCAGCAAAGCCAGGCTCTGCTTTTTGCTGCATTTTCTCAAACCAGAAAATGGCCCCTTCCAGAGTGGCACAGGAGGGGAAAGCCCACCCTGCAGCCCCCAACACCTGACAGCCTTCACCCAGGAACATGCTTCCTTTCTGGCCCCTCTCTGCATAATGGAGCCCCAGGTTGCTATCAGAGCATCTCAGCAGGCCACACGCAGACTGGCACAGCAGCAGTTAAAGCAGTGGGAGCAGCGCAGGCTGCTCCCTTGTGCCAACCACATGCTGGGGCACCAGCTGGGTGTTATTCACCCACGAACTGATGCACCAAGATTTACAGTAATGCCAGCAGCACCCAGGAAAGGCAGAGGCGCTGCCCGGCGGAGGATGCAGTGCCATCCCTGGCAGCTCTGCTAGCCCGTATGGGGCAGAAGGAGGCAGTAGGCAGAGGGCGGCAGGGTCCACCCAGAGTGGGCACCCAGGGCTGGGGCGGACCCCCCAGACAGGCAGCTAAGGGCAGGGCACCTGGCACGGGGCCTGGGGGTGGACAGGGCTGCTGCGGTGCTGCTCCTGCCAGCACTGGTGCCCATGGCAGGATGGCACCAACCTACCACGCCACACCTGCATGGACTGGCGGCTGCCAGACAGCAGCTTCCCTCCCTCCCTTCCAGCACCCCACTCCATGTCCGGAGGTCTGCCGGTCCCAGTGGGTGCCCAGGATGGGACGCCGGTGCTCAGTGGGATGGCCTGGAGCCAGGCATGGACATGCCCATGGACACAAACAGACCCATGCATGGCCATGGCACAGAGACATGGGCACACACAAAGGCATGGGGGGGGCTGCAGCAGTGCCAAGCCAGGGGGTGAGAGCTGCAGCCGTATCACAGGCCCATTGCCCACCAGGCTTTGGCAACAGCACCGAATCCAGGTGCATGGGTGCCAGGGGGACTGCGGGCTCAGGGCTCAGCAGTGCCCCATGTGCTGCCTCTGGCCAGAAGATACCCACCAGGCGGGGTGGTGGGACCCAGCGTGGCACACCAGGGCACCGGCATGACCAGGAGAGCTGGAAGCACCTGTGAGGAGCCAGTGCCAGGAGTCAGCTGCGCCTGAGGGCTGGAGCCTGAGGCTCTGGCAGGGCACCCTGGCCCGGGGCAGCGGGGCCGGCAGTGCCCGGCCCAGGGCCAGAGCAGGTGCTACAGGCACAGCCCTAGGGCAGGGCTCACAGCTCCAGCTCAGGGGCCAAGCAGAGCTGATGGTGTGGGGCCCTCGCTGCTGACCATGCAGTGACCCTGCTCCACTGCCAGTAAACAGGGAGAGATGCCAAAACCACGCAAGATCCATCTGCCCTAAATTAGTTTATTTTGCAAAATAATCTGTCAGGGCTGATTTAGACCAGACCAGAATCTGGGAAATCATCTTCTCACAGGGATGCAGACCAGCTCCTCGCCACACTTCCTCTGCAGGCCATTGCTGGAGCCTCCAGGAGATATTTCCAAGGTCTTTTTACTGGAGCCGCTGTCCTGGAACCTGGTGACACACTCCCACGCAGCATAGGGCCTGCAGGGCAGGGCCACGGCAGGCTGGTGTCCTGCCTACAGGTACCAGCAGCGCGGGGTTGAGCTGACCTGGAGCACTGTTCCACAGTTCCTGGCTCACTGTGCCAGGGGACAGTGTGAGGACTCGTGGTTCCAGCCAGCAGGTTTCAGGCAGTGAGTTCACACAGCACAACCGGCTGTGGCCGAGCCCTGTTCTGCACTGGCACCAGCCTGGCACCCAGCCTGGTAGTACATGGGGTCCTGCCCGGGGGGTCTGTGACCACAGGGTATTAACACGAGATGCAGCAGGACCAACAAAGCCAAGCACTTAAAAAACATTTAGTTTAATAGGTATAAAAGTCGACATTAAAACAGCAATTATACAAAGGCATATGAGGTTGGACACTAGTACGGCTACACTGTGGACATCTTCATGGACACCCGAACTAGATGCTCACAGAAAGCAGCATGATCGGGGCAGCATGGGGCTCAGCATGGGGTGCAAATCCCAGGCACAGAGAGGGTTTTGCTGAGCCCCATGCTGCCAGGGAGCACGGGACTGCTGGTGGTACACCAGAACGAGCTGCCCCAAGCCTCGTCACACAGCTCCAGCCATGGCTGCCATGTACACACCCAGCACTTGGAAA